>NC_141609.1:5770704-6099454 GCF_047967505.1 Dipteris shenzhenensis | reverse complement strand
TCGTTTATAAGTGCCATTTTGAGTTTCTCTTGCCCCAACTCTATTTTCAAACTTCTTCCTTTCTTTTGAGCGAGAAGCTTCTCTCTCTGTTCTCCCTATCATGGGATGGACTCTCACGTCGAAATCATCTTTGTCCATATCTACCTATGTTTCCCTCCCATTTCACACTCACTTGTTTAAAACTTTCAAGATTTTTTGAATGAGATTCAACCTCACTTCTTCTTGCTCTATTTTGGGTGCTTTTCTTTCAAATCTCGCCATTTCTTCTCTCATCTAAGATTCTCTTGTGATTTCAAATCGTTTTCAATCAAAAACTCAAGGCAATCAATGTTCTGGATGAACCATGAATGGTGCAAGGTGTTTCAAGCTTGCAAGGATCTACTGGATGAGATTCTCTGAGAGAAGATTGACTCTGAAGAATTACACTTGCTTGTGCATGAAAATCAATCTTTTTTTTTCCCATTTCTCAACATCGGTCACTTTCCTTGCTGCAAACCCTTGGGATGCATGACAAAAAACATTTGTAAAGGTTTGGAGCCTATCCAAATAGCTTTCTGGAGGTTGAGGTGAGTCAGCCTCTGGAACAATGCAAGACAATGACAAGATTTGAAATTTAAGGATGCGACTTTGAAGAAATAGTGTATTCAAAGTTTATTTTGTGTAGTTGTGTTATTTTCTTTCATTACATGGTTTGAAACATTGGAAGGTTTGTCTATCTTGTAAGAAATTTCATGAAAGTTGAGCTTATAGAGTCTTTCTTACAAGAGAAAATAGTAAAACAATAAAGAAGAAGTCACTTTGGATAAGCAAGTTAATAGTTTCAAACACACACACACACAGTTTTTTACAAAAGTTTGCTTGAAATAGATTTTGAGATGTTTGGGAGTATATAATTTGTTTTAGAGCAAGATCCATCAACTTCAGCAACTTGGAATACGGGAGGGTTCACTGCGGTAGAGGATAAGTTTGATGATATTCTTCTTTCAAAGATACCTACTCTAAGAATTTGATATTGTTCATTCACAAGCTTTTGGTTTTTTAACATTTGATAGTTTAACAATGTTTGTCATTTTCAAATGTGATTTATGTCATTTTTTGTAGTTTACTAAGTCAAGTGTGCCACTAAATTTGCTAAATGCAAGTCAAATTTTTAATTGTTTGTGTGATATTTTTGTATGTGATATTAGTTTTATTTTCTATTGTATATGTGTTGATGTTATTGGCATTCATAATTTGTTTTAGCATGTTTGTGTGTTCAATATTATGTTATATTAGGTGGAAAAAATATAAAACGATGGAGGCCCTTAATAAAAATATGGACATCCATTTTCAAATTCATGCAAAGAAGGCACCATTTCTAAAGAGAAATGAATCTTCCTTAGCAAGTGAAAGTGATTTAGCAACTCTTCGAAATCAAGGAAAAACGCATATGGATTGTGGTTAAATGGAAAGATATATCTTGCAGATCCACAATGTGTTGTCTCAACGGTGACTCACATGTCATGGGGATCTTGAAGAAATGCCGATGGAGCCTCCACTCCAAGCTTCTCTTGTGAGATCAATGCAAAGCATGAGCCGCCCGCATGTGTCACTCAAGCGGTTCCCAGATTGTTGCAATGTGTTTCCATGAGAGCAAGAGGGAAGGGGGAGAAGGGAGAGGAGAGGGAGAAGGAAGGGAGAAGGAAAAGGGAAGGAGAGAGTAAAGGGGGATAGAGTGGCAAACACAAAGACATTACAAGGGAAACAAGAGAACACCCAAAGACACTCTTGGAAGAGAAGAGGGAGCTTGTATTCCAAACTTGTGCATATAACAATGAAGACCAAGTCAACCATTTGGCCTTTTATACAAGTCACCTTTTGAAGGGAGGGCCAACCCTTTTCCTTGATGCACTCTCTCTGTCTTTACATTCACAAGGCTCTTGGGCCCATAGGGTGCCAAGGTGTCTTCTCTATCCTTTCCTTCCCTCTTCTATTGTTACAACTCTTCGTGTGACGAAAATAGCACTTGTGTTAACCATATAAGAGCGCTTGGGACAAACCTCGCATTAGCAGGGGCTCCTAATAATCAAGTCCCAAATAGCGCTTGTGTTCACCTCACTCATCTGAGTTCTAAGCCATTTGAGGCTCAAAACCCGGATGTGAGGCTCAAAACCTGGAGTGGCAAGGTCAAATCTTGAGCCATTTGTGGCTCAAACCCCGTAAATCCTGTAATTGTATTCCCCTCCATGGTTGTGACTGTTGAAGTAAACCATGAAGCCTAATCACCTCTAATCACTCATTACCATGCATTCTGCAACTATACTCTGTGGATGTTAACATGCTTCCCTTCCTGTTGTTTACGGAGCTGTCCTCTAATCAATCGCGCTGGAGGAAGTAGGTGGAGAGGACCGTCTGGAGGAGTGCATAGTGGTCCAATTGGCAGGGAGTGATCCGAGTTAAGTACGAGCGGAACTTTCAAAAATGGGTGGCATGCATGTCCTCGTATGTGCGGATGTGATCGCCATGGAGATTGCAGACTCAAAGAAGAGGCGGAGGTCTTGGAACTGACTGGGGCCGATGTCAAGGTTGAAGACAATTTGGTTGTTGAGATTGTGGAGCTTATCATCAATCGGCCAACTGTGGGTGGGGAGATCTCGAAGGAGTAAGAGAATAAGGCAGTTGAAGTGGATGGCTGCCACGACCACGGGATCGAGGACGGGGAGCCGTAGGTGTCATTGAATGATTGGAGACAGAAGCAAAATCCCTCTTGTGTCATTTCCTTTGGAAAATTGTACCTGGGGAAGTTGTACAAGATGTTGGGGTCCTTCTATTAGAGCTCGCGGAACTGAGCCCAGGTCTCAACGACGTTCCATGGGCATGTACAAGGGATGGATCCATCGGTTGACATGGGCATTGTGATAGTTGCTCATTTTTAAAAAAGAAATGCGCAAGTGAGGTTGGAGGGCAGCACTAGCATTGATGAGGTGGATTGGAGCATCGGGGAAGAGGTGGTAGCCTCTACGTGTGTGCTTCAGATGTGTCCATCGCCAATTGTTAAAGGACTGGGTAATAAACTGTGTAAGGGGACGAACATCCATGATTTCGTATAGGTGGAAGCGAGAGCCTTCGAGCTGCTTCTTCCAGTGATGCATGAGTGCGCTGTCATGCAGCTCATGGAAGGATTGCAGATCGGGTCTCCACTGAACATCTTCCGATGGGGAGGAGGGGGGAGTTGGAGGAACATCATCGTTTTCCATAGGCTTGTGGGGGTTAAAGGCCATTGTACCTTAACCCCAGTTATGTACAATACTCAAACACACACACATATATATGGATGACATAGAAGATTAGGGTGTTCTACACCCACCAAAACTTGTGTGGCTCTCTCTTCTAGCTCTCCCTCTCTCACACCTTCCGTTCTGCTTCCGTTGTTGAGATCTCTCAATTGATATCAGAGCATTGGTGTTCTTGCTGAGCCCGAGTGTGAGCTTGGAGCCCGAAATATGCTGCTATAGCTTTGGGGAAGAAAGGAGAAGCCCCATTGGGTGACTTTACCTGCATCCTGGTGTGCAAAGACCTTGTAGAAACCTTTGGAAAGTTGTCTGAGTGGTTTTGGCAAGCCAACAGGTAGTTTTGGAGGCAAAAGACAATCTATTTTAGACCTGAGAGTCTTGTGATGAAGATATCTTTCTCTAGAAGTTGATTGTTTCCCTGAGATAAAAAGCAAAGTTATAGAAGACTTTGAGTACCTCTTTTTTCTTTTTTCACATCTGTCATCCGAGTTTTCAGTGAAAAGTTACAGCTCATGCAAAAAGTGACGAAATTCAATTTCTTGCGCGGATTTCCTATGTTGGATCTCCATATCCAGGCCACCATTTGCAATTCAGACACTCTTAGTGGATTTAGAGCGGTCCAAAACTTCTACTTGTGAAGCTACTTCTGATTCCATAAAGTTTTGAAGCTATGGTGAAGCTTTGTCTACTCCAACGTCTTTATTTCGTCATTTCTTGTGTGAGTAGGATCTCAATATCCGAGCCTCCATTGTAGAGCTGTGTGTCCCGTTGGATCCAGGACTACCTTAAACATTTGTCTTGCCATTCCATGAAGAATCGAGGGAGTTGTGATTCTCTGTGTTTTAACATCGTCTATTTGCAAGAAATTTCTCAAAGTTTCCAAGACCTTCTCATCGATTGCCAAAGTTTCCTAAGGTTCATTTTTGCAAATAAATGCAAGGGTTGATTGACTTTTACTCCATCCTTGGATGAGATTTTCGGGTTGTGGCAGAAGAGAGATATTTGCAAATTTTCTTACTGAGCCCAATTATGCAATGATGCTCATGTTTTCAGGCATCCCAGGTTCTATTTTCACTACTGATCTTTGCCGTGGGGCTGTGATTTTTTGGATATACCTTATGCATATCACTTTGGTTAAAGTCTGAGTCATGTTCACTCATTTGTGGTTTGCATTGGGTTGCAGTGGATGCTTTACAGGCATTTGGATGCATTGTGATCCTTGTTGGATGCGCTGATAGGCCTAGATTGCCTTGTGGGATGCTTTATTGATAGACGTTCAGCACATAGATGCTATTTTATGATGAGGGATAGCTTTGACATATTGCAGTGGATGCCCTCATAGTGCCACTTTATTTCACAGTAGTAAATGAGCAGACTCCGAAAGTTTTGTGAAAGAAATTATGTGCCACTTATGAGAAGGAAACTATCTCTAATAAAGGTTACCTCATGAAGAGGTTGTTTGAGCTACAGATGAAGGAAAGGATCTCCATTGCTTCTCACCTGAATGAATTCAATATTATTTTCAGCCATCTTCAAGCTCAAAAGATGAATTTTAATGTAGAGACTAAGGCAATATTTCTCTTGTGTTCATTGCCATCCTCATACCTTTCATACAGCTGTCTCTCAGTAACTCTCCACTTGGTGGAGTATTGAAGTTTGATGATGTTGTGTGGGTAGCTTGTTGGCCGAGGAGATTAGACGGAATTCTATGGAATGCAACAAGCAGGATGCACCCTTAAATGCACAAAGGAATAGATCACAGTTTAGGGAAGTCCCAAGAAAGAGGGAAGTCTCGTAGCAAATTCAGGGCACAAAACATTGAGTGTTATCATTGTGGCAAGAAGGGCCACATGAAAAAGGATTGCTACAGGTTGAAAAGAGAGCAAAAGGATAAGAAAAAGAATGCAAATTCGGATGCACATTAGAAGGAAGAGAGTCCAAGGGAGTACAAAGGAAAAATGAAGATCGAGGAGCTCAATGTAGTCACTGATAATAGTGACAATGACATTCTCTTCATGTCTAGTCTACCTGGAGACTTGCTTACCACATCAGATGATGCATATTCTTGGGATTGGATTTTGGATTCTGGTGCTTCATTCCATGTTACTCCCCATGGAAAGACAGGTTGTGTGCATCTTGGAAATAACTATGCATGTGGCATAGTAGGAGAAGGTGACATAAAGTTTTCTTTTGCAAATGAGCCTGCATTTGTTTTGAAAAATATGAGACATATGCCTAAGCTGACCAAGAGTCTCATTTCATCGGGTCAGCTAGATGATGTTGGTTTTTTAGACCACTTTTGGTTTTCAGAGTTGAAAAATTCAAAAGGGCTCTATGGTTTTGGCCAGGGGTGCCAAGTGTGGGACTTTATATCCCTTACATGTATCAGGGGTGTGTGACGATGTTGTTGCAATAACCGAGCAGCCAAGTACTTCTTTGTGGCATTGCAGGTTAGGGCACACGAGCCAAAATGGAATGAAACTCTTATGCCGTTTGGGTTATGTACCACATTTGAGTTTTTCTGACTTTTAATTTTTTAACTTTTTTCTCTCTATGGGAAGTAGACTAAATTAGCCCATAAAAGAAGGGGAAAGAAAGAGCATGAAAGGCTTGATTTGGTGCCTTTCAATGTATGTGGTCCCATGCCTACACGGTCATTAGGCAGGGCTGAATACTATGTTGATGATGCAACTAGGAAAGTGTGGGCTTATGCTATAGCTCAGAAGAGCAATGTGTTCCAAGTATTTTAAAAATGGTTGGCTTTGGCTGAAAATTCAATTAGGTAAAATGCTTAAATGCTATGGACTGATAATGGTGGAGAGTATATCTCTCATGACTTTCAGCATTTTTGTGATACATGTGGGATCAAGAGGGAGCTCACGTCTCCTCGTACTCCAGAGCAGAATCTAGTTACAGAGAACAGAGGAACCGCACCATTCAGGAAAGGTTGCAATGTATGCTTTCCAATGCGAGTCTTTCTCATGACTTTCAGCATTTTTGTGATACATGTGGGATCAAGAGGGAGCTCATTTCCAATGCAAGTCTTTCTCATGGTTTTTGGGTTGAGGCAATGAAGATTGTAGTGCATGTGATAAATAGATCACCTAGTAAGAGTTTGGATGGTGGTATTCCTGAAGAGGCATGGAGTGGCAAGAAGCCCTCTTACTCTCATTTGCCTACATTTGGGTGTGAGGCATATGTATATGTGCCAAAAGAGCTTTGGAAGAAGCTAGATCCTAAGGCTAGAAAATGCATCTTTTTTGTATATGGTAAAAGTGGAGAGATGGGCTATCGTCTCTAGGATCCAGAAGCAAAGAAGAGCATACAAATCCATGATGTGATCTTCAATGAGAAGAAATGCATAAAACACCCATGAGGGATGTGGAAATGAGGAGAATCACTTTCCAAGATGTGAATCCACCCGCATATGTTGATAGACAACAAGCTATCCATGCACTAAGAAATGGTGCCACCAGGTTCTCTCACAAGTACACAATCAAAGGCAGATAATGGATCATCTATTGGTGGAAATGAGGAGCCAAATGTGACTGATATGCAGGCGGGATAGCAAGTTGAAATGCCCTTGAGAAGATCATCTAGAGTGTCTAAACCGCGTGAGAGATTTGTTCCAGGGGCAGACTATGTGATGCTTTACTGATTGCAGGAAGCCTTCTTGCTACATAGAGGTTATGATGCACGAGGACCAACACAAGTGGGAGTATGCTATGCAATCAGAGATGAGTTCACTCATAAATAATAAGACTTGGGACTTGGTTTCTTTGCCACATGGAAAGAAAGCATTGCCATATAAATGGGTCTACAAGATGCAGGTCACAGGCGATGATGTGCCTAAGTACAAAGCCCACTTGGTTGCTAAAGGGTTCAAGCAAGACAAGGGTGTGGAATTTTATGATATCTTCTCTCCGGTTGTGAAGATGACCATACTTAAATGCGTACTTGGACTTGCAGCAGCAAAGGATATGGAGCTTATGCAAATGGATGGCAAGACAACTTTCTTGCATGGGGATTTGCATGAGGAAATTTACATGGTATAGACGAAAGGCTTTGAAGAAAAAAGCAAAGGGCATTTGGTTTACAAGCTGAAAAAGAGTCTCTATGGCCTTAATCAAGTGTCTAGAGAATGGTATCAGAAGTTTGATGCTTTAATTTGTCGGTCCTAGGGTTTTCGAAGAAGTGAGCTTGATCACTGCCACTACACAAAAAGGACTAAGGATAATAGCCTGATACTCCTGGCACTTTATGTGGATGATATGCTATTGGCTAGAAAGAACACTTATGAACTGGATTCATTGAAGGCCAAGTTGCATGAGGCCTTTGACATGAAGGATTTGGGACGTGCAGGTCATATTCTTGGTATGCGCATCACTCGTGACTAGAGTAGGAAACTCCTTCGGCTTTCATAGGAGGAGTATGTTACATAAGTGTTGCAGCATTTCAATATGGATTTCAATATGGAGGGAGCAAAGATAGTAAGTACTCCATTGCCTCCATATTTGAAACTAAGTCAGGAAGATTGTCTCAAATCAAATGAGGAGAGGGCCATGATGGCCAAGGTTCCTTATGCATCAACGGTTGGGAGTCTTATGTATGCTATGATAGCTACTAGACCGAACATTGCATTTGCAGTGGGAGTTGTTAGCTGGTATATGGCTAATCCAGGAAAGAGGCATTGGGAGACAACTAAGTGCATCATGAGGTAGATGAAGGGTACCAAGGAGATGTGTATCTACTTTGGTAGAGGAGAGATGCATGTACTTGGGTACATAGATTTAGACTATGCAGGGCATATGGATAGCAGGAGATCCACTTGTGGTTATGTGTTCACCTTTGTAGGTGGTGCAGTGTCATGGATGTCTCGAAGTGTGTTTCTTTGTCTACCACAGAGGCTGAGTATGTTGCAACCATAGAGGGTTGCAAGGAGGCTATATGGCTTGATCGGCTAGTGGGAGATTTGGGGATTCATACAGGTGTACCAACATTGCATAGTGATTCCATGAGTGCTATTCAGCTGGCACGAAATCCAATCTTTTATGCAAAGACCAAACACATTGAGGTTAGGTATCATTTTATTAGGGAGGTACTTCAAGACAAGCACATAGAGCTTATCAAGGTTCATATAGATGATAACCCTGCACATATGCTAACAAAGAGTCTACCTAGTCAACGGTTTGAGTATTGTTGTGTATTGATGGGCATTGGATAGTATGCTCACTAGCTGTTCTCCCTTAGAGGCACATTGTCCTTTAAGTGGGATGTTGTGGGGGTTAAAGTCCACTATTACCTTAACCCTAGTTATGTACAATACTCAAACACACATATATATGGATGACATAGAAGATTAGGGTGTTCTGCACCACCAAAACTTGTGTGGCTCTCTCTTCTGGCTCTCAATTTCTCTCACCTTCTTTTGTTCTACTTCCGTTGTTGAGATCTCTCAAGGCATTGGATCCTCTCAGCAATCCGTGTGGGTGATGTGTCGATGGGCGTATGTACAAAATGTGTCGACTTAAGTAGTAGCTTCGTCCGAGAGGTCGACCGAGGTATTGGAGGAAATGGACTAGGAGGTCTCCCGTGTTGTGCAGTGCTGGTGTTAGAGGCATTAGAGGAGTATTCGGGGAGATTTGTGCAAGGAAGAGGGGATGGGGGGCTCGCTAGGTGGGTTGGGCGGGATCAATCGAAGGCGGTTGTGGGGTCTCAACAGGTGGGGCGAAAGAGTTAAAGATGGCTACGGCTTCTTGCCCCTCCTCCTCAGTGACTTCTTCGGGATATGCTACGTGAATTGTATCAAAATTGATGACCAAGGACTAGAGTGAGTCCTGGAGAGCTTTAGCACCTGGTTCTATAGTGTAATTATGTTGAGGGGATGGTAGGCGGTGGAGTGGTACGCCACGAGATGCCCTTGCATTTGAACCATAGAGGCTCGGCCGTAGGTTTGCATCCAATTAATATCAGCTTGAAGGCTTTCTAGAGTGCAAACCTAGGGGCTAAGTTCATCGAACTTGGCTAGTTGCATCACGTCATCGTCCTAAGGATAATTTGTGGACTCTGTGATGACCCGACACCACGCCTAGAAGTTGAGAAAAATTGGGTGGGCAGCAAGGGTTTGAAGGTCAGAGGGACAGAGAAGAGAGAGACTGGCAGGCTAAAGGTTGAGAGAAAAGTAGGACATGGCAAGAATGGGGCGACAATGGTCAGGATTATGGGGTAGAGGGTGGTTTGGAGGGTGTTAGGAGGAAGGGGAGCAATGAGATCGAGGTGAAAGATAAGATTTTGTGCATGGAGGGAGTCAAAGTGCATCTGGAAGGTTTGGGAAACAGTGCGTGGGGCAAGGGTATACGTGGCTAGCTGTGCACCTCTCGGTACATTTGAAACTCCTATTGCTAGCCGTCTTCTAGCTCGGAATCCTCTGGGCAGCCACAGGTACACAGGTGCTCGTTATCTTCCTGCATTGAAATGGTTAGAGCCCATTCTTGTGCCAAGAGATCTTGGAGGGTCTGGATTTGTTGGTCGTATCCCTCTTGGATTTTTACTTGATGCACCTCGGCTTGCACCCACTGTTCGTCTGTAATGCAGAGGTGGGACTCTACCTTGTCGACCTGGTCCATGAGGGTTTGGACCAAGGATTCACTGGCAATGAGCTCATCTTTGAGCTTGGTAACTAAGAGCTCCAACTCCTCTGCCTTGTTGCGGTACTCCTACACTTGGTCGAGGGCAGTTTGCCCTATGGCTTGGGTGGCGAACATTAATGTGTGGCTATCGCACGTGGAGAGATGTGCCTAAAGGAGAGTCGAGGAGAGCTGAGAGGCCTATTCTTGCCATCTTTGTACAATGGTGCATGCCATTTGTGGGAGCTGGGCCATCACGTTGAATAATTGCAGCTCCATTTGATGGGCACAGGAGAGCTGCTCGACTGTCATGTTACTATACCCACTCGTTGCTTGATACTGTGGCATACTGTAGAACTGTAGGGCTTCGGTGAGGCTTGCCCATGGAGACGAGGAGGAATCGGTGATGAAGGAAGCGGTCTCTTGTGGGTGGGTAGTGGTGGCTGAAGCCGAGACTTGGGGCACAAAGGGGGTTGCCTAAACATCTTGAGCTCTTGGGTGGAGGCCACTGGCGATCATCTCGTCCCCAGGGAGATCGTCGATCGGAATGGGCTCCTATTGTATAGTCTTGCCCTTGGCATGGGGATCCAAGTGCTCCATGCAGTGCTGTCTAGGTAAGAACGCTTGCACTTAGCAATCCTCATATTGGGCAAGCAGCTGACTGCGCGCCAGTGGTTGAGCGGGGCGACTGACCGGAGTAGCGCTGGGCTCTGTTTTTACTTGCTTTGGGGTGACCTCTATCTCCCTTCATCAGTTGGTACTAGTCTAGTGGCAGCTTTGTTGACCAACCTGTAGCCAATTGGCGATGGTTTCTACTGTCAGCATGTGATAAAGAACGAGGATGTACAGCATGGGGTTGCTGATGCCCTCACATGTGTCTTGAGGTCTTCCCACATTTGATTACAAAAATGATATGCCCAGTTAGTGACCTGGGGGGCTGCCAGTCTTGCCAAGATGTTGAGCACAATCGATTGGTGGTGATCCGTATGTTTGACTTGGGTCAACCACAGTAGAGCGCGTGCTAAATTTTCCAACTTTGGCTTAATTATTTCAAAAAAATGAATGCGTCCCTTGCTTTTCTTATGATCGTATCGATGGATTTCAATGAGGGCCTTGAGCATCTTCTTCTTATGAGAGTATTTGTCAGCAATGACCGTCGAGAGGTTGAAAGCGGCTCGCACCACGTCCACGTTGAGGTGGTAGAAGTGGGGAGTGCTTGTGGCATCGCGCACGATGCCGACATTTGTATTGGAGTTGTAGGCTTGGAGAAAATCTCCCAGTAGCCTCATATCCAGATGATAGGGGAGGCGATGTGCCCCATGGATCCTAGACCTATCATTGCAAGCGATGCCTGAACTGCCGGCTCCCCTAGTGCTTGATATGTCACTGCATTGTGGTAATGGAGGGTGTAGTTGTAGCCCTCGTACACGTAGCGAGAGTGGATGGCACATCTATCGAGCTATTGGAGTTATGCCTCTCCCAGCGGTGACTGCGTTTGAGATCGCACAATTTTGTATTCCCCTTGTGTCGGGGCCGAGGCGCGCTTCCTTGATGATGTTGAGGGAGGAGTGCCCATTGCTATAGGTGCATCTTGGGTGGCCTATTGGGTCCAAATGTCTTCCTCCATCTATAAGTCCTTAGTTGGGAAGTCAGAGGGCATACAGATGGTGCCAAAAGGCGGGCTCTGTGATTCGAAGGGGCCGGTGGGCTTGCAGAATGGGGGGGTGGAGACCAAGCTCTGTTTCGAATTCAAAGAACTTATTTTCTGAATCCATGGGGAAAAGGGATGGCAACTGAGTAACAAGTGAATCGGTAGAAGAGGAGGAGGTTGAGGACATGAACTGGGGGCTAAACTACTGGCTTGAAGAGGACAAGGGGCTGGGGAATTCCTGGCACAATTTAGGCAGAGTTTTGTTGGTTTTGCTATGGCGACAACTCGGGGGGATAGGGGGTCTTTTTATAGATTTCACTATCCCTACGGCTAGGGGGATGGCGGAAGGCAATAAGGCATGGGGATAGAAGTTATGGTGATAGGCAACGGTTGATGGGATGGGAGCTATAGCGACGGTCGATGGGATGGGTGCTATAGCAACGGTCGACAGGATAGAAACTAGGGCAACGAGCCATGGGGTTGAGTGAAAGGCAACGGCTAGGGGATAGAAGTATGGCAACGACCGACAGGATAACAGTATGGCAACGGTTGGTGGGATAGCAGTATGGCAATGGACGGTGCGATAGCAGTTTGGCAATGGCCGGTGGGATTGCAGTTTGGCAATGGTCGGCTGGATAGCAATTTTACTAGAATTCGAGAGAGGAGAAAAGGGAAGAAAAGAAAGAAGGGGGAGGATGAAAAGGATAGGGCTTGTGGGAAGGGAAGAATAGGAGGAGAGAGAGAGAGAGAGAGAGAGGGGGGGGGGGGGGAGGGGGGAGAGAAAGAACGGGGAAAGGGGAAGAAGGAATGGAAGATAAAAGAAGGAAGAGGGAAAAAGGAAAAAACAATGAAGGGGATGGTTGTGAATGTGATGTGTACGGACTAGGTGTAGAGGGGGCTATGAGGTCAACGTGCGAAAAATGCAAAAAATGTGTAAGGGACGTATTGACCATAATCACCTATTGTGGACTGTGAATGTGGGTGGGTGCATGGGCATGGGGTGACTTGTGAGCTGCAGGTGCATCTATTACAGCAAGTTTTATTCGAGCTCTCAGCCAGGCCATTTGCCCTGGGATAATATGGCATTGATTTTCTTTGTATAATCATGAATTCACTGGTTAGGATCACTATAGTTTCATTGAGGAAATGAGTTCCCCGGTCATTGACCAACTCTAATGGACATCCAAACCATGCAATGACTTGCTTGTATAAGACCTTAGCAGTGGATCTCGCATGGGCTTTCCCGATGGCTCTCCCTTCTACCCACTTGGTGAAGTAATCTATGGGGGCTAAAATAATGTATCTGGTCCTTGTTCCCTTAGTTGTTGGGCTAATTGGTCCAATAAAATCTATGCCCCATTTCTCAAAGGATTGATCAGTCAATATTCTTGTTAAGGACATCATGTCCACTTTATGTGGGATTTGCACACACTCGCAAGGGTCACACTGCTTCACAAATTGAGCTGCATCTTCGAAGAGAGTCGGCCACCAAAGGCCAGCCTGTAGCACCTTATGTGCCATAATGTCAGCAATGAAATGCCCTCTTGCAATCCTAGAGTGGGCTTCTTCAAGCACATCAATGTATTCGTGCTTGCACATGCATCTATGCATGATGCCATCCTTGCCCATGCGGTATAGCTGCCCTGCAATTAACTGATATGGCGTTGCGTCCTTCATGAGTTTGCGGGCTTTGTCTTTCTTGAGGGCTTTGTCCAGAGGCAATCCATTGGCCAGGTAGCGACTGATTTCAATGGCCCACTCAAGGATGATGTCGATTAGGAATATGGAAGCATCGGGAAGATCATCTTCGACCCCCCGTCTGAGCTTTGCCATTTGGGATCCTCGAGAGGTGGTCGGCTAGGACATGGGTCTTCCCTTTACACATTGCGATTGTGAAGTCAAACTCCAAGAGTATTAGCAGCCACTTGGTGATGCATCTCGTCATGCATGGCTTGTTGACCAAGTACAGTAGTGCTTGGTGGTCCACAAAAAAGACAAACATATTGGCTAACAAGTAATGCCTAAACTTTTTGACTGCATAGACTATGGCCCAGCCCTCTCTCTCTGTTGTTGTGTAGTTGATCTCGGCATCGTTCAATTGCTAACTACTAGCAAAGTACACAAGGTAGTCCAGGTTATACTCCCCTAGTTGGGCTAACACACACCCGATAGCAAAATTAGAGCATCTATGTGAACGTGGAATATTAGATTCTAGTTCGAGGGTCATAATATTGGTGCGGTGGCCAAGGCTAGCTTGAGGGTTTTGAAGGATTTCTAACCATCCTAGGTCCACTCAAAGACTACTAATAGTTTCCTATGTCTGCGTAGAATAGAATGAACCTTCGGTAGTAGCCAGTGTGGCTGGTACATCGTTGCATTCCCTTGGCATTTGTGGGGGTGATAATTATAGAATGAGCTTGATCTTGTTGTAGTCCGTGGAGATACCATTTTGGCACACTATGTGGCCGAGAATCACGCCGTGTTTGACCCAAAATTGGCACTTGAGGGGTTTCAGGGATACACGGTACAATCGACACTTTTCTAGGACCAGTCTTAGGTATCTCAGGTGATCATCCCAAGCTCACACATATGTCATCCAAGAAGACTTCCACAAAGTCCCTTAGGTACTCCTTGAAGACGGTGATCATCAACTGTTGGAAGGTGGTGGGCACATTGGTAAGCCCAAATATGATTACTCTAGCTGCATACACACCCCACTCGGTTGCAAAGGCCATTTTGTGTTGATCCTGCGAAGCGATGGACACTTGATTGTACCCAGAGAATCCGTCTAGGAAGCTATAGACTTCCTTTCCAACTACCCTTTCTAGGACATGTTCTGTGAATGGCCAGGTGTAGTGGTCGCCCCTAGTGGTGGCATTAACTTTTTTTAGATCTACACATACTTGAATCTTTCCATTCTTCTTTAGGACTATCACGATGGGTGACACCCAGTCTGTATGCTCGATCTCATAGATGAATCCCACATCTATGAGTTTTTGGATCTCCTCTCTCACATTGAGCGCATATTTGGGATTCATAGGGTAAGGACGTTGATGCACCGGCCTGGCATTGTCAAGCATGGGTATCATGTGCTACACAACTTCAGCGGGCATACCTTTCATATGTGTATTTCCAAGGCATCCAGTCCTTGTACTCTCAAAGGAGGGCTATTAAAGCATTCTCCTCATTGGAGGTGAGATCGTCTGCGATGATTATTGGTTGGGAACCTGACCTTCCGGCATCAGGTTTACCTCCTTGACCCGGGTTGGTTGACCCGGGCTAGTGGGCCATCATATCCTTGGAAGCACTCATCTTCTTGAGATCTCTTGGCCTGTAGGTATAAGATCTTGCAATCCTCGATCATGTAGGCCTTGTAGTGGGCTGGTACATGTCGTAGATCCTCCTTCTCTTCACCTTCCTCTTCCACTCCTTCTTGGGGGGTAGTCCTCTTGGCCCTAGAGGGAGCCATCGGGCTTTTGCATGTTGGGAGTTTTAGACTTGAAGGGTGCTCTTTCATGGCACGTATGGAGCCGACTGGGGAGGTAACCTTGCCTAACCTTGCTCCCCAATTGGAGGAGAACTCATGTGGGCAGTAGTGGCACCAACATATGCTAGCCAGTGGAGGTCTGCTGATTTGACCCTTACTATCCCCTTGCTCACCTCGCGGGGTTTAAGCATGTTGAACATCTTGAGGGGAACCATCGCGGTCAACCCCTAGAGTTCGGGCGTTGTCACTTGGAATCCTATTCTCTCTAGGGCATCAATGTTTGTCAGAATGTGCATCCAGTTCTGAGAGAATTCCAGCTCGGGAAGAGGGGCATACCAAAATTCATCGACCTCCTTCTTATCCTCTTCTTTCCCATAGGGTTGGAACAATTTTAGGGATGTTGTTTGGTTGGTTGTGTCAGATTTTGTGGGGATGTTGTTTGGTTGGTTGTGTCTGATTTTGTGGCAAATAGTTGTCCTGACAATGGGCGGGTCTTGTAGGTGCGCAAGTCCACTTGCATGATTTGCTCCTCATGCTGCAAATAGATGTTGTTGATGTGCCAATCGTGTATGAGTCCGGACATTTGCAAGAAGGGCTTGCCTAGTATGGCTTCATATCCCGGCTATTGGGTGAAATCCATGACTACGAACCTAACAAGGACGTGAAGTCGAATACCTTGATGTTAATACCAGTGAGGACTCGCAAGGGTTCCGTAGTTCCACCTTGGGTGTTGGTCAGCAGGTTATCTGTCTCGATGGTTGACAGTAGTAAGGCAATAGTTCATGGGCATAAGCTATGCCTATTAGACCGGCGGGATCACTGATTTCGACATGTATTAATTAAGGCGGCGGGTTAGACGACAGTCAAAAGTTAGATTGTGGGGATAAGGACTAAGCCGGTGGATCGATGCAAGTTTGACCGGTAGGATAGCGCTATGGCGACGAATCAACCGGTTAATGCTATGGCGACAACCGGTTAATACTAAGAAGATAGTGGGAGAGAAGGAAGGAGTCTCACTTTTCAAATACACAATGGGGGAATACACACAAAGGTGGAGGCTGAAAATAGTTTTCCTCTTCTTAGTTGTGAAAGCCAAAAGAACTCTAGTACAAAGAAATAGAAGAACCCTATATGTGGGTCTCAAACCAAACTCAGCTAACTAAGGTGGCATACTAACTGAGCCACGAACTAGAGTACATAAGGATAGTTGTCATCTAGCTATTATTCATGGGCGGTGTACCAACCGCATCTGCAGCTAACAAGTCGGTGACATAAATGCACAACGGTCACCCTCGCATATCACGAGTGGAGCTCGATATCTCAACACTCCCTCTCAAGCTCAATCCCAATTCCTGCATACCAAGCAGGTCTCTGAACTTGCGCAGCTTCTCTGCGCCGAATGCCTTTGTGAATATGTCAGCTACCTGATTCTCTGTGCTAACATAAACTAGATCAATAAGACCTAGTAAAATCTTCTCCCGCACATAGTGATAATGTACCTCAATGTGCTTTGTTCTAGCATGATAGACTGGGTTATTTGCCAAGTGTATACTGCTCATGTTGTCATAATAAATGACAACTGGCCCATCTGTAGACTGATGCATATCATAAAGTAGCTTATGCAACCAAGCTACCTCACATGCAGCCATTTTTGCACCCCTGTACTAAGCCTCTGTGCTTGACAAGGCAACTGTAGGCTGTTTCTTGCTGCTCCAAGTGACTGTAGCACTCTCAAAAGAGAACACATATCCACTGGTAGATCGTCTATCTGAAATACTACCAGCCCAATCAGCATCAGTGTATCCATGCAACTGTATCTGAACCCTAGCCTCATAAAATAGTCCATACTACAATGTGGACTTCACATACCTGAGTATGCGTCTAGCCGCATCCAAATGCGGTTTCCTTGGAGCCTGCATAAACTGACTTACCAATCCAACAGCATAGCTCAAATCTAGCCTGGTAATAGTCATATAAATCAAACTTCCTACTATGCGCCTGTACATAGTAGGATCTTCTAGAAGCTCACTTGCATCTACGCTCAACTTCACATTCTGCTCCAAAGGAACTGAAATAGGCTTACAGCCTGTCATCCCATATTTGGACAACATGTCCAATCCATACTGCCTCTGCAAGAGCCGTATCCCACTTGGTGATCTAATCACCTCAATGCCCAAGAAATAATGCAGCTCTCCCAAATCCTTCATCTCAAACTTCTGCTTCAATAGCATTTTCACATGAAGGATATCTTCATCACTATCACCTGTGATGATCAAATCATCAACATAAATGACAAGCAACATAATACCTTTCTCTGTTTTTCTCACATAAAGTGAGAAATCTGCCTTGGAAATCTGAAAGCCAATAGTGATAAGATACTGTCCTATCTTGTCAAACCATGCTCTAGGGGCTTGCTTCAAGCCATACAAGGCTTTTTTCAACCTGCAAACAAACTCAGGATGAACAGCATGAACATAACCTGGTGGCTGCTCCATAAAGACCTCTTCTTGCAAATCACCATGCAAGAAGGCATTCTTTACATCCATCTGATGTAAAGACCATCCCTTTAATGCAGCCATAGCAATGACTGCTCTTACGGTTGCCATCCTTGTAACCGGACTAAATGTTTCTTCATAATCAATGCCATATGTCTGTGCATACCCCTTGACAACTAATCTTGCCTTGTATATGTTCACAGAACCATTTGCATTGTGCTTCACCTTATAAACCCACTTACAGCCAATTGCATTCTTGTCTTTACGCAAAGGCACCAATTCCCATGTAGCATTTGCTTCCAAGGCATCCATTTCTTCATCCATGGCTTTCTCCCATTTTTCTTTTCCCATGGCTTGCTCAAAAGAAGTGGGTTTTGGTTCCTGTATCACTTTGATCATATAGGCATAGTGAATGGCTGTAAATCCATCATATTTCAGCCTATCCACAGGATACTTGACTCTGGTAGACCTGCGTAAAATAGGCTCACTTTCAGGTGCTCTCAAAACATCCCTGGTCTTCCTTACTCTAGGTGTAACAACAGAAGGAATACCCAACTCATCATCAATGCTCTGTTCTGAGCCATTGGATTCACCATCCACATAAGAGTGACCTGCATTCACATCAAACATGGGCTGATCTACCTTCTCTTTTCCTTTTCGTGATACCTGCATACCACTATCTGCATTGCTTTAAGGAGATTCTCCTGATCTCAATCTACCTGTCCATGGTGAAGTATGTGAAGCACTGCTAGAGGACACTGCAGGTCCACTAATATTTTGTGATTGCTGCTGTGAATTCTGTGTAGCATTACCATTTTGTGCATCTACATTATCAATCACATTTACTGGTTTATACCAGCTACTAATCTCATAAAAAACATCTCTGCTCACTGTAAACTTACGAGTAGAAGGGTTATAGCATCTATATCCTTTTTGTTGCAAAGAATAACCAAGAAAGATGCACTTCTCAGCTTTTGGATCCAACTTGGACCTCAACTCATCTGGCACATGAACATAGGCAATGCAACCAAAAATTTTCAAATGAGAAATATCTGGTTTCCTACCATTATACATCTCCTCTGGCGTCATGTCATGTATTGTTGTAGTGGGAGTCTTATTCATTATGTAAACTACTATAGCAACTGCTTCAGCCCAATAATAATCTGGTAGGTCTTTTTCATTTAGCATGGCCCGAGATACCTCTCCAATATGCCTGTTTTTCCTTTCTGCAAGTCCATTTTGCTATGGGGTATGATTGCATGAATATTGCTGCTTTATGCCATGCTCCTGTAGGAATCTTACAAACTCATTTGAGAGGTACTCTCCCCCTCCATCTGACCTTAGGCATTTTATTGCAGGCCTGTTTCTTTTTCAACCATAGCTTTAAAAGCTTTGAAATGCCCAAACACTTCACTTTTCTTTTTCATAAAATACATCTAAACTTTTCTGCTATAGTCATCAATAAAAGTGACAAAATAATGACAGCCTCCAATAGATGCAGCTTTAGTAGTCCACACATCAGAGTGGATTAATTCCAATGGCTTCTTACTCTCTTGAACATGTCTAGGAAATGGTTTCCTTGCCTGTTTTCCAAATTGACAGGCTTCACATACCTTATGCATTTTTGCAACCTTGAATTTTGGCAATCCTACAACAATATTTTGGGCCTGCATTGATTTAAGTCGCCGTACATTAACATGACTAATGCATTTATGCCAGATATCAATATCTACAACTACACCGGTCCCATGTGCAAACGTTGCTGCACTCAATTCAGGCATGTCCGCATCCAACGTAAACATCCTGCCCTTCTTCTTTCCTTTTGCTATCAAGCGATCGTTATTTTTCATATCCTCAACAAAGCATCCATGAGGATTAAATCTAACCTGCAAGCCCTGCTCAACCATTTGACCAACAAAAACCAGGTTCTTGGTGATGTTCGGGACATGAAATACATCAGACAGGTATTTCTTTTTCCCATCCTCCATAGACAAAGGAATTTTACCAATCTGCACAATAAGATGTGCGATATCATCACCAATCTCCACAAATCCTGGTTTTTCCTTTTTCCTTGCATCCTGTATCCATTCTGCATGACCTGTCATGTGGTTTGATGCACCTGAGTCAACATACCACACATCATTGCTTTCTTCTGCACTTATCACAGAATTGGTCATGTGCTACACCATAAACAAATGCTCATTTCTGTCATCACCTTGTCTACTAGAGGATGCATAATTGCCTTGCTGCAATTTTTCATTCATAATGTCATTCTGATTTTTATAGCAGTCTTTAGCCATATGACCCATTTTACCACAATAGTAGCATTCAACATTGTTGTTTGCATTTTAGCCTCTCTGCCATCTACCACGACCTCTTTGGCTCCCCTTGCCTCTAGAGTTACCACGTCCTCCTCCATAGGACTGGTTTTCTTCAGTTTGCTGCATATTTTGATTTCTACCACGGCCTCCAGATTGGCTTGCTCTACCTCTGCCTCTACCTCTTCCAGTATTTGAGTAGAAGACATTTTCTTTTGAAGTTTCTCCTGAAGAAGATGCACCACCATTTCTCTGCTCTTCAAAAATTAGAAGAGCAAACAACTCAAAATCAGGAAATTTTTCATGGATGGCAATGGATGTCCGGAACTGTGCATAATCCTTTCCTAGACCATTCAAGGTCACAGAAAATTATTCCACTGGCGACCCAATGGAAGCAAGTACATCTGTAATTTTCTTTACCTTCATGTGGTAGTCATTGATGCTCATATTTTCTCTCTGTACATTGTGCAACTCCTGCTTAAGCTGCATTTTCCTGGCTTGCATATTTGTGTTGTACATTTTTGCCAAAGTATCCAATGCCTCCTTTGGCGTACTTGCATCCTGAATATGCACAATCATAGAGTCTGAAATACTGATAGACAGCCAGTTCATAACTTTTCTGGCTCTCTCATGCCATCCTTTAAATGCCTGCATTTCTTGTTGATTGGGAACATTAGGAAGAACTGGTTCTTCTTCATTTCCTGTAATTAACTCCCAATAGCCTTTTCCCATAAGGAAATTCGTCATTCTAAACTTCCATGCTTGGAAGTTGTTCTTGTCAAGCTTTTCAGTGACAATCTATGAAAAAGAATCAGACGCCATTACAGAACACTGCAAAATATTCTATCACTACAAAAAACACAGCTTTTGCCTCACAAGGGCAAATCTGCAAAACTGACGAAAGTGGTATTTGACCACACAATCACTTCCTAGTGACGATTTTGCATGAACAGGCAATAAGGATAATTTTGTAACTCCCAATATCTCTGCGCACAGGCATACGATGCAATTTCTGTGACAACTTTTCACCGACCTGCAGAGCAGTGGTCGCACATCAAAAACAAGGCCTTTTTCTCAGTGCTTGCAGAGAACTTTCACCTCCAAAACGGGTCTCGAAATGGCCTCGAATCTAAAAAATAAAGTCACCGAGGCGTACGCCCTCTCCCGCAGCATATACTGCCCTCTTGCCACACCGTGAAGGACATCTCAATCTGAGACAATGCACTCTTTTGCACTTTTCGACTGTGCTACCTATAGAGATTTGCTCTCAAACTCGAAAAAGAAAAGGAACACTGGTCCTCTTACTAGAACACCGTGAGCTTGGTTTGCTTTCTTAAGCTCCTTACCATGAACCAGGCCCTGATACCATGTAAAGATAGTGGGAGAGAAGGAAGGAGTCTCACTTGTGGCTTTTTCACATACACAATGGGGAAATACACACAAAGGTGGAGACTGAAAACAGTTTTCCTCTTCTTAGTTGTGTAAGCCAAAAGAACTCTAGTACAAAGAAATAAAAGAATCCTATATGTGGGTCTCAAACCAAACTCACTCAACTAAGGTGGCATACTAACTGAGCCACGAACTAGAGTACGTAAGGATAGCTGTCATCCAACTATTATTCATGGGCAATGTACCAACCACATCTGTAGCCAACAAATCGGTGACATAAATGCACAACGGTTACCTTAGCATATCACAAGTGGAGCTCAATATCTCAACAATGTTCTTACCAATCCTTATGACAACAAGAGTTACAATATTTAGAACTATACTAGTGTTTACAAGGACCTAGTGAAGGAGTATTCTATGACAATACTGTGAAGGACGTCTCAATCTGAGACAATGCACTCTTTTGCACTTTTTGACTGTGCTACCTATAGAGATTTGCTCTCAAACTCGAAAAAGGAAAGGAACACTGGTCCTCTTACTAGGACACCGCGAACTTGGTTTGCTTTCTTAAGCTCCTTACCATGAACCAGGCCCTGATACCATGTAAAGATAGTGGGAGAGAAGGAAGGAGTCTCACTTGTGGCTTTTTCACATACACAATGAGGAAATACACACAAAGGTGGAGACTGAAAATAGTTTTCCTCTTCTTAGTTGTGTAAGCCAAAAGAACTCTAGTACAAAGAAATAAAAGAATCCTATATGTGGGTCTCAAACCAAACTCACTCAACTAAGGTGGCATACTAACTAAGCCACGAACTAGAGTACGTAAGGATAGCTGTCATCCAACTATTATTCATGGGCAGTGTACCAACCGCATTTGTAGCCAACAAGTCGGTGACATAAATGCACAACGGTCACCTTGGCATATCACAAGTGGAGCTTAATATCTCAACAATGTTCTTACCAATCCTTATGACAACAAGAGTTACAATGTTTAGAACTATGCTAGTGTTTACAAGGACCTAGTGAAGGAGTATTCTATGACAATAGAAGGCATACATTGTTTGAGGATTCCATCTCTCTTTCTTCTATGGATTGTTTCCCTTGAAGCAGTATCTATTTGTGGTCTTTTGGATGGTTGATCATCTTCTATCAAAGTTGCTTTGTTAATGTCTATGGATGTTTTCTCTATTCATGGACCAAATACTATAATTCGTTATCATATTAAACATGTTATTCTTCCTGTTGAATTGTAAGTCTTTTAGTTTCTTTGAGTAAATCCCATTGTTTATTCTATAGCAATATATGCTACGAGATTGATATAGAAATTGATTGGTCATGAGGAGATTGGTGATGAAGGCCATGTTATAGATAGTGAGGAGTGCATTAAGGTTTGTTTGAGTGAAGACATTGTAGAGGATGCTTGTGGTACAAAGATGTAATTTTAATTTATGTAAGGTGTTACAAGTGAAGGTAAGGTTAAGCTACTTGAGGACTTTGACACGACCTATAATTTACACCTGGAATTTATCGAAGATCATTAGCCACATGCATGTAAATATTAAATTATTGGTTCTAGTTTGGTGAAACATCATATCTTCCAAGTTTGTGTTGTGCATTTTATGACAAGAGGAGGCTCTTTGACTACAAAAAGAAAGACTAATTCTTTAATTTAAAGGAAAGTGGAATTTGGCTTTATTTTTTAATTTTGTAAGTATTGGCTATATTTTTTCCTCCCATAGTTAGGAAGACCAATAATTTTGTAATGATACAATGAATTTTTAAGCAACTAATCAAACTTCGAAAAAAGAAAAATAGTAATTTGATGTATAGTCATGAATGTCTACCAACTTTTGTATACCTTTTATTCCTGTTGTGCTTGGATTCTGTTTTTAAATTTATTATGAAATTAATGTATTGTATTATTATTTTTTGCCATTGTTTAGTTTTCGTAGTCTCTTGAGAAATCATGACGCTTATTGTAAGTTAATTTATGGCATAGTTTGTTTTTATATGTTGCTTAAGTGTAGTCTCTTGAGAAATCATGACGCTTATTGTAAGTTAATTTATGGCATAGTTTGTTTTTATATGTTGCTTAAGTGTGTTGTCTAATAATGTCGCTCAGCTTAAAGACATTCTCCATATGATCATCATGCCCATGTAAGTATAGCCTTGAGTTAATCTTTAAAATGTAGAATCTAAAATGTTGTGCATATGTTAAGCTTTGCTTCACCTTACTAAGGTCAGTTGAGTGCCTTATCATTCCATGTATGTATCCAATGGAGAGTACTTGTGCTGCTCCTTTTCTATGAGACAAAGGAACAGAAAGGCGGTGGCAGAAAGGGGGAAGGAGGCCGGGCGAGTGGATATGCATCACATAAAATCACTAGGCATTACAGCCAAGTATGTGCAAGAGCTACAAGTCTATGGCTGTCACTTGTCCAACTGTAGTGCAGCATTGTAACACTGATGTTCCTCATCAACAAAGAAGTATAACACAGTGCTTGTTAAGCTGCCCCACATCATAGGAGTGTACACATGGGAGAAAAAGGTCATTGAGCTTTTTTCAAATTTAAAGAAGCCCGTAAATGATCCTGCAAAACCAGAACAAATGATTTAAAACAATTTTCCTGGTCAAAAACGTCAGCGAAAGGATCTAATTAATTCATGCGACTACTATTTAACAATATAAATTTCATTCATGTGGCCTGCCCAGAGAGAAGAAGAGAGAGAAAGAGAGGGGGGGGGGGGGGGGAGGGCAAGCCAAAGAAGACGGAGTCACTGAATGCATTCTTTGAAAGCCCTTTATAACAGCCTATAAACAATTAAATGGAGCATATAAAAAGAATTGTCAAAAAAATACCTATTTTTCCTTTCTTATCACACACCTTCACTAAGGCCTTCCTAGACTGATCGAGAGAACATTCTCAAAACAACATTAGTGAATTCTTACTTAAAACATTGAAATTTGTGAAGCCTTCAACATAGAGAACCTCTGAGGAGAACCAGAGAAACGAACCTTTGATTTAGTTCATTTTATTAATCCCATAGTGGTATATTAACCTTAGGTTCCTGGGATACAAATTCCATGAGACAAACTTCAAAACTTTATTAGATGCATGAATTCAAACTATAGGAATATACAAAGAGAACTTCTAAAAACTTGTATGCTATATTTTGCAAACTCAAAACTATCTTATTATATGGGAAAAGTTCCACCAATGCAGATTCAAAATAAAGGGCTTTTCGAGTTATACAGCTCAATGCAGTTCTACATAAGCCTTCTTATCACAAAATATGTATGAACTCTATCTCAAAACAAATCTGCTGTTTGAGCACGTACCTGTGTGTTCACAACAAACTAGAATTGACATATCATACTGTCTACCATGTATCATACTCTGAATCACATTCACACGTATGTACCACATGTATTGCTCGAACTAAAACCCAGAAAGGTCTGTAACCACAATCGGCAATCTCTCATCCGATAAAGAGATGTCCAGTTTCAAACAATTTTCGTATGAGCGACCTGTTGAGAATAAAGGCCTGCCTCAACAATCCATCTTACAACTACCAATCACGTGTCTTTCGACCTAATGACAGATCTTGGTCCTCACACGGTAATAGGTGCATGAGCTAAGCAAATCTCTCACTAGCCTCTAGGCTTCTCTCCATGCGGAATCGTATCTCATGTCATGGCATGCATAGGAGAAGAAAGCCTCACTTGTGCAAGTGTGACCCTGACCGTAGCATATTTTCTCTACCTGTTGAAAAACCAAACAGGATGCTGTTACAACTGTTTGGTGAAGGCTGGAGCCTTCCAGAGGGGAGAGAGTGGAGAGGGGTAATCAATCTCCTCTTCCTACTCCTTACAAATCCGCATATGGGCATACTTGCTGATTCCTCCCTAATGCTGTGGATCTGCGGCTTGGCTACTGGATCTGATGGATAGAATGAAGGAAGGTGGGCTGCCTACTAGAGCCTGCAGCCCTTCTGCTGTACGCCAACCTGTCTAGAACCTGCCCTACCCTGACTGGGGCCTGAATGGTCATTTACAGATCTGACAAGGTCTGTTACGATACCTGACCTGATACTGGGTCCCCTAGCTCTACTGTGCTGCCATGGGCAGCAGCCAACTGCTGCTGAGTGTGCTGCAGGACCGATGGATCCACTGGATAGCCCACGTAGCTGTGAACTGTGCATGTGGCAGTTCCGCCTATCTTAACAGCCCTGGGGCAGATCTGCACCTAGAGGCTCTACGGAGCTGGATGGAAGTACTGCTGCCTGCATGGCAGCCCTGCTTGTAGAAGATTCCACCTCTCTACAGCTGTCTCCAGGGCAGCCCATACAGGCCTCCATGCTGATTGCAATCTGTGGGTGGCTTTCTATAGGCCCTTGAGTAGCTTGGAGGCTGCTTAAGTGGCTGGTTGTGTCGTTGATAGCCATGCCAGATGCCCAAAGTCCACCTTCGACTTGTGCTTTGACAAAGCACTAACTCAAAAAGGGTAATTCGTGCAAACTGTCTCGAAATAAAGGACATCAAAGAGTACCTTTTCTTCACCTTCGTTGGTGGGGAGAGGAATGTTGCCAATTCCTCAAGTAGACATTTATATATATATATATATCTAGATGAAGCCAGAAACATGCCAAAACTCATCCTCTAAAGACACAACATAGTGCAGTTTCAATCTCATGATAGGCACTCATAAGGTTGAAAACCATGAACTCCAGCATGCATCGCGGGGACTAGCTACTATGACATCCCAACGGACGTCATCAGCGCCCCGGGTCTAGACCATAGAATAAACATAGACACTCCCTGCTGTCTCCCCTTGGAACGCCTACTTTGACATGTAGGCTACATTGTATAAGGGGATGTCTATTGTACAGGATGCAATACTCCTCTAGTGCTGACTATGGTGTCTCATTTTAGAAGTCACAGTCGGTAATGTGTTCTTAAGGAGTTTGTACCTTTCGCATTCTTAAAACCAAGTTGAAGTTCTAGCAGTAGGCAGAGGAGAATGAAGAAGGTCCCACCATTTCTGATGACTCCATATGTGTAGGTTTCAAATTCTTGAACCACCCTGTCTTGCTGGACATGTGTCTAGATGCACCACTATCTGCAATCCACTCTGTAAAAAGCCATGAGAACCTCAGAATGCTCCACCACGAAAACAGTTTTTTATAGCAGTGTTGACTGCGTCTCACTTTGACGACTCCTTGGCCTGCCTTAATCTTTCTTATGGTCCACCTTCTACTGCAAAATTGTTGTGGAGTCCATCGTCGTTTTGGACTTACCCAAAGCCCTTATGCTGATCATGAATCCTTGAAGCTTCATGGGAGCATGTTCAGCAGGAACATGACAGTCCAGCTTCAACCTATCGCAGCCTACTGGTTCTTGAGAATCTTGACCTTCGTAGTGTGGTCATGCAGTCACCTTCCTGTTAAACTGTTTGTCTTGTAGATTTTCTCCAAAATCCTCCACTTGCCTCTGCAAGCTGGAGATGAGTTGTCACTAAGTAGTCTGATTTGGAATCTTTTTTCTCCCATCCTTCTACCACTTTTTGATTTGCATATCACCTCCTAGCCCATGACAAAATATCAAATTGCTTTATCTCCACGCTGTGGTCCTCCGAGCTTCACCTTCCAAGCGGATAATTTGTACCATCCAATTTTCCCCCATCACGATAATCAGGGTGGGGATTCGTGAAGCCATGACAACAGAAGAAGAGACACCATAGTCAGCACTAGAGAAGTATTGCATCTTGTACACTAGACATCCCCTTATACAATGTAGTCTACATGTCAAAGTAGGCGTTCCAAGGAGAGCAGCAGGAGTCAAACGCATTATGTGAAAATAATTAAGAAATGTCACGTGTTCTTGTAGAGTGGGTATTGATGATGGAGGAATCAGGATCCACAGATTCTATAGGCTCGAGCTCAGTTCTGTAGACAAAGGGGATCATAAAGAGAAGCTGCTATTTAGACAGATTTCTTAGAGTTATGAGCATCTCCTGTCTGTACTATAGAGATTGAGGGTTTCTATGTGGGTGTGCCCGCCCTGAGATGTACTATTCTCCCTGTATATTATGCAGTTAGTCAGGGGCTTTGCCAGGTGTTGTATAGGCTGGTATGTGGGCTGAAGTAGGCTAGGTGAAGGACCTGGTTTATGGCCTGGTTAAAGGGCTAGTTAGGCCTGGTAAGGGCCACAGTTGGGCCGGGGCCAATCAGCCCAGCCAATGAGTCACGTCAGCCGACCTGACCAAGGTTGGGTAAGCCAACCAGACTAGGTCGGGTTAGCAGACCAGCCAACCCAGCTGTCCAGTTAAGTTGGCCAGGCCAGCAGCCTACTCCCCTCCTATGAATAAGGCTTATTGTGATCTTCAGAGGTGCAGTTCCAGCCTCTGTTTGGAGTCTTCCAAGGGTCCAGTTTCTACCTTCAGGTGCGGTCTTCTAGTTGTGGTTTTCTCAGAAGTAAAGAGCAGAGTTTTTCCAGCATATGTTTCTTGCAGTCATCTGCAGTTTATTGTGCAGCGTCTTCTCTCTCCCTGCATGTCTCTTAAACACGCTGTCTTCTGCTGCGTACTCTGGCATGGTGTCAGAGCCCAAGGTAGCCTAAAAGGAGTGGATAGTTCCGGACAGGAGGAGTGGCCAGAAGGAGGCATCGCTGAAAGATAAAAGATCTTGCAGCCTCTTCTCTCTTTTCTTTCCCAACTGCTCTCCCTTCACAAGAGGAAGGTCACCCCCTTGAGACAGCAAGTCTACTAGAGATGGTTGAGAAGCCAGTGAAGATCTCCATTCTTCCTATGTCCCGGTGCGCTGTCAATTGGACAGAAACAACTACGATGTATGGAGGGTAATGATGGAATCAATGTTGCATCGTATGAGTTGGCTGACTTCACATTAGTCGGAATTGTCAGCATCATGGACCGGAGGGAGCAGAAAACCTTAGCATCATTGTGAGATTGTGTCAATGCCCGAGTACGTTCCTTCATCTTCCTCAACTGTACCCTCAGGTGATCAAGCATGTGAAGCACATCATGCTGGCCAAAGGAATTTGGGACCATTTGGCATCTCTCTACAACAGGGTCACCCGGAAGTGCAGGTGCGTGGGCTGAACCCCGCAAAGTCAGCAACCATGTGGGAGCACATCAACAAGCTGGAAGCTCTCAGCAAGAGGTCCTTCAACCTAGGAAGGAGCTATCTTCAGAGGATACGGCCCTAGGCCTCACCTTGCTGTCCCATCTTTCCTTGCAGTACTCAGCATTCTGCTCCTTCCTGATTACCAGTGGGACACTCAAAACACTCCTGCAGGAGGAACTTGTGCAAATGGTGTTGGGCCAAGAGGAGTGGTTCGACAACCCTCCACAGGGCGGAGGATCGGAATCCTTGGCTGTCCCATAGGCGAAAGAGGGCAGATCGACAACAACGAGGGTGAAGGAAAGTCTTCACAAAAAAGTCTGATGCGGATCGTGAGGCCTTGAAGGTGAATTGGACCTAGAACCACTATGGCAACATAACAACCCCAGTGTTCATACACGTGGAGATCATGGACACCAGACTTCCATCTTCTTCGAGTAGGAAGGCAGTAAGTCACCTCGGTGGTGGTCAGGTAATATCTGCATGGGTGATAAATCCATTGTACCAGCTCAAGGTGAGGGCAGGTTGAACATCAGTCCTAATGTGGTAGAGGGGGAAATCATAACTCCTAAGTTGGTGCTCTTCCAGTTGTGATTTTGTCAGCATTAAAGAGCAGAGTTTTTCCCGTGTATGTTTCTTGCAGTCATCTGCAGTTTATTGCACAATGTCTTCTCTCTCTAATCACAGCTCTTCTCTCTCGTCGCATTCCTGCATCTCCCTTCGACATGCTATCTCCCGCTGCGTACTCTGACAGGATTATGGCACAAAGACATCTGAACTAAACAGAGTGGCCCTGTGCACCCACAGCCAAGAGTCCAGATCCGAGGCTTGGAAGCCCATTTGGCTTCACAGCCATAAGAAGAATAAATTCAGAGAGAAGCAGTTTCCATGGGATTACCAGAACAGGTTACAGAATATATTCCATTTGATGATAAGGATTCAGCTCCCCTTGTGCCTCTGACATAAGGCCCTTAGTTAGATCCGTTCCCATACAGAACTCATTCCATTAACAGGGTCGACTGTCAAACTCCACTTACAGGCATTAGCCATTCTGCTTTTTGCTGAAGCTATTCTGCTCAAGGGCAGCAAGTAACATAAACCATCTTTTATAAGGCAGATATGTCTTGTTGCTGTTCTATATTTATTGATGTACATAGTCCACATTCTAACAATACAAAACCTCTTACACTGTGGCAATCCCATTCCTACCCAAATTTTGAGGCTAATCTTCCCTTTTCCATGTGGATATGAACTATGATGCTATATTGAATACATATTGAAATGTCAAAAGCTCTCGAGACTATGAATGATGATGCCATATTTAACACATACCGAAATGAAGTCGAAAGCTTTTGTCTCCTTTATGCTCACTGGAGGTGTAATATCCTCAGCAATTGGACGGCTCGAGAAGTCAAAGCCATCAGGATAGGCATTGCTGAAACTCTCCACAGGACCCATAACGCGCTGATTGACCCCAAGTCCAAAATCCCCTAAGCCAGCCATTCCAGATAAGACCTGCTGCTGTGTGAGAACAGCACCTATACCATTGGAAAGCAGTGTATTGGAGGGATACGATTGTGGCATCATTGCGTTTAAATGATAAGATCCAACCATATCAACTGGAAACATGAAGGGATGGTTCAAATATACATTCTGTTGCCTTGTTATAACCCCTGTAAATTGGACCGGATATGTCTTGCTCTGTAGAGAAGCCTCCAATGGCAACAGCTTCGGTGCTCCAAATCCATTTCCGCTTTTGCCAGCATGATTTGGACTTTCTAAGAAAGCTAAAGATGTAGTCTGTACTGCTGTTTCAGCTGTCTCGGCATTCATGCTTGTGGAAACAATGCTTTGCTTGTTGACCGACTCTCCAACAGGCCCATTTATGTCTTGATTTGAGACTATCCATTCTTTTGATAAAAGGTCTGGCACAAGAATTTCTACAGACTCATCATTATGAATGCACATTCCAGCAAAAGGGTCATCTGCAGCAGTGTCTGGCAAGGCTTCCATGGCACGAAGGCTCTCATAATCCCATTGCAGATCACAAGCAGATGCAAAAAGCCCTGCAACTAGAGTGGCGTCAGTTGGTACTGCTGGTGAAGCGTCCAGAACGTTCTCCATTTCTCCTCCGAAGTCCGGCTCCCTAGTATCAAGAAGATGAGTCACCTTTGCAGTCGGGGAAACATCCTCTGTTCCCATTGTGATAGGTGTGACGTTGTTCATGGAAGACATTCGTGCCTCCTCAGAATTAAGTTCATTGTGCAGGGCTAAAAGACGGCCAAGGACCTGCATGCAACCAGCTCAAAGTTATATTTCCCATTGACGTCGATGAACCTTCAGTTAGTCTCGTGTATATTCAAAATCATTGCATCCATGAATTTTGATACCAAGTGACTGGAAGCATCAATGAGCAAGCCGGACAGTGGAGAAAAAAGAGAGCGAATTCTTCATTGCTACCATTCAAGCACAGCCTTCAAATTATACTACGAATAAAGGATGCCTAATCGTGAGCAACCCTCGTGCTGGATATAAGGGTACTTCGTCATGCGGTCAAAGATTAATAAGACTAACAGATTACAGTTAGTGTTCCTCAATTCCTTAATTCTTTTTTAGCCTCCTTTTTTCGGAATTAGGCAAGCACCTTCCTCGCCTTCTCTTTCAAAGTTGCTTGTGGAGATTGAAGACAGTCTTGTACATAGCCTTGCATAGCTTCCAAGTCTCTGGTTAGCACGGTCTTAAAAATAGCCTCATTCTTTTGCTGCAAGATAGCCTCGAGGATGCAAACGGCTTTCAGTCGAACCTGCATTCAATAACCCCATCCAAAGGTAGTTTTAGTTGAGACCCAAGATAACTACACAACTAGTTTCACATCTTTTGAAGCACAGAAGTATCAAAAGTGGAAAGGTTGGAGTGCACGCTCCAGGTTTTAGCACCTGCCAACAATGGGACTGTATCTTCTTCTTCAAAGAATCAGCTAGCTTCACTGGGTCAACCGTACGGGCACTTAATATAAATGACTGTAAACTTTCTCGGGTAGGCTGCAAGCGCAGCCCACTTTGAGCCGTAATCATATCTAATAGTCTATCCTCTGGCATGTAACCATTCTCGTTGCGTCTACAAAAATCTGAATGCTCGGACTCGTATGCAAATTCTCTGCCGTTCGACTCTGGGACTTCATTTAAAACCCACCCCTTTGCAAAGCTATCTGTGATCGGCCTTTGTAATCCCTCTCGCTCCGATCTGAAAGATTTCCTATAGCCAATGCCTCTAAACTGTTCATCGGCACCTCTGTCCAGTCCTTCGTTGTCAGCACTTTTATATACAACCGAGGAACTTCCAGGCTTCGAGAGGATGTCAAAGTTGCTGCTACCAAATCCTTCAATGCGTTCACTTATGTCTTTCGTTGGGGGCCGCCTAGTATCTACGGCAAAGATCGCTGCGATAGCTTCGTGAGCGGCGTCTCGTACTGCTTTGTTCAGAGCATCGCCTTTAAGAGGATCAACCTGACCTCTGAAAGTGAAAAGTACACGTATTGCTGCAGAATGACTTTGCAATTCCTTCTTGTACAGAGGGCCAGCGTTCCCGACAGTATACTTGATCAGCCGAAGGACCTGCCAGTTTAGTAAGCCACTGCAACCAATCAGACTCGGTTACAAGCGGTACGCGTAGTAGAAAATGCACCTGAAAAGACAGAGGAAGAGGAAAGCGTGCCTTCTGCTTCACAAGAGGACTTTTGTGCCGGAGGCGCTTGAGAGTGTATTCCACCATCTCCTGGATCATGTAGAGTGAAGACGAACTGAGAACTCTACAGAGCTCATCCAAATGATATACTGGAGCAAGTTTGTCCTCATCCATAGTAACACGACTGATAAGAAGCGTTCGCCGATAGGCGTCGACCGCTTTTGTGGCGGCCTCCATGCTCATTCAACAGAGCAAGGAGTGCTACAGTCCGGAAGGCAGCAGCTTTCAGGAAGACCCACAAAAGCAGCAAGGCGTACACCACACAAAGATCAAGCACCGGGAGACGAAATCTCCTCGGCATACATTTATCAACAGGTTTTACGTTCTTCTTCCTGCGCACACAAAGGCGCTCTCTCTCTCTCTCTCTCTGTACCTGTGCAGCTTGCAGCTGCTTTCGGGAAGACCCACAAAAGCAGCAAGGCGTACAACGCACACAACGAGGGAGAGGAAACCTTCTCAGCAGTGTGAGTGTGCCTGCGCAGTGAAATTCTGAGCACATCCGCTGCGCGAGATACACAACTCCTAAAACAATGCAGATGCTACGGCGGCCCGAAGCATGCGCATGTATTGACTAGGCTGTTACGCGCAGCCTGGAGGACTTGTGAGTGGGAAATTGGAATATTCAATAGAGCCGCCTTGGAACGAAATTCGAATAACGTATGAAAACCTTCACGTTGGTTTACAATTTGCACGTTTTAAGCAAAGATCTATATCTAGTATCTATATCTATTATCTATATCTAATCTATATTGTTCACACAGCTTGCCTCGACATGGAGGAGAGAGGAATAGGAAATAGGACTGCCAGGTGTGGTGATTCACACCTCAAGTTTTAGAAAGAGGGGAAGCATTTAAGTGCATCAATCTAGTGGTTGGAGGGAAAAGTCGTTGTCTGGAGTGTGGGTTGAACCCGCCACTCAACGCCATTCGTGGGCAGCCTTCATACAATGGATGAAATCACTTTTTGTCATAGTCAAGGGCCCAGCTATCATATTGGTCCAAGTATATCAACGCACCTTCCCTCCTCTTTAGAAGGTTGTGAGGGAGGGTGCGACCTTAGAGCACGTCCCCATGCCACTGATATATTTCAATCGTCTACTGTGGGAATCTCCGTCTACCCTCTGAGCCAAAAAATGCTCACATCCAGGTGCTCCTAGCCCCATGGCGAAGCGGAAATCTGGACCGGCACATCTGGGCTATGGCGGGAGAGAAGCTGAACTCATTTGTTCCTCTGCAGGTAGTAAATGAGGCAACCAGTAATAGTATGGGCGATGCAGAGTGGAGATATTAGGTCACCAGGGGGTGCCCCTTGGCACCCCTCAGAAGCCCTCCTTTCTGTGGACATCTCCGGTGAGCTGACTTCCTCGTTTTGCAGAGCAGGTTCGCATCCAGTGCATGGGGACAGCGTGAAAAGCTCAAAATCTTCAGAATAGTGTGATTCTCAGCAGCATGGGGACGTGCTCTTGTAGGCCCCCTACTACCTAACCCGTAAAGGATGTGGTAAGTTGGGACGCCCTCAATAGATATAGATACAGTCTTTCATGGCTTGCATGAATGTAATCTTGCCATCTCCGTCTAATCTTGCAGCGACTCTCACACTATATGGATCTCCTTCCCATTCGATGAAACACTCCAAAACATCAGGCTCCCTTATTTCTGCGCTTAACATCAACGAATTTCACCATGTCAGCAGGGAGCTTCTCTAGCAACCTCCATTTTTTGCTGTCCAGAAATTTTAAATGGAGGAATGCCCTCATACTATATAAAATTGAGGTTGATCTCTCTAAAATTTGATTCTCTAGAATGAGGTTTTTAAAAAATATAAAAACAATTCAAGAAGTGGCATGCCCAACATGTTCCCATCCCATTAACCCCTGCTTACCAATCCTTACCCTTTCTGGAGAAGCTAGAGAAGGTGACACACGAACATCCAATGCACACGGGTTTGTTGCTTCCAAGCCCATTGCACTAGGTACAATCATGTTGTGCCACAAGAATGTGCAGGTCTCTTTTCTTGAACTCTATATTGAACTCTATATAATTGACGCCATTCTCTCCAGAACTAGATACTCGCTCTTTACACGTGTCACCATAAGAAAGCTCTCAATATGAGGTTTAGAAAAATAGTTTTTAAAAACTAAGTATTGGGGTGATTCGAGCAACCCCGGGTGATTACTCCCCCTACCTCATTTAAATGCCCCATCTACAAAGACTATTTCACATCTTTGAGGAGAATCACAATGGGAATAAAAGCAAACAAGAGCTTGCCAAGATTTTTGAGAAACAAGGATGCTCAACATAAAAATGTACAGGGGAGACTCATGATCTGAGATGAGGAGCCCTAGCACAGTTCAGGTTAGCCTTTTCATCCTTGCACTTCTATATTACAGAAGCATCTTGTCATGATAGTTCAAATAGGCCCAGGATGCCAAAGCCTATACCATGCCAATGGATTAAAAACCAAGATTTCAACACATTGTGGTTTGCATTCTCTCTTTATTCTTGTAATTTATGATAAGTTGATTGGTAATTGAACTCAGTCAATGCCCAAAGTCTTTCATGATGCCAATTAATAGAAAAAAGTTGCTAGGACATCCATGAGAAATGTTCTAGGATATCAACATCAAAGTCCACTTCTCTCTCTCTCTCTCTCTCTCTCTCTCTCTCTCTCTCTCTCCCCCCCCCCCCTTTATGCTTGGACTTTGTCACAAGCAACTTCATATTTGAAGTGCACTATCCCAAAAATTATTTCATCATGTCAAAAGCCCTACATTTATAGGGCCCACTTCCTTTACAACATGTTGTTCTACAACTCTCTCTCTCTCTCTCTCTCTCTCTCTCTCTCTCTCTCTCTCTCTCCCCCCCCTCCCTCCCTCCCTCCCTCCCTCTCTCTCTCTCTCTCTCTCTCTCTCTCTCTCTCTCTCTCTCCACCTTTATGCTCTCTCTCTCTCTCTCTCTCCCCCTTTATGCTTGGACTTTGTCACAAGCAACTTCATATTTGAAGTGCACTATCCCAAAAACTCTTTCATCATGTCAAAAGCCCTACATTTATAGGGCCCACTTCCTTTACAGCATGTTGTTTTGCAACTCAAACAACTTGATAATTTAAGTGGAGCAATGACAAAAGTCATGTCAAAAGTTTCGTATCTATACGGCCCACCATCTTTATACCTTAGTCTAGAACTCCCCAACAACTTGATAATGAAGTGGAGCAATGCAAAAGTTCGTGCAAAAGGACCTACCATAGTCAACATGGACCTCCACTAGTCTCAGCTAGAATGACTAGGGTAACTGCACCAATTGACCAAAACATGTGCATGCCATGGAACCTTATCATTCAATGCCTCTATATGAGACTAACATCTCCCTTTGAGCCCTAAGAATAATGGTTATGCGGATTTAAATAAGTTACACACGCACGCGCGTACACACACACACACACAATTCGTGCCAATAATTCTTATCAAGGATTGTTCTACAATATAAAAGATGCTAGGTATTTTCAAGCTCTTTTTCTAATATGTGGCTTGGTATTTGTCATATCTTAGAAATATGCTAAGTAAAACATTTTTACTGCCGGATTTTGGAATGATAATTGAGGAATTTTATATAAGAAAGACTAACATCTTCTTGAAAACTCCTTAGTCACATGAAGAAGGTTTGACTAACTCTCCAATCCTCTCTGAGGTGCTTGAGTGTGGGAGCATGAGCGTGGGTGCATGAGTGGGGGGTGTCCTAGGAGCAGGTGAGTCTGTAGGGTGAAGCACCTGCATTCGGCCGAAGAGCTGCATGAGAGATGCGTTGAAGGTGCGATGTCGGTAGATTGTCATCAAGCTCTGAGCATGGAGATGGTTCCTTGCAAGAGAAGTCTAGGGAGGGTGATATCGATGTAGCCTCTCAATCTTATGTGGAGTCTCTTACAAAACGGATAGGGAGTGGTTTCTCTACCTTGGAGGATGAAGTTACAGTAAAGCTTTTGAAGACAGATGTTGAAAGAAGGGCAAGGGAAGTAGCTAAGAAACTGTGGTTTGAGACTGGCAATAAACACAAGGTTATGTGTAAGTTAGAGTTTCGGGATGTGAAGCTAGAGCTCTCACTCGGTTGGCAAAAGGGGGTTTGTATTTGTTCTTTATAGGTCATGCTCCGTGCTTGGGGAGTTAGAGGAATTCTTTTCATTTGAGTGCAATATCCCTCCAATTGGCTACACAGTGCAATTTCTTGGAAGAGGCCTTTATCTAGTTAGGTTGGCCTCGCAGCAACTTCGCGAAGAGTTAGTTGGGGGATCCTTTTCGTTTGCAGGAGCGGCAGTACTTGTTTTCCCTTGGAGCCCAGCTTTAGCATTGATGAATTTCTTACCATGAGTGCCCTGTGTGGGTTGAGTTTCCCGATGTATTGGCGATTCTAGGTGAGTCAATGGAGAATATGGTGTCATCATTGGGGAGGGTGTTGCAGATTCCTCCTTCGAAATCGTTGTCAGGCCACAAATGTGCTTGGATCTTATGGGACAGGAGCCAAAAGCTGCCAGAATTTCTCGAGTTTGAACTCCCTAATGGTTTGGTTATGGTGCAATAGATTCATTTTGGAGCTTTCCTGAACTTCTGCTTTATCTATGAAGATACAACATTTTGCTAGGAACTGTCCAAAATGGGCTGATAACATTAAGCTGACGAAGAATTGTTAAGCGGAGTCTGGTTCAGAAGGAGCAAGCAAAGCAAAAGATCAACTATCAAATGGTAGCCTTGCCATGCAATAGGTGGATAAGATGCCGTCCAATGAAAAGAGTTCAGAGGTGCAACCGCTGAAGGAAGGGGACAAAGATCACTGGCACAACGTTGGTAAGAAAGGCAAGGAGAAGATCATCGCTATGCAGGAAATACAAGAGGAGTCAATGCATACATGCAAAGCCCAGTCTTCCTTGGTTGATGAGGGGAAGGATGAGCAGTTCTTCTTGCGGACTTATGCATAGTGGAGGAAATGGTGTCAGAGGTTTGTCGTGAAGTAGGCAGTTTGAAGATCGGAGACATGCAGCACAAAAGATCACCAATGAGCAAGAGGAGACTTTGCTTGAGGAAAATCATAGAAAACGACTCGTCGATGATCAACATGCAGAGAAGAAGTCCCTTCAAGAGATTAATGGTAGTAAGCCGATGTTGAAATCAGTGTCAAAAAGAATAAAGGATGCTTCCTGGAACATAGGGCAAGGTAAGGAGAACCGGATAAAATCACTCAGGTGATCTACTTACCCTCATAGACCTTCCCAGTGCACTTGGAGGAATTTGAGGTTCTTGCTCTGCTGCTAATGCTGCACATTCTCATTTTTGCAACCTTTGGAATTTCATCTCCTTTGATTTCGTCAAGAGTTGTGTATTCTATATTTGCATTTTCTTTCTCCCTTTTTTGCAAGTGATATTTATACATAATAGTCTTGTTGAATACAACATCTTTGCTTCTAATGATTTTGTTACTTTCACAATACCATAGACGATAACCAAACTCACTACCTCCATATCCAATAAAGATACAATTCTTGGATTTTAGCTCAAGCTTTGTTCTCGATTACTTATCAACATGGAAAAATGTGTCACAACCAAAAACCTTTAGAAAAGAATAGTTAACATTTTGACCTGTCTATGGCTCTTCTAGAATGCCACCATTCTTCAAGGAACTTAAAGGTGATTTGTTTATCAAAGTAAACAACTATATTCATTGCTTCAACCCAAAGCTGTAAGGGTAACCCTATATGTAATCTCATGCTCCTTGCATGCTCCATGATTGTTCTCTTCATCCTATTTGACACATGATTTTCTTGTGGTGTTCTTGGAGTTGTCTTCTCTCTACAAATTCCATTGTATGAATAGTAACTATCAAATTCTTTATTGTAGTATTCACCTCCATTATCTGATCTGAGACCCTTCAACTTCTTTCTTGTCTCATTATCAACCAAAAATTTTCATTTCTTATTAAGTTTCAAAGACATCAAATTTTGTTTGAATACAATAAACCCAAGCTTTTATAGTTGCATCGTCAATAAATGTAACATAATAGTGAGAACCACCAAGAGATGATACATCAGTAGGGACCCCATACATATGTATGCACAATCTCTAACTTCTCTCTCTTATTTTATTTTCCAACTCTGAGAAATTTGACTCTCTTCTATTTTCCATAAACACAGTTCTCACAAAAATCCAAATCAACCTGCATCAAACCTAGCAATAGCTTTCTTGAACTATGAAGAATTTACATCTTCTTCTCACGCGTGTGTCCAAGCCTATGATGCCACAAAGCTATATCTGCTCCTGTAGAAGCTAAATAAATAGATGAGTAAGCATTATTGGTACATAAATACAAAATACCTACATTGTCTCCTTTTGCTATTACCAATGATCCTTTAGTGAGTTTCCACAAATTTCCAGCAAATATGGTTGTGCAACCTTCATCATCCAATTGTCCTGCTGAAATTACGTTTCTTCTTAAATCAGGAACATGCCTTACCTTCATCAATAACCATTGGCTTCCATTTGCCAATTCTATTAGCACCTTGCCCTTTCTAGCAACCTTACATGCTTCATCATCACCTAAATAAACTTCTCCAAAATCACCTTGAACATAGTCTTGAACATATTTCCTATGAGGTGTAGCATGAAATGAAGCCCTTGAGTCTAATACCCATGCATTAGTAATATTATCCAATGAAATAATTAAGGCATATGGCAACGCAGTACTTGCTACATTTGTTTCCTGCATTTTCTCTTGTTGTCCATGTCATTGCTTTTTCTTTCGCAACCAACAGTCTTTCTTCGGGTGTCCTTCTTCTCACAATGCCAGCACTTCAGGTTCCCTTTGGATTTGTATCTGCTTCTTCTTGACTTTCCATGATTTTTTGGGATCTTTCCTCTCTCCCATCGTCTTCCCTTGTTTTCAAGAGTCAAATAATTACCTAATGTTTCACCTATGCTTTTCCGTTGCATTTCCTTGCTAAGGAGAACACCACCAACATCATCAAACTTTAAAGTGTTTAACCCAAAAACAGAGTCACTCATAGCCATGACCAAGCCATCCCAACCTTTTGGCAATGAGCACAAAATTAGGAGAGCTTCAACCTCATCATCAAAGTTTATATCCTACAGATTTTAGTTGGCTTGTGTTCGTATTGAACTACTTTAAATGATCAGCTACAAACCCACCTTCTAACATCTTCAGGTTGAGCAAACATTTCAGAAGAAATACCTTGTTAGAAGCTACTAGTTTTTCATACAAGGTATCCAGTGTGCTCATCAAGTCTTTTGTTGTCTTCTGATCAAGGACGCTAAAATCCACTGATGCTACCAAACACAGTCATGTCCTTCCTAGTGCCTTTCTATCAAGAACCTCCCAATCTTTAGCTGACATACTCATAGGCTTATTTGCTATCTCACAGAAAAAGTCTTTTTGGTACAGATAATCCTCGATATACATCTTCCAACAGTGGTAGTCCTTGCCATTGATCTTATCAATTTTGAACTTGCCTTCCTCTGCCATTGCTCCCCCTCAAACTAGGAACCTTGTTCCAAATAAGTCAATGGAGATTGCTTAAATAAACTCTCCGATACAATTGTTAGGAGCAACGTGATAACAAAGTAACAATGTGAGAAGCAAAATGAATAAAATACACAATACAAAAAGCACAAAGAATGGAAGAGAAATAGAGACACTGATATATGTTGTTCACCTAGTGTGGGCTATGTCCATGGAGAAATAGCCAGTCTTGCATTTTTCTTATGCAACCAGTAAGAAGATACAAGATACAAGTGGTATAAACACTTCTCTCATGCTATATGAGATGCACACCTTTTTACAAAATTTGACCATACAATCCATGCACCAATTTCATGTATTTTTGGCTCTAGGGTCGCTATCCCTGAACCCCCTCCAAAGGGGGCCTAAATAGCTATTATTGGCCTCCTTGGAAAAAAAGGACCAGGTTTCACATATAGCAAAGGGTTTGAGTCTTAATGTGCCTTAGATTGGCATCTAGACTAGGGTGCTAAGGAGAGATTGTGTGCCTGATTGAATTCACACTTTTGGGCAATCATATGTGTAATGATCCTTGGTCTTCAAGCGATTCCTACAAGGGGGAGCTCCTTCAGGGATCATCTTCTTTGAAAATATCCGTACTCCCCACACCAAATGCACATAATGGAGCTATTGTTGGAAAGTTGATGAGGAGGCATTTAAGACATTTGGCCTCCAAAAATAAGTTGGAAATGCATTTTAACATCTACAATGAGAGATCTAAATCTCTCATCCACAATATGGTGGAAATTGCTAATCATATCCTCAACCTATCCTAATGAATTTTTGAATGGAACCATTAGGTAGAAGACTGATAATAGTCACCATGGATGAGGTGAGGAATGGAGATGGAACTTCAATTCAAATGATCTTCTCCTTCATCCCCATGGTGAGGTTGTAGTGTCATTGTTCTTGGATAGCATAGCTAGAATATTTGAACAAACAAACATGTAAATTTATCATTTTAATCCATGAATAAATTTGACTTTGGATAGCATACCTAGAATCTCTCAACAAACAAACATTTAAATTTATCATTTTAATCCCCATGAATAAAAGCTTCAACTCTTATAGGGGCTTTTGAGGGTTCTATTACCCCTACTTTGATGCACTAGCTCCATTGTTCTATATCTTCAACTTTCTTAAGTAGTCCCTACTCCAGTGTGTCCCACTACAAAAATAGATTTTAGAATATTACATTAGTCCTAAGTTTTTTTATGAACTGGCTATGAAATCTATCCCAATTTGGACAAATTGGGTCTCAACAATCCATACTAGATCTGGGGTTCCTTGATACTTCAAGCTATGTACACCATATTTTGTGCACATATTTTGGCTAATACTATGCATTGGTACTCAAATTCCCTAAGTGGAGTTTTAGATATTTTTTATTGAACCCATGGAACTCTGAGAATGGGAAACTTAAGTCCCTTGGAAGGGCCAGCATTGCCACTAGCAATACAATTGGGAAGGTGGGAAGACTATACATAGGTACTCAAATTCCCTCACATAGAGCTAAAGGTTGACATCAAGGAGCTCTAGTAAGGGAAATTACATCCCTTGGAAGGGAAAGCATCACTACTAGTAATAAAATTAGGAAGTTAGGAACCCTTACCATGTGAACTCTTGGAAGTAGTGGTTTCTTTGAGATTGGAGAGCCCACAAGTGCACAAGGGATCATCATAGCGAGAATACGACTCATATTTGGTGAAAGAGTTGTCTTGTAACTTTTAATGGGAATTTCAAGAGCTAGCTCTTGATGTCTCTATTTGCAAATTATACCTTTCTCTCTCGAATGATGATACCTTTCAGATGAAGAATGATGGTGTGCATGCTTTGATTCTTTTTTGGTAAGAAGATGCCAAGCCCAAGAAGAAGTTTATTTCTTAATCTTTTTTGGTCTTAGAAAAGGAGTTAGGATGAGTAAATAATACTATGAAATTAGAATTCTCAATGGTACTTGACTACGAGTTCTAAGTTTGTTCTCAAATAGGATAATAATATGTTTGGGTTCAACTCCAAGCAAATACACTCGATGTCCAAGAGTTAGAGCTCAAAGATTCAAAACCCTACTAAGTTTTCTCTTAGTACTACACTAGATGTGTAGGAGTCAAATCTCAAAGGCCCATGACCCGACTAGGCTTAGCTCCCAATAGATGCACAAAGATCTATGACCCCAATCTATTTGGCTCCCAATAGGCACAAAGATCTGTGACCCCAATCTATTAGGCTCTGGATAGGCACCACAAATGAGGGGGAGCTAGACTCCTAGCCAACACATTAGATGTATAGGAGTTGGATCTCAAAGGCCTTGATCCAATTAGGTTTCACTCTTAGACTATGCCCCAAATGTGTGAGAGCTAGATCTTAGATATCCATGACCCACTAGGTTGTATCTTTAGAATTACTTTAAGTTTGAAAAAATGCTTTTGGTAAGATTGCATACATTGCTCTCTCTCTCTCTCTCTCTCTCTCTCTCTCTCTCTCTCTCTCTCTCTCGTGAAGTCTCTTGCTACTTGAAATCCAGTAACCCTCATACTTAGCCATCATAGTAGGATCAACACGCACTCCCCATGCAAAGACTCATTTGAGACAAAGGATCACCTTAGACCTATAGGAGCAAATCTATTACTTGTAGTAAGAAATTAAAGAGCTCAAGATTTAGCTTGCAGCCCTTGGGAGGAAAGTGCAGGATATGGAAAGTAATGGAAAGAAAGAATCATTGCAAAGGTCATACACAAATGTAATGCATCCACCACTTGTCTCCTTAGTTATGGATATGATCACAAATGAATTCAGCTCGATTAACTAAGAAATGGCTGTCGATGCTAGTAACAACAAAGTCAATAGAGCGGATGTATATGTGGAAGCAAGAAGAACACAATGATCTTTTGCATTAGTGGATTCAAACATGGTTGCCTCCATGATGACAAGGAGAAAGACATAGATGACATTCATATGTCTTAAGAAGGAAGTACCGCAAGTTTTAATGGGACAAAAATTATGTATGCAATATCAATCAAAATGGCACATAAGCACAAGTCGATTTCAAAGGTAAGGTACCAAGAGTTAAGATCCTTAGACAAACACAAAAGATAAGTTAAAGGGCACAAAGATTTGGATATCTGAGGAGCTCACTATGACCCAGCTCAAACAAAGACACAATGAACCATCCAAAGCAAAAGGAACATGCAAAGCAGGCAAATGGGTAGTTTATCGAAATGGTTTGGCATTGATTAGGGACTTCAAACCCAAACCAAAAGACATTCATGCCCTATAATAACTCGGTTGGAGTTGAGCCTTGTGCATTCCCCTAATTCTCTATTTATCCAAATCATTAAGCCAATTTGTGGTGTTTGTATTGTCTCATAGACATTCTTTCTTTCTTTCTCTCTTGATGTAGCAATGCATGGAATACACATTCACAAAAACACTCTTTACTCATCATAAAGTCTTCATTGGTCATTAAGCCAATTTGTGGTGTTTGTATTGTCTCATAGACATTCTTTCTTTCTTTCTCTCTTGATGTAGCAATGCATGGAATACACATTCACAAAAACACTCTTTACTCATCATAAAGTCTTCATTGGATCCCTTTTCATCTTCTTCACTCCTCTATAGAATCTCCCATCACTTAGTCTTTTTTATACGTTTTCTTGTTGGTTTTTTCCCCTTCACCTCCTTGAATCACAGCTCTCCCTATAATGTTTCATCTGTGTACTGGATTCTATATTCTACCTTAGCCATGATCAGGTGTCCTTTCATTTGGTTGTCTGCCACCTCTTATCTAGTCCACTCCTTGCTTATATTCTTGCATGTACCACTTCTTCAATGCTCCACTTTTGTGCCTACCACCTCAGCCACATTCTTTTTCCATATGCAAGGTTCTTGCATGTGGGTTCTAGGGGGTAACACTTGATCATACTTAGCTTGGACCAACAAGTTCTCATAGTTCAAATCCTAGAGGAAGCTTGAGGCATCATAGGTACTAACTATGAAGAAAAAGTTGGAGGCCTAGAGCTACATCCACAAAATTATCATGAGGTTTCACTGCACCATGCATCATTGTAGGTTGTTTAGGGTCTCAGTGTTGTGGGATGGGGCCTCAATACTGGCATTGGGTGCATCAAATAGTAGCCACTATTTAGCTACATTGGTGAGGGTTGGAGTGGAGACACTTGGCATGGTGAGAAGAGGGAAATGGGGTCAACCTCTGTGAAAGTAAGCTTGGGGTCCAAGGGTAGATTGCATTTATCTCAATTGGCACATCGAGGTATATCCATCATTCCTCATTCCTCTTCTCAATGACATCGAGAACATTTAGATCGATCATGCCCAACTATGCAAACTTGACTCAAGGGTGAGCCAATAATTTCTCGATCTTCTTGTAGCAACTACAATGTCCACTTGGTGCTCATATCTTGTACTTAATCCTTGATGGTTTGGGTGGGTTGCTATAGACCCTCATTCTAGGTGCTACTCTTAATAGTTGCATTTGGGACATTGGCACAACACACTGCTAATGGTAAAAGTAGAAGTATCAACTTGTACATGAAATGCCTTCTCCTAGTCAAGAGAAACTAATATGGATGATGTCGACAACCAGTGCTTGGTGAAGCTGCTAAAAATGACTCCTCACACTCATAATCCCAAGTGAATTTGTCTCTCTTTTTCAACAACTTTGTCAAGGCTAATGTCTTTTTCTACATAAAACCAAATAGGCTATCTAAAAACCACATGACCAAGAAAAGTTTGTAACTCAAAACATTAAATGGGAAACTTGTAATGTTTACATTTTAATCACCTTCCAATGGTTAGGCCTTGCCTTGTCACCACATAACCTAATAGCAGGCCATAAGGCACTATGAATACACACTTCTTAGGATTCAAGGCAATTTTAAACTCATGACAATGTTCTAACATTTTCTTAGAAATGAGTTTGTTTGTTACTACATACACATAAATAATCTAGAAACACCTTCATGGAATCCCTCTTATATCTTGGAATGCGATAGTAACTACCCACTACTGGAAAGTGAGCGGGGCATTAGTCATCCCAAATGGCATACCCTTACAACCATACATACACCATTCCATAGCAAACATACTCTTTGGGTTATCATCTAGGTGTATACTCACTTGATTATACCCATTGAACCCATACATAGATCTTCTCTTTGGGGCTCTCTTGCATAAATCCACATCTTATGTACATCATCATGGTATGATATAATGTGAATCCATTGGCCATTGCTCCCTATTACATATAACACATAGGGTCCGACAAGCATGTGGTAAGAAGCCACCTTCCATTTGCCACCACTTGAATGCCAAGGTTAGTATAGCATCCATAAGAGTGATCTGTAGTATGTTCCACTCTAAAATTTCCTTTCCAGGGATATACTCAACTAGGGAAGGTGTGGGAAATTCCGCCCACATCATGCTTGCCGTTGCCTTTCTAGGTGACCCATTTACTATGAGAGATGGAGGGGTCACTAACTTCAAGAAATTCCTTAGTGTTTTGAGAGCCCTTCAAAAAGATCATGACACTAGTACTCATATTCAAACAAGGTCTAAAAAACCACTTTTATATCTTGGCTTAACTAAACAAATACTTGTGCTGCTTTCCCTCTTCTATTTGTGTGTGCACCTCTACTAAGTTAGCTCTAATGACTCAATGGTACACACCCAATTCTACACCAAGTAGAAAAACACACTATCAAGAAACAGACTACATTGACCTACCAACCTCGCTAGCAAGAGGACTGTAGGGGCTGAGAAGGAACAAAAATGAGTGAACTTGAGGGAACAATGAGTGTCAAGAAAGCGTTGAATATGTATGTTTGCTTACCAAATTCAAAGATATATTAGCTTGGAAATCCCTTTAAAATTTTTCATCATAGGATTTATTTAGAGGTTAGTGCCAAGCCAATATGCCAAATATTGTATCTACAAAATTCTAAATTTTTCTTTGTTGTGGTTAAGACAAAGTGTTAACAGTCGGTTTTGTGTAACCCATCCCATAGAGTGAGTATCACCGATTGTTTGTCATTGTGCAAAAGGATAGTGGAGACCTTGAGTCTATGGGTATTATTGCAAACTCAATGCTACTACCAAAAAGGATCATTTAACATTTCCATTTATGGCGTTGGATTTAAATGTAGCCAAGAAGGAGTTATATACCAAAAAGGATCATTTATCATTTCTATTTATGGTGTTGGATTTAAACATAGCCAAGAAGGAGTTATATTCATTTACATATAAATGCAATTTAAAAGACTGCAAAATACTGACCACTTCATGTGTTGGTGGTGATGAGAGATGAGCTAGCTTGTTTTAGCGATGTTTTAGTGCCAAGGTTACAACGAGCCCATGTACTTCAATAGGAGCTTAGCAGAGAAAAATCTATTTGCATTAGTGAATCCAATTGGGTAAGGTGATGTCCATTCGAGGCCTTCAAATTCATGCAAAATGGGTGCAAGACTTTACAGGGTCGTGCAAAGCAACAACTTGACTTCAGCAGGTGATTATAACAATGAATGGTGCCTCATGCTTCTTGCAACCAATGCCATTCATGGTTAGTTAACCCATGAGAATCTTGATTGCAAGTTTCTTTTGCACACCTTCATGCAAGAGGGAGATGTGATGGTTGACGTGCTTTCGGGCATAGGCAACATAGCACATCCATGTGTAGAACTAGGGAGACACTGTGTCTCTCTTGAAGTAGATGATGTCATGTTCGCTCTTGCTTGAAGCCTTTGAAGTGCCCTCACCCAAATACCAAAAAGAGAAATTGAGACAATGCAGCTTTCTTAGTTTATTTGAACTCTTGTAGTCATGGTTTTAGAGAATGATAATTACAATACATTCATGGTTCTTTATCTTGTGGGTGATTATGTTGAGATCAAGATTGCATTATCTATCTTGATTTTACATTATAGGTTTGCATTTGATTACCATATCATTCAAACTTGTTGTTTATGACTCATCCTTAAGATAGTTAATTATGGTAATGCTTGGGAGCTTTTATTACGATAGCATTCATTCTTACTGAGAGCAAGAGATACTTAAGATAGTGAGCCAAAGGACATATGATTGTTAAAGGGAGGTTATGATAGATTATTTTATTATTCAATGGAGCTTATGACAAATCATTTTATTGTTGAGGAATAATGCCTATGGGCTGCAAATTTTTTTTAGTAGCATTCTTTCTTTCTTAGAACAAAAGATGCTGAAGAAGTGGGATGAAGAACATATACTTGCACTAGTGGGATATGGGAGATATGCTTATTCAAGGAGGCTTGACATATTAATTTATTATTTGCGGTGATGTTTGGGAACTGAAATTTTTATTTTTTAAATTAATGTAGCATTCCAATTCATATACATGAAAGGTCTCGACATACCTTTGTCTCCTAGAGAAAATGATGCGCTACTTTTCTAGAGCCCTTCTTCCATTCCTTGAGCAATCACTTGTCTATTGTCTAGATTTAATGAGCAATGCGTCCTACTAGCTCACAGATAGAATGCATGTTCTTGCACAAGTCAAGACATGGAGAGCATCAGTCAGTACTTTATCACATACCAAGCTTGTCATAGAGAACATCAGTCACTCACAAAATTTGACATAGACTATGCCCACTCACCTAACTGTGCTCTCCTAAATGGCTAAAAGCTCCCTAAAAACTATGACCACTCGCCTAATATGGTGACCTCTTGCTTAGGTCCTCTCGCCAAACATTTTCCCCATATAAAACATAGCCATGTATTTTTAAATTTGATATTTTGTACCAACAATTGTACACATAAAAAGAAATAACACTATTAGGATTTTATAATTTGTTCTTTGTCAATTGCAAGATGGACAACTTGGAAAGAAAGACGCGAAGAGCAAGTTTGGCTGCTACTGCTGCTCCCCGACTCCCTTGCTGTCCCCTCTCAACCTCCTCCTGCCTCCCTCCCCACCCCTCTCTCCTTGTTCCCTTCAGCCCCGTCCTTGCCTCACCTCTCCCTCAGCCCCTCCTTGCCTCCCTAGCCCCACCTTCTCAGCCCCCTTCCCCTGCCATCTTTCCTCGCACCTCAGCCTCCTCCCCCGCCCTCTAGCCCCGCCCCCTACCCCCACACCCTCAACCCTCTCCCTTGCCCTCTCCCCCCGCCCCCTCCCCCTCCTCCCGACCCCTCAACCTCTACCCCCACCCCCTACCTCCATCCCCTCAAATCCTACCCCGTGCCCTACCTCTGCCCCCTCAGTGCCTACCCTTGCACCCCTCCCCCGCTCCCTCCCGTCGCCTCTGTCACCTCCTCTCCCACCCCTTCAGCCCCTCTGCCGCACCCCTCCCTTCCTCCCTTGGCCCCTCTCCTTTCATCCCTCCCCTCCATCCACTTTTCAGCCTATCCCTCCCCCCCTTCCTAGCCTCTCTTTCACACTTTCCTTTGCCTTCACCCTCTTCTGTACCCTGGAAGCCTTTTTAGTTGAACGGAGCTCAACAATGTTGAGTCATCCTTTGCACCCCGATTGACGATGGCTCTGCCTTCAACCAATCCTCACTTGCTTCCACTAGCCACAAAAACCATCACATTCTCAAAAAACGAGCTGCAGCAGCTCAAAAAAGATACAGAGCAGGAGAGCTTGACATCGCTCTTTGCTTGCATCCATGGGTCCCACCCTTCCAAGTTACATGCTAGGCAAGGACAGGATCGCCGCTCTACCTGGAGACCTCGTAGGGCACCTCATAGATGTTTGTTTGCTTGGTCGAGGTTTCTTTCAGGTTGTTTTTGATTCCCAGGATGCAACACGTACAATGCTTTATGCCAGTCCTTTGGCATTGAGCTCCAAGATGATTTTCTTGACACCCTTCTCGCTGGGTTTTGACCCTATGGAGGAGGATGGCCGAACGTTTTCACTCTTCCTCAGATTCCCCAGCCTCCCTCAGGTGTACCATCGCCACTTTTGGGATGGTCACTGAGATCCCACCCCTCCCTGGGATGCCTTCTTCAGCAACAGAGGTAGTCAGGTCAGACGGGGTACCACGTGTTAGGGTCATTGTCTCTGGCCCTAACATCACGGATGATCACATCATGGTCCAGCGTCTACATGGCTCATTCTTCAAGCAGAGAGTCGAGATCACTAGGAGATAGGATCAGTGTAGGATTTGCAGGACCCCTGGCACTTTGCCAAAGATTGCACAAGGAAGAGAAAAAATAAAAGGCCTAAAAGGTCCACGGTGTAGTGCCTCATAGCACCACCTCGGCTGGACCTACTTCATGTTCTACCGCATATCCTACCACTTCTCATGCTACTGGACCTCCCACCTCTCATGCAGGACCGTCGGCTATAGCTTCTCAACTAGGACCTTCGTTTACAATGCAAATGGGACCTTCAGCACATCTTGTTCTAGTCGTCCCCCGTTGGGTGCTAGTTAGAGTTGTTGAGCTAGTTCTGCCTCAGGAGGCTACTGATGGCACCATGGACCCTCCCTTATAGGGAGGAGATATTCTTGTTTTAGTTCCTTGTGCTGATGAGGTTCTTCTGTCCCTTCAAATGTTCATGTGAAGGAGCATTCTCCTATGGAGCAAGCCGGCTAATGCTCGAGCCTTACTCTAGGCTAATGCTAATCTTTTGGCTGAGGCCGAAACCCATCAACAACATAAGTCCCTTTTCTCTCTTGTTCCTACTTCTTCACCTCTTGACAGAGGCAAGGGGATTATCGCTTCTACTCCTTCATCCACAAGGATCCTCCATACACCTGTGTCAGGAGCATCATTCAGGAATTCTTTTGCAGTTCTAGCAGACATGGCAAAGTTTGAGTTAGAGGAGTTTGTATCCTCTACCTTTGGGGAGCATCTTGTTCAAAGCACCATGGATAGAGCTTCCCCCTCTGTAGGTGTGGGAGTGCTTTCCCCAGTTGACTTACCTCCTCTTAATAGGAGGAATTTTTCCCAGGGGAGGGATATCTCCGCTACTAGGTCGAGTAGGATTTTTCATCCAACCTCTTGCTCTCGCCAATGAGGATTGTTAATTGGAATGTTCAAGGCCTCAAAGGTGTACCTCACCGCCACCGTAGGCAATTGATTCATAACCAACTTCATCCAAGTGTTACTAGGGGCCCCATTGATGTTCTCATGATTCAGGAACACAAATTGGATGTAAAGGATTGTGCTAAGTTGGGTAAGCTTCACTCAGGGCATACTTTTTGGTCACCCACCTTGGGCACCAGGGGAGGTACTTGCATTTATGTTTCCTCTTTGATGCTACCCTTGTTGATTGGACATGGGATCATAGTTCCCTCTAGAGCTCTGTGGATCATTCTTTTGATTGGTGGGCATAAGGTTGGTTTCTTAAACATTTATGCCCCCAATTCAAGAGCGGACCGTGTCCTTTTATGGAAGGAGCTGCTTTCTTGGTCATGCATTGTAGTGTCTTGGATCATTGGGGGTGATTTCAACATGGTTGAAATGCCCACAAACAAAAGAGGAGGTAGGGAAGGTGGTATCCATTCCCTAGAGAGAGCATCCTCCTGGGATGCCTTCCTTTTTTTATACAATGGCAGAGATGCATGGCATGATGATGCTGCTTTCCACACTCAGCCACAGTCACTCCTATTTTCTTGGTCGAATAGGAGGTTCAGATGCCTATTCATGCACGGATTGACAGATTTTATATGGATGATTGGGCTCTGGACAGAAGTGAGACAATATGCATTACACCTGGGGTGTCCACTTCATATCACTTTCTAGTTGTTCTTTTTGTTTCAGATCCTCATGTGAGGAGTCGCACTGGCAGTATCAAGATTCCAGATGCCTTCTATGCAGAGGAGGTCTCACAGAGGCAATGTTGTGGACTTGGGTATCTCACATGCACAATTGGAAGCTTTCCTTGTCAGATATAGCTGCAATCCTATTAGATATTAGTGACTTTTATCATTCAATTGCTCATATAAGAAGAGGTGAGATCCTCAGGCAAGAGATACGTATCCGCCAACAGTTGGCTGCTCTTCAGAGGGAAGAGCAGAAGAGGCATGTAGATGCTTGGGTTCAGGAGTGCCTTGCTATAGCAAGGGCTCAACAACAGTCACCGTTAGATCAGAGAGCAGAGTATGCCTTTCATGCCAAAGAGTCATTTTGGACTCAGACACGAGGTAGGGTCAACAAGCAGTTCTTCTCTACTCTTGGCCCTAGACATAGTAAGGAGTGTTTCACAACTTGTCGACTCAGACAAAGTTTTACAAACACATCCAGATGCCGACCGTCTTGTAGGTAGCCACATATTTCTATGCCTCCCTTCTTACAGCAGATCTTGACACACAAGCCAGAGATGACGCTTTAGTTGTTATTTGGCAGCACTTACCTATGTTGGTGACTAGAGAGATGATAGTCTCACTTGATGCACCATGCACCAATATAGAGTTCAGGACTGCTCTCTCTCCCCTTCACAAGGGCAAGTGCCCTGGTTCAGATGGGCTTACATCCTCTTTCTTTATTTCATTTTGGGATCAGATTAGGGATCACATTACCTCAACCCTACAGGGCATTTGGGACTCGAGTGAGATGCCAGACTCACTTATGGAGGGCTTATTTATCTTATCCCAAAAGGGGGATGCAGGAATTTAGTGTCTTAGTGGAGACCGATAACTCCGTTGGGTACATTGTACAAAATCTGTACAAAATCTTAGCAAAAGCAATGAGCCTATGTCTGCAGCCCTTTCTTCCGAATCTTATACATGATATGCATACAGGATTTGCGCATGGCAAGAGCATCTTCGATAACATCTTCTCATTTTGGAAGGCTTTTGAGACTGGCCCATGCATAATGGCCATAGGCTTACCATTCTACTCTTGGACTTTGAGAAAGCTTATGACAAAGTAGACTAGGGCTTTCTAGAGGGTATCCTCGCTCGCTTTGGATTCACAGATGCATGGGTCAGAGGGGTGTCATCTCTCTATAAATTAGCCCATAGCCAGATTCTCATTGGTGGAGTCAAGAAAGATAGGTTTCAAATCACCAAATCGGTCCGTCAGGGATGCCCTTTAGCTCCCTTTCTTTTTTTATTTGTGGTTGAAGCTATGAGCTATTACCTTAGAGCTCAAGCTAATATTATAAGGCCGAGTCTTTCGATGAGGCAAGAGGATGAGCTATTGGATTGTGAGTTAGCAAATTATATGGCTGTTTTTTTGGATGTCACACCACAAACACTCGCCTCGTTCAGGACAGCCTTGGATTTGTTTTGCATTGCAGCAGGGGCTCATATTCATTGGAACAAATCCAATGGCTTTTGGATTAGTGATGAGGACACTCCATACTGGGGGATTGACATAGGATTCACCTGGATTCAGAGGGGTCTTTCAATCAGGTACTTAGGATGCCAGGTTGGGGTGGGCATCTCTCCAACACATCAATTTGCTCCTGTGTTGAAGGGCATTAGGAGGAAACTCATTTTTTGGAGTTCTGCCAGACTTAACCTCGTATCCAGAGTAGTGGTTGTGAACCAGGTTTTATCAATTACTACCTGGTTTGTTAGCTCACGTTGGTGCAAATCTAAAGGTTGTATATCTCAACTCATGCAACCTATCAGGAACTTCCTTTGGAGTGGGTTAGATGGCACCTCAGATGTTGTAGCCAAGGTGGCTTGGGAGACCCTCATTCTCCCCATAGGAGAAGGTGGTCTCAATATTATTGATCTGAACTTGCAGTGTATGGCCTTGCTCTACAAGTTTGTAGTGAGAGGATTGATGCCTAGACATAAGTCTTGGAAAAATTATTTCTTGCACGGCATTCAGTCTTGTACACCTTCTCATGGGGGAGATTGGATGGATAACTCGAGATAAATATTTACTTCAATCCATCTTAGATCCCTCTCATGGCTGCCATTCTGAAAGCTTGAGACAGCTTCAGAGGAACTCTTCAGAGAGTTCCACCCTCCTCTCGCGAAGAAATATTCAGGCAGCCAATCATGTGAAATGACTATTTTGGATGTGCATGGCAGATCACTAGGAGATTCACATTATATGCAGTGGTCTAGATGGGAGAAGGAACCTACTTCTACAGTAGATGCCTGGAAGGCTTTCAAAAAGATTCCACAAGATCATAGACTCGTATCAATTGGCCACCTCAAAGGGAGTACAGTTAGGATGTAGCAGAAAGATGTAGCCATACCAACACAACGGATAGATATAGATGACATGCCTATCATAGAGTCCACTTGGTTGGAAGCTTTTACAGGGACGGGTATTCCTTTAGAAGTTATTGCCTTGCGGGATGCACTTGAGGAGACCCTTGTCTTTGATGTTCAGTCAGAAGGCTGACTTCTTAGATCTTTAGAGGATTCTAGCCTGTAAGGATTGCAGGTTACATGGAGTGGAGCAAGGACTCTCAGTGGTATCTTGATCCTGACCGTGTTCTCTTGACACTTGGGTCTTAGAGACTTTGGTTATATGATGGTTCCCCCATTAGGTTCTTGCAATGGGACGCAAGGGAGTGGGAGTGGATTGATGAAGAGCATCAAGAGAAGAGCATCCTCTTCTTTCGTTACACAGTCAGATATGCCAAGAGATTTCAACTTAGCGTAGAGGTTGCAGGCCCTCTAGAGCTCATCATTAGGACAGTTTTTAAATTTCTACAGAGGTGCAGAAAAACTTTTGAAGGAGGCTCTGAAAATTACTCAAGAATAGAAAGATCTCTCTTCTTTTAGCTTTCGATGCACGGAGGAATTGCAGTGAACCTGTGGAGATCCAAGTTCGGGGCTGACCCTACTTGTCCTCGATGCCATGCAACAGTTAAGTCAATTCAGCATTGCCTCTAGGAGTGCAGACAGGCGAGGATGATCTAGAAGGGTGTTGCTAAGATTTTTAGCATTTTTCATAGAGCACCCTTCTTCATGACTTAGGGATCAATGACATGGTTCTCTCTTACTGACCCTTAGGTGACTTTCGAGGGACATGATTCAAACTCAACATTCATTATAACACTCTGTGGAGTCTTGTTCTCTCTAGGATGTTTCCTTCACTCCTTTCAAAGCTGCTCATGCCTCGATGGACACATCATGGGAGACTCTAGCTAGCATTGCAGCTTGGCATATTTGCAGGGCCAAATGTACGAAGGAGACGGAGGGTTCTCAAGTTCACTCCTCCCAGGCTATGGCTAGTATATGGACAGATACTATGCACACCTTTATTGGCCATCTGGGAGAGCATGTAGGGATCCTTCAAAGCAGCTACTGCCAAGAGAGGTACTTTTTTCAAAGTCGAAGAGGATCTCCTTTCTTCTCTGAGTCTCCTTCATGGTTGAGGTGGCACTTTCAACCTCCACCTTAGATTTTTGTTAGCTCGTTTTGAGCTGGCTTTTTCCCTCATGCATGACATGATGCACTCCCGTATTTAAGCTTGCTCTTGCGGTTTTCATTCATACTTAATGAAGTAATATTTTTGAACAAATTTTTTTTTGCAAGATGCATTGATTCTGATCATAAAATGATCATGTATTTTTTAATTAGTTATAGTAATCTATGCTTAAGTATTTTGCAATTGTTGAATTAAACACGTATTTTGCATTGATGAAAACATTAATATAAAGTGTATTTGAGTTAATTAATTAAGTTATGAAATTTTGGCTTGGTAAATCTAAATAATAAAGTTATCAAGTTAAAAGTTAAATATTGAAATTTTTATTATTAAGTAATCAAGTTAAGATTTTGTGTGTTAATGTCAATACGTTAGTGTAATCAAATTAATGCCATTTAAGTCATAATGACTTGTTTGGGCTCGACTGTGTTTGCAAGATGAGGACATATTGATTGACTATTTCAACTTGATAAGTGTCGAGGTTTCTCTATCTAATTCAAGGTAAAAGCAGGTTGAATAGCAGTTTCATGGAGTATCAAAGATGAAGGCCAAGTTGTTAAGAAGAGGGGCCGCTGTAGTCAAAAGACGAAGTACTGAAGAGAAGAGGAGCTGGAGCTGAACAGCAAGCCACCAGACTCATGATGACAGAAATCAACCTGTGTTGATATCCAGCAACAGCTGAGCTGCAATGACATTCAAGGAGAATTAGAGGTGTAAGCAATGGCGCTAGCAGGTGGCGTAATCCCGAAGGATATGCAAGAGTCACAACAAAGTGGAGCTGAGACTAAAGACAAGAAGTGTCGCCCATGGTGTCACATTAAGGTTTATGTTCAGCTAATCTTTGAAGTGGGCAGAGAGTTAATGCGCTGCCAGGATGTATGGAGAATTCCAAAGCTGCGCTGATTGGGAACTAGATCATTGGAGCACGGTCGTCGTTCGGCATAAGCAAAAAAAGGTTGGAGCGGAGAGAAGATCATTGAGAAACAAGGAGATGGACAGAGATAAATGTGAGGACACCGAGAGAGAGAGAGAGAGAGAGAGAGAGAGAGAGAGAGAGAGATCAGACAAGGATGCAGACAAAGGTGTCCTCAGTGTTTGGCTGAAGGCTGCAATGTTCATCTACAATTCCATCGCGCGTTAAACCCTAGTATGTTATTTTACTACAATGACAAGTGTGAGTTCTTAATGTTGATGGTGAAAGTTTACTGTACTGCAGTGATGACAATTGTTGTTTGGTATTTATAAGATACCTTTTCTTCGAAGAACCTGGCCGTTGTGCAGATTGAGTTTCACGTTCTATATATGGCTATTGAGTTTCACCTTCCATATATGACAACTGTTGTTTGGTATTTATATTTATTTTCTTCTAAAAACCTGGCTGTTGTGCAGATTGAGTTTCATGCCTCCATTGCCTCATCCACCCTGATGTCCTATGATGATGAGATTGATATATAGTCGACCATTGCATTTTCTGCATTTTGCATTGGTGTGGATGCTCATTTAGCTCCACCAACACAGCTCGTTTGTACCAGGATTTTCAGTCTCATAGACCCATCGGTCTTCTGAAGACTTTTATAAACTTTCTTTCTTTCTTTCTTTTCTTTCTTTTCTTTCTTTTCTCCTTAGACCCATTAGAAGTCACTGACCCACCTATGAGCCCCCAAATGAGGAGGACAAGGGTCAGTAAACTGTAGGGGTTGGGGGTACCTGAACCATATGCTTGTGCAGGAAGTCTGCATCAGTACGGAGGGATGGCTACAGGGATAAAGGACCTGAATCTGCTGCGATGGATTAAGATAGATGACCTAACCCTGCGTAAAACCAGGGTGTAGGCAGTCGTTTTTCCAGCAGGTCTGGACTGTAGCAGTCTGTAGATCCAGTCGGTGCAGCAGCAGCCTAAATCAGGTAGTAGGGGCTGATTTCCAGCCTATATAAACCCCTCTACAATCCCCACACTTTATCACATTTGTTTAGATGAATCCAGGAATATGCCCAAACTCACCCTCTAAAAACACAACATAGTGCAGTTATGACATCCCCACTGACGTCATCAGCGCCCAACAGTGGTTGTAGACCACAGTTTAAATACAAATCCACACACCCTGACATACTTGAGCATCCATTTATACAAATCAACACACCCACACTTTATCACATTCACTGAAGCCCTTCTACAAGGCAGTGTGGACTTGGACAGAGTTGAGGACTGTTCAACAGGAGAGATCTCAGCATTTTAATCATCTAGATTACCATTTCGTACCCAGCACCCTGGCTGGAAGTTCTGTGCTCAGTTTTTGTTCTGAGCTTTGGTTCCCACCTTTGTGGATGAATAAAGTTTGTTCATCTTTCCTATCTTCTCTCTCTCTTGTGAGGGTGTCTAGAGTGGTTTCTGGGATTAATTTCAACTGTGTGAGGTTTGAGTGAATCATACCCTGTTCCTCTGACATGGTATACAAATCCCTTGTTTTCACTCTGAAGGAAGGAGTCCCCTCCACGTTCGAAGGTGACCCTGATTCAAAGAAAAGCTGTGTGCTGAGACTGTTTGATTTCTACAGCACGTCCTCTGTTCATTTGTCTGTAATTTTGAGAAACAAACAGTTCAAAGAATTCCAGAGATAGTGCAGTGCCTTCTAGAGGTGGTTCTGGTGGTGGCGCTGCCCCCATTCCTTCAATTACTGTTTCCAAATCTCGGAGAGGCAAGAAAGCTTTTGATGGGACAAACTTGTCCATCTCAAAGGTAAAGATCTGTAGCCATCAATTGGCTGGGAAGCTTTGGAAGATCACAATAGGGGTGGATCTGATGCCCACAGACATCAAGGATGCTTTAGGAAAGATAACCATGGCTATAGATCCAGACGAGCTTGAAGCATGGAAAGGCAAAGGCCCAGGCCCTTGCACTAATCATAGGGACGATGGTGGACTTTGTTATTCCACATTTTCAGACGGCTGGTACATCAGGTGAGGCGTGGATGGCTCTAAAGGACTTGTACGAAGACGGACAACACACCCAAGATCCTATCTGGCTCTAAAGGACTTGTACGAAGACAGACAACACACCCAAGATCCTATCTCTCCAGCACCAGTTGTTCAACATGAACTTGGAGGAAGGGGATCAGGTACATGACCATCTAACAAAGGTGAAGGTGGTGAGAGATCAGCTACCATCAGGTGGTTAGAAGGTGGACTTAAGCAATTGCCATTGCTAGTACTTGGGATGCTTCTGAGGAGTTTCAAAAGCTTCATGACTACTGTGACAGCAAGAGAGAGGACGACACCTCTGACATTCAAGGAGTTGGGCCCCTTCTTAATGCAGGAGGAGGCTAGAGAGAAGCTCTACAACAACAACAATGACAAGGCATTTCTAGCAAAGGACAAAGTCAATTCTAGTAAGGGGAAGGCTAAAGAAGACTCCAAGGGTGACAAGTCTGGGGATGCAGAAAAGAAGAAAAGGACCCTAGACCAGAAGTGTTTCTACTGCAAGAAACTTGGCCTCTTTGGAAAGGACTGCCAGAAGAAGTGGGTAGATCAAAAGAAGTCGTCGTCGAAGTCCAAAGAGACCAAATCTGAATCAGCCAACGTGACTGCAGGAGAGCTCTTCTTGGTCATTGAGCATTGCTAAGCTTAGTGAGTGGAGGAAAGCAAGGCTGGTCTGTGGACAGCAGAGCTTCACGACACATTGCCAACCAGAAATCACGGTTCAAATCCATGGAGCTTGCACACCCGGACTCGACGGTGATGACAAGGGTAAGAAGGGCATGCCCTATGCCACGACGGCGTGAATTTTTGCACATGCATGTTGGCTTGCATGTGGGCTAGACCCCGAGAAATAAAGCGGGCAAGGCCTTGGGTTGCGAAGTGTGCGAAGTTCTCCTTAGGAAATTGTGCCTTGGGGGTGAATTTCGGGTTTGGCCCCAAAGAGGGGGCAAATAACCCTTAGAAATTCAAGTTGGTCATTGGAATGGTCCCCACAGGGGTGTGAGACAAAGCGGAGTAGAATGCAAGAGTGAACTGAACGTCTAAATAGAAGAAGTGAGAAGTACAAGAAAAAGAGTGGGGTTTTGTCTAAGTGACAAAACCCTTATCCTATCCATAGTGCCCAGAAACGGCATTTCTAGACACCCGAAACGGTTCGCCATTTCCGAAACTAGAAACAGCATTTCGGACATGCATTTTTAAAATAATTTTAATTTTAATTTTTTTCTTTTGCAGTGCCTCTGGAATTTATCTAAGGAAACGCATATATAGAGCAGCAATGTAAGAGCTTGTAGACACCAATGCTCAGCTATAGAACCAAAAGTACCAGCACACACACACACACCCGCCTCAACAACCGAGTAAGAAGTTAGAACCCTATCGGCGGGTAGGGCGGTTTTTGCTCTCCCTCTCCAGCCTCTCCTCTTGCTCTCCTCTCATCCTTCAACCCCCCTCTCAGCCCGCTGCCCCTCCTTGCTCTTCTCTCTAGCATATCCTCCTTGCTCTCCTCTCCAACCTCTCCTTCTTGCTCTCCTCTCCTCCTTGCTCTCCTCAGCCGTTGCCCTCTTCTCCTTGCTCTCCTCAGCCCTTGCCCTCTCCTCTCCTTGTTGTCCTCTCAGGCCTTGTTGTATGACATATGTATTAATAATAATTACATATATAATATATTTTTTATTAACCTTATAAACCAAAAGTCCGTTTCCACCGTTTCTTTGGGTGCCCGAAACTCCAAAACATCGTTTCCAGCCCGTTTCCGTTTCCCCGTTTCCGAATCTCCTGGGAACTATGATCCTATCCCCGTTTCCACCGGTTCTTTGCGTGCCCGAAACTCCAAAACACTGTTTCTCGACCGTTTCCATTTCCCCGTTTCCGAAACTCCTAGGAACTATGATCCTATCCACTAACCGTAGTTAGGGATTGGGCTGTGGTTAGGGGAAAAAACTTCAATGAGGGAAAAATCACCCCTAACCTACTTATTACATTACATTGGCCACTGTCTAGAATATACTAATAATTCTAACACCCCCCTACAGCATCAATGTGGTGTACAATGTAGTGATCATTCACCAAAAGGAGAAGAGTTTAGGGCACTATGAAATGCCTCAAACTTCTCACGTGGAAGTGCTTTGGTGAAGATGTCTGCAACATTGTCATGTGTTGATGCATAGATCATACCGATCTCCCTTGCATGCAACTTCATTCTGACATAATGATAATGAACTTCAATGTGCTTCGTGCGAGCATGAAACACAGGATTCTTTACCACTGCTATAGCACTCTTACTATCAGTGAGAATTGGAGAAGGACACTCTAACTATTAGCCAAACACATTCAATTGTTGCTGTGAAAGCTGCCCTATACTCAGTTTCACATGAGGAAGTAACCACTGTAGATTGTTTCTTGCTCAGCCAAGAAATGCAAGCTTTGCCCAAAAAGAAACAATTGCCACTAGTGGACTGCCTGGTATCATAGTCTCCAGCCCAATCTGAATCACTGTAAGCATGCATCTGCAAGTCACCCCCATTGGGAAACATCAAGCCATAAGACTTTGTGCCTTGCAAATAACGGAAGATGCGTTTTACAGCCTGCCAATGTGTAGTCTTTGGGCTGTGCATATACTTGCTCACTTGAGATACTACACACTGAATATCGGGCCTTGTATTGCACAAATAAATGAGGCATCCAACAGCCTGGCTGTAAAGTGTGACATCCACTGATTCACTTGCATCATACATAGTAAGCTTCAGCCCCGGCTCCATGGGAGTGGCTATAGGCTTACAATCATGCATGTTGAACCTATCCAAGAGCTTTTGCACATACTTGGATTGAGACATAACGACGCCACACTTGTCTTGTATGAAGTGGATCCCCAAATAGAAATTTAACATGCCCAAATCTGTCATGTCAAATTCAGCTTTCAACTCAGATTTGAAATCTACAATTATTTCCTCATTTGACCTTGTGAGCAAAATCTCATCTATATAAAGAATGATGACCAAAATATCCCCCCCATCCTTCTTGATGTAGAGGGTGCTTTCCGTGGGACTACTATGTAACCCCCTTACTTGCCAGGAAGGCATCAATCTTGGCATACCATGCATGTGGGGCTTGTTTCAGCCCATATAAAGCTTTATTCAGCTTGCAAACTTGAAGTGCATTGCCAAAAAGTTCAAATCCAAGAGGTTGTTTGACATAAACCTCTTCTTGCAAGTCCCCATTAAGGAAAGCTGTTTTTATGTCCAACTAATGGACATTTCAAACAAAATTTGCAGCCATGGTGGCAATAACTGACCTTATGGTGGTCATCCGGAATGTAGGAGCAAAAGTCTCCTCATAATCTATGCCCTTCTTCTGTGCATAGCCTTTGGCAACCAGCCTTGCCTTGTACCAATCGATGGACCCATCAAGCTTCCTTTTCACTTTGAAAACCCATTTGGTACCAATGGCATGTTTCCCTGGTGGCAAATCTACAACATCCCAAGTTTGTTTTTTCTCAATGGACTGCAATTCATTGTGCATGGCATGCGCCTTCGAACTCGAGCAATCCAACCGTCACGATCTTCCAGTTGTCCCCCTCATAATGAGTGAACAACCTGGAGTCTTCTAGGCACCATGCTCTGAGGTTTTGTTTCAACCCATCCTTCCTTCGGCAGGGTCTGCAACCAATGAATATCTGCAGATAACTTGGACCATGAACTCTCGCTGAGTTCTCAAGCAGGTACACTTTTGGCTTCAGTACTCTTTGTCCATCACCTTCTAGCAATCTGCATTCGAGATTTCAAGAAGCACCAATACTTCCCCTTCTGCCTTCGAAGAAGGCCAATTCCTTCCAATCTCGTATCACCTGAGACAAATGAAGAGCAGAGTCTCTCCACAGCATGCTATAAAGGCTCAAATGTAAAATATCAAGTACTTATTAGACTGTCGTACTGCCTGTGTGCTTGCTCTGAAAGCAAACCCTGTACCTCATCGAGGCACCCACCAAAAGCCTATGTAATCCTATCGTGTCAGTGTCAACAGCCACGCACCTGGAAGGTACCAAGCGCTCCATGCTGTCCTTCATTTTCACAAAGGCATCTGACAACTTGAGATGGACCTCTGTACCAGATGGTGTGCGGAAGCGGAACCTGATTTGGTGGAGCAGGAGCCACTGGATGAAAAGCCAGGAAAAGATTTCGACATCGAAGTGATCCAAAGGACTACGACCAAGGAGTTATTGGAGCATCATCATCGACTTGTTGGCATTGGGCCTGGATGTGTCGGTGAGAGGGAGTGTTGGAATGGTCACCTCCCCATCTGTAAGCCCCCATATGAGGAGAGCATGGGGGAGGTTGACCTAGTGATGTATAGACTGCCACATGGGCAGAGAATGGGGCTGCCACATGGGCAGCACATGAGCTGTCATGTGGACAGCACAAAAGTCCTTGTGCAAGAGAGATGGCGGGGGCATGAACCCCTGGATCTGACCTGGCAAGACAGAACTGCAGAGCAGGTCACGGGCTGGAATAGGCCCTGAATAGAGGCGCACAAGTGGCGCTGACATCAGCATGTGTACAGAACAAGGTACAAGGGTGTGCAGACCTGGGACAGGTGGCGCAACTGTACAAGGCTGTACGGGGCTGGATGAGGCCTGTTAGAGCAGCAAAGGAGGCTGCCATGAGGCAGGGACCTGCCTTTATATAGGCTGGGCCCTTGCCTTGATTGGAGGGCCAAGGCCCTAGAAGAGTGGGCCATAAAAGCCCCAGTTTGTGAGCCCTAATAGGGCTGGACCAGTCACAGACTGGTCGGCCAGACATTGTCTATTTACTGGCTCACACATCTATGCACATAAGTTTAAGAAGTTTGTGATTCCACACCCACACGCACACTGTGTGAGCTCCTGGGCAATCCTATGTGCGTACCCTCTGTTGGGTCATTTCTAGCATGCAACACAATGCAACTTGTGCAACAGAGCCACTATCCGAAGGGCCCCCTAGGGATTTTGCTTGGGCCACCAAAACCTGGTTGACAAAGGGAGGCCATGCCTTCTCCATCGAGATGGTCACCCTAGTAAACAGGATCCATGGACATAGCACCTTTCGGATTGAGGTAAAGGATGTGACTCCCCCTTCTTGGCAGCATCCAGTCTCCTCTCGATAGGAATGTGTTTTGGAGACGGTGCCAAAATCACTGTTTAGAACATCTGGGTAACCCACTACAATTTGGTTGGGGTGTTTCTATAAGGCTTGGCCTACGGGTATCTTTTATGTATTTACATAGCGAGGTATTAGCTGGATGTATAGTCCTCCCACTTGGCTGTTAGACCCTATTCCAGAAATTCTCTAGGCAATGAGCTGGGTTCTCTAAAAACAGTCTGCTTTTTTCTGACAGCCGGTTTTTCTCTTTATTTCCCATGATCAGCAGCGCCTCTCGGATTGCTGATTGGTATGGTTGGTTTTTCAGGGGAAAAAATAGAAAGAAGCATATATAGCACTTCGCAACATGGAAGTAGACAAGTATCCAATGCAAGCCTAACACAACATATTTCACATTATCCATTGAAGCTAGCCAAGTGCCATGAATTGACTCTGCAAGATCTGCTCGAGTTACAATAAATCTGGTATGCTTGAGGAGATATGGTGTCCCCAAATGTGAAACATTTGCATGCCACAACATGATCCATGCGTCTAGCACTCGGATGTCATTACTCTTGACATGCCCATTACTAGCCAATTGTATAGAGTATTTAATTCCACCTCTGCAACTTCCTTGATGGAGGATCTTTCCACTTTCAGCACCTTACCGTACATTCTTATTGACTATAGGACTACAAGAATTGCTTCGAGGCTTTGAGCCCAGTGAAATAGACATCATCTTTCCTTTCCTTTCATAACATTGTCAGTTCCACCATTGAAGCTCTTCTTCCAGCTCTCCAATTAGCATGAGCCTCATCAGCCATAAAACCCATAAACTCAGCCTCTAGGAACCCTTCCTTGGCCAGCACTCTATACAATATCTCCCAAACAACACTTGTGCTTCAATGTCCTACACCTTGAAATCACAAATTGCTACCGTCTATAATTCTTGCACAAGAGGAGTGTATACATGGAAACCCATGGTTGCCTACTCTTTCAGTTGAACTTTCTAGCTCTCCTCTAGGACGGATGTTGTTTTCTAAATTCGTTCCACTGCTGGTCCTTGGCTTAACATCTTACAAAAAAGGCATCTACTAAATCCTGAAGAAGAAAGTTGACTAGAAAATACCACACTTTACTTTGTCTCAATGAAATTCGATTTTTTCAGAGGTAGGATCAATTTGTTGGCATACATCTTTCATCCATCTTGACAACCTGCAAAACAAAAATGAGATTTAAATTCTTCCTTTTGTTGTTGGGCATCAAGACAAAGTAATGAAACACATATTGAAGTCACCTCCTCTTCTCAGTTAATGGAGACACTTTATCAACTAATTCTAAAAAGAGCTGCATCAGAAATTCTCTCTCCAGCGGAAACCTCCTTTGGAAATAATGCTTCCAGTATTAACTCCTTTGCAATCAGTCATTGCATTAACTGTCGTTGAACACTAAGGTCATCACAAAGTGTACAGAGCCTCAAGCCTCTACTGTGTCAGAGTAGCTGCAATCTCACGCCCTACCTCAATCTGAACCTGTGGGATGAGGTCCTGAGCTGACCCATGGTGAGCCATACTACATGAGAAAGGTGAGTCTTGTAGGTGTCCAGGTGTCAGGATGAAGTGATCGTTACTCAGATGAAGAAAATGCTCTCAATAGAAGGCCATCTTGGTCGCAAGTGACTACAAGGGAAATATCCATGTCTGATTGATGTATATACGCCATAGATCAACCTAAATGATCTGATGAATCTTGTTGGAAATATAGGGCTATGTGTGGCTATGGTTAATGGAAGTTAGAGGGGGCTAAAAAGGCGTGCAGTGACACGTGGCAGAACGCCTTGGGGATTAATCCCATAGGCAATTGTGACATTCAATGAACCTTCGATATAAAGAAAGGGAGAACCCCTCCCCTTCATCCCAGCCGGCTCTTTTTTGGTGAAAAGGAGGCTCTGCATGCTAAGGGGCGAGGAGTGGGACCCCGCACCCGCATCCCGGTGGCGACACGTGGCTCTATCCCACGTTTTCTAACAGGTATCAGAGCAGGTTTGGGCCTGCAGACTGTGTGACTGTTCAAACAGGTTGACACGTGTACTGCACGTGACTGTTTGTCCTTGATGGCGGTTGCTGCAACTGATCCTGGAAAACTGCGCACTCGCAGGAGTGGCGACCAGCGTGTGCTCTGACTGCAGTAATGACCAACAAGCACGGCGGTGGCAACAGCAGAAATAACTGCGCGAGCGTGATTGCACTCTGTTGCACAGCATCCAGAACAGGGTATTCAGAACGGCGGCTGGCGAGGGAGTTGACGACCTGTGTCAGCTTGAGAGTTGTCCGTGAATTGGTGCTGAGCTGGTTGACATTTGATTGGTCAACCTTGCCCTGTGTGTGTGGTTGACATCTGTTTGTCTGACTGTGCCCTGTGTGGGTGGTCAGAGTTTGAAAAGGCTGGTCTTGCCCTGTGTGGGTGACCAGCTGTGTTTGGTTGGCCAGCTCACAGTCATGGAGTTTGAACCATGGAGGGGTGTTGGAAATATAGGGCTATGTGTGGCTCAAACCCCCTCATGGAGCATGTTGGTGATGGAAGTTAGACGGGGCTAAAAAGGTCCTTGGCTCACGCAGTGACATGTGGCAAAAGGCCTTGGGGATTAATCCCATAGGCAACTGTGACATTCAGTGAACCTTGGATATAAAGAAAGGGAGAACCCTTCCCTTCATCCCAGCCAGCTCTTTTTGGGTGAAGGGGAGGCTCTGCATGGCTATGGGGCGAGCAGTGGGACCCCCACACCCGGTGCATCCCGGTGGCAACACGTGGCTCTATCCCATGTTTTCTAACAAATCTCTTGCCAGGTAATTGATCAACATCCATGCGCCACGAGTGGAACCATCTGGAAACTCATGCATACCAGCACTGCTCATCTCCCTTTACTGCAAGCTGCATAGATAATGAGAGGGCCCTCCATGGTAGCCTTTATGGGCCTATATCAGCCCAACCAAGCTGTGTGACTCAGTCCAAATAGGTGATGATCTGGAATGATGCATCTACGTAGAGGGGTCACGTAGATAATGTCATGCGGAGTGCAAGCTGCATAGATAATGAGAGGGCCCTCCACGGTAGCCTCTATAGGCCTACATCAGCCCAACCAAGCTGTGTGACTCAGTCCAGATAGGTGATGATCTGGAATGAGGCATCTACGTAGAGGGGTCGCGTAGATAATGTCACGCGGAGTGCATCTCTTCCCTCAGCCCATGCAAGATAGCATCATGACCTGTAGTCTCTCAAAACCAGTCCACTCATCGTCTTTGAGGTCTACTGCCCAAAAAACACCTGTATATAGGATGACTGGTCAGACTACAGAATCAAACTAGAGTGACTTCCTGTTCACGTGCTGGAAGTGTGATTGGAACCATTGTCTTTCCCATCTTGCCAATGGCTGCTAGTTTCATGTGAGCTTGGAACCTGTAAAGGTGCATCCCAAATATACATATGATTTGACTACCTCAATCAACTCGCCTGCAAGTGTGAATGTCTGCAGCTGCACGTCACTGGTACTGAAGATCATGGCCTTGGTTTTACACAAGTTGACCTTCATGTCTTGACTCTCACGGATGCATAAGTAGTCCCTCTGCTATATCAAATATCAGAATGACATCATCCGCATATAGAAGTATAGGTATGGCAGTTTGTGCCAAAGTCGCTCCCTGATGGGCTCTGCACAACTGCTAGCTCCCTGCCTCTCCTGCACTGTCTTCCCCACCCCTTCGTTTCTTCCCTTCCGCTTCTTCTCACGCTTCCCCCTCGTTCCTTTTGATTCTTTCAAGCTGTTTTCTTCCCCTTCCAGCCTCACATCCGGTTCACTGTGTAGCCACCTGGATTAGCCTGGGGTTTCCTTGGTAGTTGGCTCACCTGGGAGTTCCCAGTTTGGTCGTGGCACCCCACCAGCATAGGTTCCTTGCCATGGGCCTCACAAAGCGTTGTGGCTCCAACAAATGCAACTTTGGTGGATTGAAAATTAATCCAAATGGCATTCAAGACAGATTCTCATCCAAGATCAGCACGGATCCAATGCATGATTCCAGCATGCATGAATCACTGCTTTGAGGACTTCTCTCTATTGTTATAATATATGCCTTCTAAAAATACAATAAAAGAGAGGCCCCCATTTGTTGCCAAATAAAAGAGAGGCCCCCATTTGTTGCCAGACCCCGTCGATATCCCTGTACTTGCTTCATTCATTCAATCAATGCTCAGCATTCTGTTTCCATGGTTAAGGTTCATTCTAAAATCTATTGCGGGCCATCACTGCTGATAAACCCTGAATGACCTTTATGCTTAATCAGCATCCACTCAGCGAATTCTTGCATGACAACAGGAAGCTTTACTTCGTAGAGGCATGACACTCAAACTCATTGGAGGATTCCCAATAATGTTAAGAGATATACAAGGGAAGGGGAAATGAGGTTTAAAGAAATGGCCACCTTGCATCCATAGGGAGTATGCTCCCCCATCTCCTTAATCCTTTACTGTTCCAAATAAGCCAAATAAGCCATCACATGTTACTCACGTATTTTGTGATTCATAAATGAGCTTTTCCACCTCTACCCTCTGATTCTTGACACCTTTACTCTTTATAGTATTGCAATCTTTGCACGTCATCCCACTGGCTGCTGCCCACTGCCCACTGCAAAAATATTCAAGGGAGTTACATGCGGAGCATCTATTAGAAGGGCCCTCTGATTCTTGACACCTTTACTCATAATCTCCCGCAATTTTTGCACAGCATCCCACCTGCCCAGTGCAGCATAAATATTCGAGAGAGTTACATCTCTATTAGAAGGGCCCTCTGATTCTTGACACCTTTATTCTTCATAGTCTCTCGCAATTTTTGCACGTCATCCCACCTGCCCACTGTAGCATAAATATTCGAGAGAGTTACATATGGTGCATCATTGGTTGGATCCAATTTGAAGACGTGACCTGCAACACGTGCTGCGCGTTCCACGTCACCATGGATTTTGCAGGACCCAAGCAAGCATAACCATATGGTGGAACTCTTTTCAAATGGCATTCTGTTGATCAAGTCTTCTGCATCATCCAAATGTCCTGCACGTCCAAGAAGATCAACCATGCACATGTAATGATCCACTGTGTATGTCAAGCCATAGTCCTGGCTCAAAGACATGAAGTAGTATCTGCCATCATCAACGTGTCCTGTGTGGCTGCATGCATTAAGAATACTAAGGAAGGTAATTTGGTCTGGCTTGATGCCATTGAGCAACATCTGATGGAAAAGATTCAGGGTTTCAATATCAGGACCATTCTGAGCACACGCTGCAAACATGGCATTCCAGGTAATCACATCATGGTGGGGAATCCTACCAAACAGTCTCCTTGCATCAGACAGACTCCCACACTTACCATACAAATTAATTAGGGCATTTCCGACAGTGATTTCTCCCTCATACCCACTGTTGACAACTGCAGTATGGATATCCCGCCCCTTTTCTAAAGCTGCCAAGCCAGCGCATGCATCAAGAACAGAAACAAAAGTGACATCGTTGGGCACAACGTGCTCAAGCAGCATCTGGTTGAAAAACCCTAGGGCATCCTTGTCATGCCCATTCTGACCACATGCTGCAATCATAGCACTCCAAGAAACTGTGTCCCGATGTGACATTCTGAAGAACACTCTTGATGCATCCTGTAAACCCTTACACTTGCCATACATAGAGATGAGGGCATTCCCCACAGCAGCATCTCCCTTGAATTCACTGTCAACAATAGCAGCATGGATCTTCTTCCCCTCTTCCAGAATTGCCAGGTTTGCACATGCATCAAGAGCAGAAATATATGTGGCATTATTCAGCTTCAATCCATCAAGCTGCATTTGATGGAAATATCCAAGAGCCTCCTTGCTATGCCCAGTGCTAGCAGACATTGCGATCATGGCATTCCATGAAATGACATTCCGCAAGGGCATTCGACCGAACATGGACCTTGCTGTTTGGAAATTCCCACATTTGCCATACATGCTAACAAGGGCAGTTCCAACAACAACGTCTGTGTCGGATCCGCTTTCAATGATAGCTGCATGGATCTTTTGTCCATCTTCTAGGGCAGCCAGGCTTGTGCATGCATCAAGAGCAGAGACAAAAGTAACACAATTTGGCTTGAATCCATCAAGCTGCATCTGATGGAAAAACTCCAAGGCTTCCTTGCCATGCCCATTTTGAGCACACGCTGCAATCATAGCACTCCAAGTGATCACATCCCTGTGTGGGATTTGGTCAAACACTCTCTTTGCCTTGTGCATACTCCCACACTTGCCATACATGTTTACGAGGGCAGTCCCCACAACAATGTCATCTTGATATGCACTGTCTGCGACAGCGTCATGGATCTTTTCACCCTCCTCTAACATTGCCAAGCTGGCACATGCATCAATGGCGCAGACAAAGGTGATGTGGTTTGGTTTGAGCCCATCAAGCTGCATGTTGTAGAAGAAATCAAGAGCCTCCTGGCCATGCCCCTTCTCGGCACAGGCTGCAACCATAGCACTCCAAGAGACCACATTCCGCTTAGACATTCGGCCAAACACTCTCTTTGCATCGCATAGGCTCCCACACTTCCTGTACATGCCCAAAAGGGCAGTGCCCACCACCACATCTCTGTCAAATCCACCCCCAACAATAGAGACATGGATATCCTGTCCCACTTCTGAAGCTAAATTGGCACAGGCATCAAGAACACAGACAAACGTGGCCTGATTTGGCTTGAAACCATCATTCTGCATCTCGTAGAATAGCACCAGTGCCTCCTTGCTGTCACCATTGTGGGCACAAGCTGCAACCATGGCGTTCCAAGAGACCACGTTCCGCTGAAGCATTTGGTCAAATACAGTCCTTGCATCATTCAAGCTTCCACATTTTCCATACATATTGACGAGGGCAGTTTCCACAATAACATCCCCAGCATAGCTCGTATCGATAATGGTGGCATGGATCAGCTGCCCTTCTTGTAACAATCCAGCACAGGTGCATGCATTAAGGACGCAGACAAAGGTAACATGGTTTGGTTTGACACCATCAACACGCTGCATCTGATGGAAAAGCTCCAAGGCCTCCTTGCTAAGCCTATTCGTCACATAGGAGTTGATGAGTATGTTCCATGAATACAAATTGGGATTAGGTAGTTTGTCAAATACAGCTCTGGCATCCTCTATGCTCCCACAGTTGCCATACATTTGGACAAGACAGGTGCCTAGAAATGTATCGTGATCATATTGGTTCCAGCTCATGTGAGCATGCAGATGTCTACCGTACCCCAAAGCCTTGTCGTGAACGCAATTCTTCAGTAGGGAGGCGAGAATAGCATAGCCAGTTGATCCATTTGGCAGGTGATCCAGGCCAATCAGCTCGTTCTCGGATCCAACTGTGATCTCGTTGACAGATGTTTTCGGCTGTCTAAAAGCCTCGTGATGCTGAATACACCAATCCTTCAAAGGGTATAGTTCCATGCTTGTTGCAGGCTTGCTAGTACCCAGAGTGGCGCGTTTTTTTAGTGCCTCCTCTCCTAGATGCGACTTCTGCGAATAAATCACGTCGTCTGGGATAATGGGCACCCGTCTTGCATGATCATTCACTAATGAATCCTGCGTCTCTCGGTTGTGCCCGCTTAGAGTGATTCTCATATCTGAACCTCGAGAATATCTACATAAAAGAGCGCACCCTTGAGTTCTGCTAACAGAAAAGAGGAATAACCTCCCTGACTGATGTGCAGCTGATGCCCTCGATGATGAAAAGGGGGGTGAACAATACGTGCAAGATGACAAGCAGCTCATTGCCGCTCAAATTAGTTACTGAGCAGAACATGAATTGTGTTTAAGCAATGATTGTAAGCCAACCACCGAGCTGAAAACAACGAGAAGCAAATTTTCAAAGTGCGCAATTGCAAAAATGGCACTTTTTTTGAAAATTTTCCCAATGTCGCACTTTCTGTTCATTTCACTTTTTGCTCTTACCAGTAGCATGACCAATCTACCATGGTTACAGACCCGACCCTCTCAGCTTGGGTCTCAAGGTGGGATATTAAAATGTCCTCAATTGCAAGAAATAAAATTTCAAATTTCAAGGCCCCTTCCATCGTAGGCATTGCTTTGCTTTGCTTGGCTAGTCTTGGCTTGGCTTGGCTCTATGCTGAGTTTACTCAATGATTTAGCTAGATGAGTGGCCATGTGATGTTAATTTAGGGGCTCACAAAAAATCTCCCCCCCCCCCCTCTCTCTCTCTCTCTCTATCTATCTATCTCTCTATCTATATATATATATATGTGTGTGTGTGTGTGTGTTACACACACTCTCTGTCTCTTCGCCATCACAGACCCATGCTCTCTCTCTTGCTCACATGCATACACGCGGACACTCAAACATAGGAGATCCCCTCCCCCCCTGTTACATACTCTCTCTCTCTCTCTCTCTCTCTCTCTCTCTCTCTCTCTCTCTCTCTCATATACACAAATCTTGTGACTATTCCCCTCACACACATGCACACATTCACACAAACACTCAAATTTAGAAGTGCTTGTATATTTGTTTCTTCATTAAAAAAAGGTTATGAACGTACAAAATTTCATCCAATCAAATGCAAATGTGTCAAGAAAGCCTAATGCTTTACGTCAACAATCATGCACAAAACATGTATGCCAATGTATACTGCGTTATAATATGGAGTCTTCAAAGGCCTACCATTTCATGAGAGCTTTAGGAAAAGTCATATCCAGATTGATGCCCTCTTCTTCCTCTCCATCGTCACCTATGGGCTTTCACCATTCCACCAAAAGAAAGAGCACATTTGTAGCATGGCTCATGTCAGGGTGTTGGTAAGGCTCTCAGCCTTATGCAATGGTTAACTCCTTGGGCAACTGTGAAGATGTTTTAGGTGGTCTCATCGCCCGCCTTAGCCACAAAATGTACCCATCTGAGGAGTGCCTCCTTATGGACCATTAATCCATAGAACCACCTGACCAAATGCATGCATTTTGAAAGCTGCCTCTCCTCCACCAGTGATGAGATCCATCCATACCTCCCCAAAGCTGAACACATCCACCTTTGTTGTGACATGGCCTATTACTCTAGGAAGAAGCCCAACATAAGCAAACATGCACCTCAATCACTATAAATAATCATAAACACAAATTTACCCACAAAGAAGCTCCGATCCCCTAGAGTTAACATGCGCAAAAATCGATAGACATGGTTGCCAAATCAAAAGTAAGCATACTAACATATTCAAGAGCCAGATATCCATAGGTGCTAGCCAATCTCATCTCTATGGAGAATGAACCTTCAAGTGCAAGCTTTGCCAACCTAAAATCTAAGACCTTAGCCCTATAGTCATCGCTTAGTAGGCTTGAGATCTATGTGAATAAATCTCTTGCAACCTATCACATTGAATCCGTAACCTAAATCCAATGTGATTCTCAAATGCCTTTTCTAGTTCAAAGCTAATAGGTTTGTTGTGTCCAATTGAAGAGATGCTGGATTAGAGTGCCCAAGTGTGTGGTGAAAGGAGTTAGACATCATGGAGCATATGAGACAGGAAAACCCATGTGCATGGCACGTGGCTTGAACCTCCAATTCAAAGTTGAAATTCCCCTAGGCTACTTGAGCAATTGTGAAGATACTTTGGGTTGTCTCATTGCCCACTTCAACCACAAATCTACCAATCTGAGGAGTGCCTGCTTACTATCCATTAATTGATAGAAATAACTGACCAAATGCATGCTTTCTGCAAGCTTCCTCTCCTCCACCAATGATGAGATCCATCAGTACCACCCCAAAGTTGAACACATCCACCTTTGTTTTGATTTGGCCTGTTACTATAGGAAGAACCCAACATAAGCAAACATGCACCTCAATCACTTTAAATAATCATAAACACAAATTGACCCACAAAGAAGCTCCAATCCCCTAGAATTGAAATGAGGAAAAATCAATTGACACGATTGCAAATCAAAAGTGGGCATACCAACATATTTAGGAGCCAAGTATCCAAAGGTCTAGCCAATCTCGTCTCTATAGAGAATTTGTCGTCAAGTGCGGGCTTTGCCAACCCAAAATCTAAGACCCTAGCCGATGGCTTGAGATTTTTGTGAATATATCTCTTACAACCCGTGAAAATATTTGAACCCATAACCTAAATCCAATTTGATTCTCAAATGCTTTTTTTGGTTCAAAGGTGATAGGTTCGTCTCATCCAATTAAAGAGATGCTAGCTTAGCGTGTCCAAGGTATGGCGAGAGGAGGTAGACATTGTGCAGCATGCTAGAATCCCACATGCATGACACATGTCTCTAGCCTCTACTTCAAGCCTAGCCAAATTGGGTAAATTTTTTCTGCTGGTCGGACCAAACTCCCCTATTCTAACTTGCCCTTGCCACATGTTAGCCTTGTATGCTTGTCGCCACATGGCAAGTTCTAAATATGAAAGATAAAATAAGAAGATATGGACATTTTTGCCCTTCAAGTGCAAGCTTTATCCCATCGCTGAACTTGGATCATTTTGTAGCTTCCTTCCCCTACTTATCATCCTTACTGAGTGCTCTTCTCCCCTCACCAACACTCTGTCACACCTTCCTTCAGCCACACTTTACTCCCCTTCCCCTTCATATGTTGCAGGCTACTAGAGTCAAAGCTTCCTCCACAATCACTCACCTCACCCCCATGGCTGATTGGGAAGTGCCATGTTCATCGAGATTGCCATTTGTATCCATCTTCCATCCAAATTATGCTCAAACATAGTGTCCACGTCAAGCAATCTACAAAGGATTTGCATGCAACTCTCATCTCATCATCACAACAAATGCCATCCTAGATTAACTCGGTGGATTGGATGCTGAAGCCATGAACTACAACCAATTGTGCATTGCCAAAAACTCAGACTCCTGCCTAAGAGCTATCAAAATAGAAATCAAGCACCTAGAGGTGTTCTAATGCAAATTGTAGAATGGTTTCACCTAGAGCACAATGCTTTTACCTAGAGCAACGTAGACAACCAAGCATTCCATCATGTAGAAGTGGTCATCACCAAAATTAAGAATTGATGAAATCTTATGCTAAGATCACAAAGGGTTAAAGTGTTGCCATCGCTTCCTCTGCTATGGATCCATAAAGATGCCTCTGCCAAATCGCCCCTTGATTTTGCTATAGACTATGGTGAAGGATTCAATCATCGTTGGACCAGGCTTTGGCCCCAAATTGAATATGTCACCCCCCTAGCTTATCAAGAGAGACATACACCATAAAGGGTTTGCACTGAAGTCCCCTCTGCTACAAGCTCACGGTCGACTTGTTTGCTGGATGATTTTTGCATTGTTGTGGAGGATGATCACATTTAATGTTGATTGAGCTTTGCTTGGCACCCTCTTCCCTACAAGGAACATGAAAGCCCAACATTTTTCAAAGTATGTGCAAATCTTAGATTTTGAGGCCTAGGCAAAGGTAGAGAAAGGGCGGGGCTGCAGGAAAGGAACAACATACATATCTTGTTGTAGGAAACGTGGGGAAAATAATGGCAAAGCTGAATTGCAAGCAAAGCTCTTATTGAAAGTGTCGAATGCCACAAGGCTATTGAGTTCGTGTCGACTTGAGCAATGCTAAGAGAATGGGAGAGTTCAAAATCTCCATCACCCCTACTTCACGGCTTCTTCTTGCAATTCTACAAACGAGAAATCAACCTGATGGATAGCTATGCAATGCAAAAATATATTGGGGAGGACATCTCAATATTCAAAAGGAATTTAATATGCAAAATAAGGACAAGCTCTCGATCAACTCCACCACGAAATCCAAGATTGCCTGGTTGCTGAGGAGCGATTAAAAAATGAAGAGACAACTCTAATGAATCAAGTGCTGGCTCTGGTAGAGCTTCTGGAAGCAGAAAAAGAACATTATTTTAAGAGCAGTCACACTCCGGCCCCCAATTCCATCCCAGCCCTGCTTGCACTTTCCCCTGCACCCCCCTCTTTAGTACCTGTTTCTTTTGTGGGCCCTACCACCGTCCACCAACTATCAACACCTGTGGCCACCCAAGTGGTCACCCCCCCTTACGCTCGCTCCTTTAAGAGACATTTCTCACAGGCAGACCCCTCTAGTGTATCATCGGGAGACAATGTCAACATAAGACTTCTTGCAGCATCAGCACAACAGCTCTGCCTCTCTTCCAACTCCTACTATTCCTACTCTTGCTATTAAAGACGAACCATTTTAACCTGATGAACCTATTCCTGCTGCTCCCATTCCGGTTGATCCTATTTCAACAACTGATCCCGCTCATACTGATCCCGCTCCTGCTGATCCCATTCATGTTATTCCCGTTCCTACTATACCTGTTCCTACTTATCATTCATGCTATTCCCATTCCTACTGTACCTGTTCCTACTTATCATGTTCCTGCTGATCTCGGCCTTGACATCTTAGTTCTGAATGAGCAGATGTTTATTTTTGCATGATTGTAGTGTTTTTCATCTGAGAAGCTATTCTCGCTAAAAGCTCTTCGAGACAATTGTATATATATTTTTGACATCATAACATAAAGCCTCATTTTTGAAAAATAAAATAAAAAGTGCTTTCTTGAGTCTAAGATTGGGCCTGTTTTTCCCCCCCATTTCTCCTGCTCGCACTTTCCATCCATGGTAATAGGCACCCCAGGGCATCTTTCTTGCTTGTGTTCCAACTTTCTATCCTAGTTCTCTCGCTTGCATTTTACCCATTTGAAAGTTTGGTTCTCTTTCACGAATGGCAACATGCAACCCAAGGCGTCCCAATGCGAAGTGGTGTGTAACTTAAAATGCAAAAGTCCAAGACATCGAGGTGAGTGTTGTTTCTCGGTGACCTACAACATTCATATCATCTATAAAGGTTGCCAATAGGGTGAATGCAGATGATCACTAGCAAAAGATGGTTGTGTCGAAAGGAAGTTGGGTGCTAATGCAACCAATGAGGAGGAAAAAACCACGGTCGAAGAATATATTTCTGGCCTCTTGGAAAGGCAGGGTCAAAGATTTTAGAACAATAGATGGTACGAAAGGTATTAAGGAAATACTAGTCAAGCATGTATATATGCACAATGCTGCATGATTATCCAGATTATCTTCCATGACACAGGCCCAATTGTGAGTTTTTAACCCTTTTAGTTTTTAATGGTAGTTAGCAAGGTCTACTATGAGGTGGTGCCAAGTACGATTACCATTAAGTATATGATTGTAAGCCATAATTTTCTATTTTCTTTTTACTACTACAAGCACAGTAGGTTCATTGCGGATAAATTAGTTCCAATGGACCAAGACCTAGAAACAAAGTATTGGAGGTCAAGGCCTATGAAGATGGAATATTGGTCAGTGTAATCTCAATAGGACAGTGTTGTACGCTAGCCCAATTGCGTCATTACATTCATGTGGAGATAGAGGACAGTATTTTGAAAGAATTCTCATTCATTATCAACAACAAAAAGGTGCATATAAAGTTTACAAATTTGTTCTTTAGTATCTTCATTTGTTATATTTACATGATTCATTTGTTGTCTTCATTTGTTAGCATACATTAAAGAAGCAAATCGTACAGGAGGAGCTGGTGGACGAGGAGAAGATACAGGATCGATTCAGGTGCATTACATGCTCTAGTTGCATCAAAGTCCTCCTGAGGAGTGTCCAGGTATAGCAGAAGTTGAAAGTCTCCACCATCGCCCGCAATAAAAATTGCATTTAGAACAAGAACCAGAAAAGCCATAGCCTGCGAATGAGGATCGGCCTTCTCTATGAGTTGGACCTGTGGTGGTAGATATCTACACATGTACACAATCACTAAGATCAGTGTGATTGTTGGTCACTAAGTCATTGAGAAGTACTATACATGTACAAAAATCATGCAAAATCCTATACATTGTTATTATTGAGATGTAATATAAACAATCTCTCCAGCGATGCTTTTGCATTGAATTGTGCTCTCCCTCATACGCAATAGTATGCTTGAACATCTCATCGTCATCTCTTCTTGAGCTATTTGAGAAGCAACTAGAGAACCTTTGCTACTAGTCTAGCTCTCTACTCCAATCATTGGGGAAACATACTAGAGAAGCTATTCTACTAGTCTAGCTCTAAAGCTATATACATACTTTGAGTAAAAAACAGTAATGCAAACTGAGTTTTTTAATCCTATATGAAACTTTGGTACATGAATTATTCATAATGGAAAGTTTATGGTTTTACAAGTGATAAGGTCTCGATCTTTGTTAATTTTACTGATTTTCCATATGCTATCTTTAAAGCCTTGTAAGAAGATACCCTTGATTCTTGATTTGAATTCATGTTCAATTGTATCAATACAAAAATCCATAAGCACAAACATCCCAAATGGGATTGTTGAAATAAATAAAAACTCATATTATAGGTATTGTATCAATACAATGAGTGAGTCATAATCAAAATCTAAAGTCCAAATATGATGAAAATATGTAGCTACTCCTATGCAGATGAAGTTGGAGGCTACTATGAAGGCTGCTCGTGCTATGAAGGAGGCTACTGATCAGGCTACTGTGAAGGAGGTTGTTGATCAGAGGCTGAGGTGACTGGTAATCAGGCTATTGTGAAGGATGAGGCTACTCATCCGGCTACTGTGAAGGCTGAGGCTGCTCATCAGGCTACTATGGATCCTCACTGGAAAACTTCTCTTTCACTTTGGGATTGTCCTTAGCTATGATGGTTTCCTCACCCCCTTGCTCCTTTCCTTCAGCAACAATAGACACCTTACTTTTGGAAGCACTAGCTTTAGATCTCACTCTGCATCTCCCTTGGGATACTTTATGAGCATAAGTTAATAGCTTTTCTATGACCATGGATCTATATCCATCAACATACACTAGTGGAAAACTATCCTCTGAAACCTGCAATCAAGAAAAATAATAAGAAAGATTAGATTATATTTTGTTTCACAATGGCATTTGTACCATTACGAATGCCATTGTGAAATTTATATACTTACCCTATCTGGTTGCGGATCTGCAAAATAAGTATCTAAGAAATACTTGGCATGGATCATTGTCCTCCACCCACATGAATCTGTTGTGGTGCCTACACAAACTTAACAACCTTACGATATGGTTTATATAATTTAGGAGGCCAAAAACATCATTGAACATCCACAAATGTCCTTACCTTTAAGTAAAAAAATTGAACACTATCTAGCAAGTCCACATTTGGAGGACAATGATCCAAGACATCCAATAACCTTTTTAGGCCTCTGCAAGATAAAATCCTATTGTTAGCAATGGTGAAGTAACAACTTAGAGCTTTATTTATAGAGGGCTATATTGAAGAACAAAAACATATAGATCAAGGTCCCTATGTGTTCCATAGAGAGAATTCATACAAAAGACTTGTTTTTGTTGAAGATCACTACACACTAGGCTCCAATGGTTGCTGTAAAAAAAGATAGATACATTAGTCAACATTACAACAACAAATGATAGAAGAAATGAAGTAGAACGTATTATTCACTTACTCAGAGTGATAAGGTAACATGATGAGAGTGATCAAGGTGAAGTCACACTATTTAAGTACCTTTGGATTTCTTAGTAAGGGAGATATACAGGGATCAAGTACATGAACCTCAAGTTGTTGCCACTCTTTTAACCCTCCTCTATACATGTTGGTAAAAATATTGTTATCAATGCAGTGTATAAGAAACTTAGTCCACATCATCAATTAATCAAGAAACTCAACCATATTCATCATCTAAGCATGCAGATCAATTACTTGAGAATAGAAAAAAGAATTGTATCAGTCACCCACTCTCCTCATGATATCAAAGCTCGCAAACAGTCTTGGGTTAGTGTTATATCTCTCACAGAAGTGGCATGTTAAAACTTGAGGATAATATTTGATCCCAATTGCACTATCCTTTGATTATTTCTAAGATCCCTTAGGGTAGTTTCTTGGATGAATTGCCTATTAGTAGCATCCCTCTACTCTATCATGGCCTCCTCATAAGCAGCCTTGCCTCTTGTATCCTTGCTATGTGTTACCTCCAACATATTTATACCTTCATCCTTTGGTTTCCTTGCTAGTGGCACAAATAGAATATCCCTTATTTTGAGCTTCACCCAATCACAAGGACGAAGGAGTTTGTCATATCTATAACAAACTCTCTTAAGTGTCTCAATATCCTCCATCATCAAGGTGACCCTAAGACTATGTGCAGCAATAATCATGCAATCCTAGAAGAATTCCAACATCCAATCCTCAGCTGCCTCTTGAAGGGCCAATAATGTAGACCTATGCCATCTATAACCTAGCTGATTGTCATTACAGATCTCCCTCACAAGCCTTTGAAAGGGAGCCTTTGGTATTGCATATCCCATGGTTTTTTGAGCCTTCTTTATCTCCCTAAGCACTGACATCTTTTGAGAAAATCTCCTCTTCTTTGCTTGTTTGAGGATATGCACGGACTTCCCTTCCTCTTATGAGATCCTCTGACACTGGCACTAGCAAAAGGGGTAGTGGCAGCTTGAGCAATAGGAGGCCCCTTACCAACCAACTGACTGTCTACTTTGTCCTTGCCAAGATAGTCTTCCAGCTTGCAACCAAGAGCTTCATTAGAGAAATAGTTACTATTTTCTCTGTAGAGGAAGAAGAGCAAGACAAAACTTGTAACAAGTGGATATGCACAAATGTGCTTACAGAGGCGATTTGGACAGTTGGGAATTGTCCAATAAGCCAAATCACTTTCTTAAGCACATCATTTAAAAACTATACCAAACAACTTGAAGGGAATAGCATCACCAAAATTACAAATGAAAAAGCAACTGATGCTCCTACTTCAAAACAAACTTCATACATGTGCCTAAGAAAGCGATTTTGAGTGTTGGGGAGATGCGCAAGCTCCCAAATCAATTTGTTGAGCACACTAGAGCGATGTCTCCAGATTTTCCCAAAGTGTTGCAATTTATAAATACACTCAAAAGACTCCAGAGAATATCCAAAAAGAAAACTTTGTGTACAAGTGTGCCTAAGAAAGAGATTTATAGAGTAGGTAACAGGACCAAGAGACCAACATGAACACATTTCTATTATCATCTATCAAATTCCAAATACATATGAATTTTGTGCCTTGTTTAAAGACATTTTTTATTTGTGCCTAAGAAAGCGATTTGGAGTGTTGGAACCTAGCCCAATAGCTCAAATTGCTTTCTTGACCACACTTTACTACCAAATTTCCAAACACGTGCATTCCGTGCTCTATCCAAAGAGATTTCTAATTTGTGCTTAAGAAAGTGATTTGTAGTGTTGGGAGCTTGGCCCAATAGCTCAAATTGCTTTCTTGAGCACACTTTAATACCAAATTTCCAAACACATGCATTTTGTGCTTTGACGAAAGACATTTCTGATTTGTGCTTAAGAAAGTGACTTGGAGTGTTGGAGCCTGTGGCCCAATAGCTCAAATCTCTTTACTATCTGGGTATATTTAGAACAAGGGGTTGGGGGGGGGGGGATTCATCATATCAAGCCTGTAGGTCAATTTTTGTAGCGTGGAGAGAGTGCGGTTGATGGATGTGGAACCCATGCGATGGAAGGAGAGGGGATTAGAGACAATGGATTGGAGCAGGAGCAACAGTGTGAGATAGTAGAGAGCTCAAAAAAGCAAATGACTGAGGTATCAGGAGAGGTATATGCACCCACCTCCAAAAATGGTCAAGCTACCTTCGAATCCGTGTACACATGTGTGCCATAAATAGAAGGAATCCCTATTTAGCCCCCAAGTATGACCATCGTACATGCCATAAATAGAAGGACTCCCTATTTAGCCCCAAGTATGACCACCATACAAGCATCATCATCGAGAATCATGCCCTTCAATGGCTATCGTATGGACATTGGGAGTTGTGCCCATGGGTATACAAGGCTAGAAAGGCTTATTGAATGCCTCCAACTCTCCGATTCTTGCTTGCCTATTGTGTTCGCCCTTTCGACCTCCTATAACATATCCATACTCTCCTCTTCTTCATGATGTACTCTGCTCGTCCGATGCCTACAGCACCACCATACTCAATTCTCACATTACAGTAGCAAACATCCTTGGCCATGCTAGAAATGGAGCAACACCCAGGAGGCATGCACCCAACACTGTTTTTAAGAGTGCAAATTTATTTTTTTAATGCCTGGCAATAGGCCAAATCTTTTTTTTAATGGACAATTGTGCCTAAGAAAGCAATTTGAAACAGTGGAGGCCTAGCCAACAGACCAAATGCTTTCTTAAGCACAATCTTGAAATTGTGCTTACGAAAGCAATTTGGCATGTTGTCCAGGCCTCCACTCCCTCAAATTGCTTTCTTAAGCACAATCTTGACAAAGTGCTTGAGTACCATTGGGTTGAATGATTTCTTGGGCTCAACAGTCTAAAATTAAAAATATTTCCTTTCAGATCAAAGGGATCCAAGAAGAGTATCCCAAAAAAGGAGGTTGGATTTCACCTCCAAGATTGTGTCCAGCCAAAATCCTATACCAGGTAGAATCATCACTCTTTTTGTCAAAAGTTGCTTTGCTGGTTTTATTTTGAGTGAATGTAGATTCTACGTATTGTAAAGTAATGTAGATACTATGCTTTTGAATATGTTTCCTTGCTAGATAAATAAAGATAAGCGTAAAGGGAAACAAGAAAAGACAATGGAGTTGATTGCTGGGGTTGTGGTGAAGGACCAACCTAGACTTGGTATGTTCATCATTCAATGTGTGTGTTTCAATGTCATGTGTCCTTAAGAAGTGTGGGGACTCTATGAAATGTGGATACAAAGAAATGTTCTAATGTGGTTAAGAAAGAAATTTTGATTGTTGGAGCATTGTCCAACAGCCAAAATCGCTTTCTTGGGCACACATCTTGAATATGGTCTTTCATAAGCATATGTTTGCATTGGTTTGAGCTAGATACATTTATTGCCCTCATAAGAACTCTATCTTCTATTACATTGTCACAGTTTATTTTTCAAGATATATTTAGTCATGTTCCTCTCCCTTTTTGGTTGTTCATGCCATTGAAATACTTTTCCTTTGTGTGATCTTATAGACAAGGGTAAGAGCTTCCAAAAGGAGACCAAGGTAACAAGTTTTGATTTTGGGGCCATGGACCAACCTATTCCAAGAACAAATTTTAAAAAACCCAATTTGTTGATTGATGCTCTAGAATCTGCTCAACATTTTAAAATATCATTTGACAAAATTATTAAGAAATGTGCTTAACAAAGCGATTTATCTTGTTAAGCAAGCCTCCAACAGGCTAAGTCACTTTCTTAAGCATAGTTAAGTGATATTTAAAGATGAGCATATTCTAAAGCATCAATTTAACATATCTGCTAAAAATAATGCCTCATATCAAGTTGAATTTCTATTTGTCTTCAACTCATCATATAAGTTTTCCCTCTTTTAAAATATTTTTTCTTTATTAGAATCACAAGATAAGATCAGGGTTTCCTCTAAGAGAACTGTCTACTTCAGTTCTGATGTTACCCTCATGGAGGATCCTAAACCTGGTAGACTCTCATTTTATGTGATTTAATTTTCCTTTTGTTGATGTCTATACACAAGTAGATATTGATGAAGAGTTGTAAATGATATAGGGAAAAGGAAAAGGGGTTCAAGAGTATCAAGTACCCCAAAGGAAAGGACATCAGCACATGCCCCGGAAGGTTCCAAGGCAAGAGAAGAAACAAAATCATGTGATGAACTACTTTTTGATTTCCTTCATAAGTGCAATGCCTAGCAGGATTTCCATATTTTCTATGAAATGTTCAACAAGGAGCCAGATTATTCACATTTGGTTGAGCAACACATTGAATATTTGGATGAATAATGCAACATTTTTCAAAAGCTCACAGTGGAGGGCAGGATTTGTATTGGAAATAAATATCACATCCACATCAAGGATTTATTGACAGATAATAAGTTCAGGACTTCCATTCATAAGAGGTATGAGCCTTTGCCAAAGCATGCTAAGGCAGAGTGCAACATGCACAATAGAAAGTGCAAACTTCTAGATAGATCCTTGGGGTTAAGAATAAGTATTGCAATACCTATACCACTTTGGCCATGATTACTTAGACTATTGGTTTAATGGCAAAAATAGACAAGTGTTAGCAAACCAGGTTATAGCTATAATAATCGATCACCGAGCGGCAAACCTCCACATCCCAACACAAGGACAAACATAAGAATGGTAAAGAGAAAAGTGTTTCATCTAAAACTAAGTGTTTTTGTTGTGGAGAAAATCATTTTCATTCAGATTGTCCAATTTGGGTGGAACACTTTAAATTCTTAAAGAATAACATGGAAAGGAAAGAGGTAGATTGAGAATGTTGACTAGTTGTAGCTAAATCGCTAGTAATAGTTGATGCTAAGGTAATTAATCGGTCAAAAGGGGTAGTGACGACATTCAACGACATTGAAACTGTGGGTAAGGACATCAATTGGAAGGCACATAAGGAGTTGGTAGTAAACATTACAAGGGAGTTGAAAGAAAAAGCACCATTAGTTGAAATGCCTGAGCAATTCCAACATTCTGTTACCGAGCAAGGATAATCTTTGAGATCTATCTTTAAAGCAGAATCTGTTATGCCACATGAAACTAGCACAGAGCTAGCCCAAGCATGGGAAGTGTTCAAGAACATGAAAGTTAGTCTAACTTTTGTAGAGCTGATGCAAATAGCTCCATACTGTCATGACTTCTTTGCTCAGCAAATCAAGGAATCCACCAAGCAACCCAAGGAAGTGCAAAACTTAGCCACCATGCCTATGATTGATACACCAATCGTGGAGAAAGAAGTTCAAGTATCATCACTATCAAGATTAAGAAGCAAATTATACTAGATGTAATAGTGGATGGAGGATCAAGAGTGAACATCATTTCAGAAGAAATTTCCCAAAGATTAAAGTTCAAATCACATAACCATTGCCGTTTCAAGTGCGTATGCCAAATCAATGACTAGTGGGGTATGCTACAAGAAGATGTGGCCATCTCGATAGGAGGCCTTTATTATATAGTTAGTTTTATTGTGATCATTATGGAGCAACATGCCTACCTAGTTTTATTGGGGAGAACTTGGCTGAAAAGTGCAAAAGTACTCCATGATTGGGGTACAATTAAGATAGAGCATCAAGATGTGCGTATACCGACCAATCCTCAAAAGGTTCTGAGTTGTTGTCATCCTAAGAATGTAGAAGTTAAAGATCCATTTCTGCAAGATGTTGAATCTCGGTTAATGGAGTTGCATATCCTACCTATGGGTGAGATATGCATTTTTCAAGTAGCTGCTGACATCAAGAAAAAATTGTATGATGAACAAATTGCTAAATAGAACGACCTTTTTCTAAGCAATTTTATAGAGGAAATTGAGGGAGAAAGAGAGATTGCTGAAGTACCAAAGTAACAATTACACATCTCAGAAGTGAAGAGTTGGTCTTAAAACCTACACAAGAGTTGAAATTGGGAACACAAGAGTACCCAACCATGGTAGTGATAAGTGCCAACCTATCTACCGACAAGCAACTTAGAATGACAAGGGATCTATCTATTAGGTACGAGGATGTGTTTGCATGGAGTTATAAAAATCTGAGAGGAGTTCCTCCTACACTATGTCAGCATAAGATACCTTAAGTTCCAGATGCTAAGCCAATCAAGCAACAAAGGTATAGAATGAATCCCAATTATGCCAAGCAAGTCAAGGCTGAGTTGGATCAACTTTTACAAGCTAGGTTTATATATGCCATAGACTGAAGTTATTGTCTTTTTCCTATTGTATTGTGCCTAAGAAAAATGGCAAATTCCAAGTCTGTGTGGATTATAAAAAATTAAATGCTCATTTAGTTCCAAATCCATTTCCTATATCCTTTACTGATGGAATTTTAGATCAGGCTATAGGCCATGAGAAGTACTCATTATGGATGGCTATAGTGGTATAATTAGATTATCGTGGCTCTTGAAGGTCAATCAAAGAATGCTTTTATTATAGAGTGGGGTGCTTATGGTACCAAAGTGATGCCGTTTGGATGGAGGAATGCTCCGTCCACTTTTTAGAAGTTTATGGTGGAAAACTTGAGAGATTACCTCATTGATTTCATTGCAGTTTACTTTGATTATTTCTACATGTTTTCCTCAGATATTCATCACCTGGAATATATTGAAAAGGGTTTTCAAAGATGCAGAAATGCGGGTATATCTTTGAACCCTGCTAAGAGTGTGTTCTATGTCTGAGTTGGTATTCTACTCGTTCATGTTATTTCTAAAAATGGAATCAAAATCAAGTAAAATCAAAGCCATCCACAGATGCTTGAACCTCAGATTTAAACTCAATTATGTTCTTTTGTGGGGTTTATTAGTTCCTATCATAGGTTCATCAAGGACTTTGCTAAGATTGTGGCTCCCTTGTATGAATTAACAAAAAAAAGATGCTAAGTTTGAGTTGAATGCCGAGTCAATGATATGAGAAACTGAGCAATGGCTACTCCAATTCTTAGACAACCAAGATGGGATGTCATTTTTCATGTGCATGTGGATGCTTCTAGTTATGCATTGGGCATTATCTTAGCATAGTTGGATGGTCCATTAGACTATCTAGTATATTATGCTAGTAGGCTACTTATACCTAGAGAATCAAACTATAGCACTGCTGAGCAAGAAGCTCTAGGAATGATTTTTTGTGCGCAAAAGTTAAGACATTATTTACTTAGAAATCCTTTTGTGTTTTATGTGGATCATCAAGCTGTACTTGATCTCATCAACAAAACTATCATTCAAGGATGGATTGTTCGTTGATGTTGCTATTGTAGGAGTTCAACTTCAAGATTATTCATAAGTTAGGTAAGACCCATGTGGGTGCTGATTCTTTGTCTAGGTTACCAGTACCTAAGAAAACTCAAGGAGTTGACATGGAACTATCAGATGTTGATTTGTTTACAATTGATTATCATGAGAATGAGTATGCAAAGTTAGTCAATTACTTGTCTCAAGGCACATTCCCTAAAACTATGCCTCAAGATAAGCACAAGCAATTAGCTCTTAAGTCTTGGAAATATACTTTGATTGGTGGATAGCTATACCAACAATGTGCAGATGGGATTCTTTGCTGATGGGTGTTACCTCATGAACGTGCAATGGAGAAGACACACTCAGGCCCATCAAGAGGGATATTTCAAGACAAGTTAACTACTTGAAGAGTCTTACAAGCAAGTTTGTGGTGGGAGACATTGTTCAAAGATGATCAAACTAGATGTACCTAGTGCGATATGTGTCAATGCATTGGATAATTATTGGCTAAACAATCTATGCCTTTGCAACCCACTAGGCCGTGGGAAGCCTTTCAATGTTTGGGTTTGGATTTTGTTGGGCCCTTTAAACTTGCAAAATTCATTCAAAACTAATATATACTTCTTGCCACTAACTATGATATGAATTGGGTAGAAGCTAAGGAACTCTGAGATAATTCGGCTTAGAGCACATCTAAATTTGTCTATGCAAATATTAAATGCCGGTATGGATTGATCAAGGTGCACATTTTCTCAATGATGTGATGCAGGTACTTAAAAAGGAATTCAAAATCATGCATAGAGTTTCTACTACTTATTATGCTTGTGGTAATGGGGTAAAGCCAAGTCAACTAACAAAACCTTAAAGCTCATGCTCACAAAGACAATACAATCTACTAAAGTGAATGGGAAATCAAGTTATACTCTACTTTATGGGTTTAGATAATGGCTTACAAGTAACTACTAGCCTCACACCTTTTCGTATGGCTTTTGTCTTAGAAGCAATTGTTCCCTTAGAATTTGTGGTTTCAAGTCTTTGCATAACTATCGAGCATCATTTGGTTGAGCCAGAAGCAATCAAGGGATGATTGGATCAGCTAATCCACCTGAATGAGATACATCTTTGAGCTGCCTAGTCACAGATGGTGATACAATGTAGAAGGAAAGCCTAGCACTTATTCCTAAGCATTTAGAGAAGGGTATGCTCATATTACTCTATATTGCTTAGTTGGGGCCTATCAAAACCAATTTTAAGCTAGGGAGGAATGGACCCTATCAGTTGGTGGAAGTTCATGTGACAATTGAGCACACCACAAATGACTAACTATACACTAGATTTAGTTGAAATTGTAGAATATATACAAACCCTTTTAGGGTTCAAATTAGGCCATCTAACCCTTTCCTTTATAGCACTCTATTGGGTTAGTGCTATGCACATATCAAATACATGATGTTGAGATTGTCTCTCAACACCTTCCCTCAAGATCAACATCATGAAGTAGGCCTTCCCTCAAGATGATGATTCTATGGAATTGAAGAAGGACTAAGCATTACATTCCATCACACCCCTTTAGTGGGAATGTCCTTCCTCTGTGTCAAACCAAGCACTTGTCAGTGCTTCTTGAAAAGCTCTTTGTCGAGTGGTTTGCTAAAGATGTCTATAACATTCTCTTTGCTTATCACAAGTGATGTCACCAAGTAACACTATCGATGTGCTTTGTCCTGGAGTGATATATTGGATTCTTGGGCAATGCTTGAGCCGATTGATTATCACAGTATATTGTTGATTCATCAAATTAATTTGTTTCTGACAATAGTCTTCTAAGCTATATAGCCTCACATGCACCTGTAGTGAGTGCTCTATATTCTACTTCACTTGAAGACAAAGATACAGTTGGTTCTTTGTTTGACAACCATGATATAGCACCTTGACCAAGGAAAAATGCATATCCCTATGTTGATCTCCTGGTCTCATGATCTCGGGCATAGTCACTATCACAATATCCATGCAACCTTGGATGACTTCCTGTGTATTTTATTCCAAACTATCTTGTACCTCTGATGTATCTAAAGACTCTTTTGGCTGCATTCCAGTGAGACTGTTTTGGATTTTCCATAAACTGTGCTAGGGAGCTTACTACATAACAAATATCTTGCAGTGTAATAGTTAGATATATGAGAGATCCAATAAGCTATAGATAGTACTTGTCATTGATGGTAGGCTCTTTGAATCTTTTGTAAGTTTTAAACTCTATTCTATCGAGTGGCTGTAATCTTGCAATTTGCCATATGAAACTTCTTCAGAAGGCTGTCAAGATATTTCACTTGACTCATAAAAGTGCTATCTGAATCTCTCCGATTCTAAGACAATAGTTCATAAGCCCAAGATCTTTCATGTTAAACTCTGTAGATAAGTCTTTTTTCCACTTCTTGATGATGAAGCTATAATTGCTTCCGGTCACAATCAGATCACCTATGTATAAAAGTGCAATAGTAATGTCTTCCCCTTGAACTTTGTAGTATAGAGTATGATCTGCATTGGATTTCATGTATCCTAGATTAGCAAAATACTTGTTGATTCAGCTATACCAACTTCTATGTGCTTGCTTTAAGCCATAGAGGCTTTTCTTAAGATGGCAAACCTAATTCTCTTTTTCTAGTTCAACATAACCTACTAGTTGTTGCATTATGAATTCCTCATCTAGGTAACCATTGAGAAAAGAATTCTTGACATCGAGCAGATACACACTCCATTTGCTGAGTGTCGCTAGTGCTATCAAGGACCGTATGGAATCCATCTTTGCAACTGGAGGCTAAGTCTCATCATAATCTTGACTATATTGATGTGCAAATCCTTTTACAACAACTAGTCTAGCTTTGTGTCTTTCAATGCTTCCATCTAGATTGGATTGTACTTCACTTTGTATACCCATTTCTTTGCTATGGCCTTCTTTCCTAGTGGAAGGTTGCATAATTCCCAAGTATTATTATTGTACAAAGCTTTCATTTCTTCATTCATAGCAGTTTGACATTCTGGCTTGTCAGCTGCATCTTCAAAGTACACTGGCTCTTCTGTAGCCATGATGGTAGTCGTAAGAGCATAGTTGGTGGTTTCAACTTGAATTGATTTGTCTTTCTGAGCATGTGTCAATCTGGCTGGTGGTTTTCTTTCCCTAGTAGACCATCTGAGTTGCTGTGGCTCTTCTTGAGGTGCTTCTGGCAATTCTTGCTTTGCTTCATCAATCTTTTCTATAGAGGACTGTGTAATTGGTGTGTCTATCTCCTATGTATTTGAGGTTTTCCATTCCGATTCCTCATCAAAGACTACATCTCTGGAGATAATGACCTTTTGGTTGATGGGATCATACAACTTGTATGCTTTGCTTTCATCAAAGTAGCTGACCATGATGCATTTATGTGACTTCGCCTCCAATTTTGTGCGATGATCATCATGTATGTGGGCATATGCTATGCAACCAAGCTGACATGGCATGCAAATTCGGTACTGTAGCTAGCATTTTGAACAAGTGTCCTTCTTTGAATGCTTTTCCTACTAGTTGGTATCCTTTGGATTTGTCTTTGATTGTGCATTCATCTCCATCTAAGATGACTTGATAGTTGTATTCCATCATTTGATCAACTGATAAGAGGTTCTTACTGAGTTTCTGAACATAGAGTACATCTTTCACCAATCCTTTCGTACCAGTGAAATTGTTCATAGGGACAATGCCTTTCCCTTGAATTGGATTTGATGTGTTATCTGGAGTGTAGGTAACATTCTTCTATCCTTCTAATGGTTTCGTCTCTGTGAACCATTCCTGATGTTTTGTCATATGAGATGATGCACCGTTGTCAATGTACCAAGGATCCTGATCTAGTTGATTGACTTGATAGTTGAATTCCTCTTTTGAATTGTAATCAATGTCAAGATATACTGTTTCGGTCTTTTGCATATCTTTGCTTGCAAGAAACATGTTCTCAGGCTCATTGGCATAATGACTATGAGTGGAATGTCCACCACGATGATTTCCTCTTCCATAAAAATACCCTCGATTGCTGCTAGATTGAGTGCCTTGGTCGTATTGCTTCTTGTGGCAATCTCTTTCATAGTGTCCAAACTTATGACTGTAGTTGCACTGAATGTTTGACATGTCAGTGGATGCATTCCCTCGTCCTTGGAATCTTCCTCGGTTAGAATGATTTCCTCTTTGCTGATGTTGATGTTGCTGAAGATGATGTTGATGTTGATTTTGACTTTGATGCTAACTTTGTTGTTGATGATGACCACTTCATTGAAAATATCCCTTTGCCTTTGCCTCTACTTATGCTTCTATCTCAAGTTGTGAATACTTGATTATTTGGAATGACCTTTGCATGCACGAATGGCTTGTGTCCTGAGTTCTTCACTAAGTAAAACTAACTAGAGCTCTTCCAGTGTTGGAATTTGCCATTGGATGACAATACTCTGGGCTATATTCTTGTATCCCTCTCTTAGCTCATTCAGGATTACTTGAACCATTTCTGTGGGATTCATGGTCTCTCCTACTACTGCGAGTTCATTGTTGTAATCCTTGATCCTAAGTACATAAGCATGATCGATTTCACTGCTATTGCAGAAACTCTGGTTGATTTGGTTTCTCAGTGTGAGAATCCTAGAATGGTTCTTAGACTCATAAAGAGCTGCAAACATATCCCATTCTTCTTTTGATGTCTTGACTATGTTGAGCTGTCCTAGCATGACATCTTGCACATTCTACTTTATCAGATGATATTCACACTTGTCTTTCTTGTCCCATTCTACCTGTGCTTGGGCAAAGGTAGGATCTGTTACACTGTTGGTATAGCTGTAGATCCCGTTGTTGTTGGTACTATGGCAACATGTGGAATAGAGCTACTACTTGCTGCATTGTCTAATGGTTTAGGTTTAGATCCATCAACAACTCCCATTTATCTTGAAGTACAATAATGGTGTCCATTTGGTATTTCCATGTGCCATGATTGGATTTGTCTAGCTTAGAAGATGCCTCCAAATTGAGGTTGGTAGTTGTAGACATGGTGCAAGAAAAGTACTCAAGGTGTTTGTGAAATCACTGACTGAATCAACTGCAATACACTCAAGTGCAATTTGAACTATCGATGAAGATATAATTGTAATACATAATCCAATCTGTTACAAGGTTTGTGGCAAATGATGTCGGGAATAGCCAAGAGGCTTTACAAGGCTTGAAATGATGTGCACAATGCCGAAAAATAGCCAAATTGGCTTTACAATGATGACATGTGTGTGTGAAATCAAATCATGTGCTATCTACCCCACTGAACAATCGGTCAAACCTCTAAACACTTTGAAGTCTACTCAAAGAGCCGTGGAACGTTAGGTTTCAGGTAATGTGATGATGTGAAACTGCATGGGAGTGAAGGATGACTCCGAGTAAATACTATTTAGGATTTTTTTGGCATGGTTTTGATTGGCTGCTTTGGAGTTCTCTCTACTATGGATGATCTAATCTACTCTGAACTAGATCTAGAACAACTGTCAAGCGATGTAAAAGCACCAAATAATTAGAATTCTTTGTTCATTTTAGCTGTTGGGTCAGATGCGTCAATGTAGAGGCTGATGTGCATGCAAGAAGTGGATTTGTCATCAGCAAAGCTCAAAATTGTGTGATACTTGTCCCAAAATGTGTGTGTGATGTGATGATCTTGTAGAGCACAAAAAATCAAGCATTTTTTCTTTTTGGAGCACCCTCAAATTCTTCTTGGATCAAGAGATACAGCTTGATGTAGGTGGAGGGGGCAAAAGGGTGCAAAATGATGATGTGGCAAGAGGGGGCCACATTGAAAAACAGTGCTTGTGGAGAGCTGTGATAGTGGAGCAGTGTGCTGAGGTGGCAATTGTATTCACATGTAGTATATCAATGTGCCAATGGAGAGGTGACTGAGCCTAGCAGGGGGTCAGTGCCATGTGGCACTTGACTTTGATTGTTGATGTGGCACTAATGAGCTAGAAATGGTGACACAGTAGTACAGTTAGATGTTGACGTGGATAGATAAGCTTACATGGAAAATAAGTGATGATGTGGATCCTTTTGGATAGGTTGCCACATGTCAGTTATTGAAGGGGTGTGATGTGGCAGATAAGATCTACCACATGGCCAGCTAAGGACCAAGGCTCATGATTGCCATGTGTGATGATGGAAATTTGAAGATTCTGATGAAAAATCTTATAGATTATGTTGTCTTCCATAGTTGAGGTCTTTTGTATTCTAGTGCTTATGGAGGTTTGCACCTGGGTTTGCTTTGTCGCTAAAGCTGGCTAGGCATTTGGTGGGTTGGACAAGGCATGAGGCATGGAGAACGCATTCCTATGTCTTGCTACACAAGATCATCAAGGGAACCTTCCACTATGGCCGACTGTAGCACTCAACGCAACAAAGACACCTAGCAAATATCTCCCACAACCAGCACTCTAACGCTCATCTCCTTCCGAATACTTCTGAGCTCTACTCGAGCAAGGACACTAGCTATCCCCAGTGCATCAAGGATATGGAGACCTAGGAAACTCGGGTGAGTAGATACGTTCATTGGCATTGGTCATAGCTGGTATTCTATCGATGGAGTTGTCGAATGCGGTGGTGTCATGTGAGTAGGAGTGCTCGTTAGTGGATGTTGCATGCAACCCCATTAGTCATGTAGGTAGTCATCGCCGATACTATTCTATTGGAGTTGCACTGAGTGGAGCCTCTCTGGGGAGCCACAAGTAGGTTGCGATAGAGGCAGATTTGTTGTAGGAGGCTGCTAACAAGGTCTGCAAAAGGAGTCACCGATGGAGCACTACCTTAGTCGATTGAGTCGCTTTGGAGTCCTGGCTCATTTAACCTTGGAGATTTGCCTTGGAGTATATTGTTGGAGAAGGACACTCGGGTCATAGAGGCCTCTATGTAGAGGTTGATAGAGCTGCCAAGGCTCGTTGTTAAGTTGATGGAGGAGTGCCTTGAGTCATTGGAGGAGCAATTGGAGCCGAGTTAATACTAGAACTCTTGTGACTCTCTAAAGCATAAGGTGCTTGAAGGTCTTTGACATAGATGCTTTGGAGCTTGCTAGCTTTAGTTGTTGGAGCTCCCTACGCACTCAGCCACTCTAAATATGTACTTAGCCCTCAAAATAACTATTTATTCTCTCTCTCTCTTGGATCTCTCACAATAGTTCTTGTAGGACTTTAGAAATCTTGTAATAGAGCTCTTAGTACAAAAGCATAATCTCCATCTCTCTCTCAGAACACTTGCCTTCTAAGCTCTAAAGGATGGAGATAGAAATCTTGTCACACAAAACACCAAAGAGACTCTCTCTCACAATAGAAGAGATGAAACAAAATGGACAAAAATTCTTCCAAAAGGAATGGGATTTTTCTCTCATAGAAGAGAATACTCAAGGTCTCTCAATCTCTTGATCTCTCAATCATCACACAAGGATCACCATGTCTCAGCAGAAGATAGGGATGCTCTGATACCATGAAAAAATACGAAGAGGGGAGCAGAGAAGAGTGGAGATGAGGACAGAGGGCACAGCTAGAGAGCGCACACCACAAATGACTAGCTATACACTAGATTTAGTTGAAATTGTAGAGTATATACAAACCCTTTTATGGTTAGGATTAGGGCATCTAACCCTTTCCTTTATAGCACTCTATTGGGCTAGTGCTATGCACATATAAAATACATGATGTTGAGATGGTCTCTCAACACTTGGAAGGTAATGTGTTTTCAAAGTTGGACAATGGCAGAAAAGTTTAGCCATATCAAGCAACGAGTCTTCACACATAGGGAACTCAGAGGTTAATCACTTGGTTCACAATGCCTTGGTGAATTTTTCACAAGCCAGCATGCCAACTAGCTATTTAATTATGGTGGATCAAATGCATCATGTGCCACTGGCATGGCATGATTAACGTTAAGGGCTTGTTAATGCAAAGACATTATGCCAAAGGGAGATACATACACCTACTGATTTGATGGACACTACAGTCACAAGTAGTAAATGACTACAGTTGATTAGAAGTTTTGATGATCAAAACTAATTGCCAATGCAGTTGTTATCATCTTCATCGTCTCCAATAGCTACCTTTAAGATTTTTTGTGATCTCGTTCTTCCACCTAATCTTTTGTGATCTCGTTCTTCCACCTCAGCTCACTCATTTCAGCTTCCTATCATCATCAAGCCAATCTATTCCTTGTCTATAGCTTTTTGCATAGCCTTCTGTCTCTATATCTAGCTTCGTCAAATTCGTTGCAATGGTGGATCATCAAGCTTGCCAGAAGCATAAGCATAGCTCACACACTTCTTCTCCTCCACACCCTATCGAAGGACTTCTCAAATGGTGTCCTCACCAGCATTCTTGCATCGAATAGGATCCTAAAATTTACTCAGCTACCATGGAAGGACGTTTACGATGAGCCATCAATAGGGGACAAAACCATTGCAAGCTTGGTCCCCACCTTTGTATGCCCCGTAGTGTCCAGGCGAGTACCATGGTTGGGTGCATTACCATTAGGAGGGCTAGGAACTTTAGGAGCAAGATAGGACAAGGAAGAGAAATAGAAGGAGCAAAAGTAAGAAAATGACAAGGAGAAATAGGAGGATGAGCAGAGGGAAGAAGGCAACCAAGAGGGATAGGAGAAGGAGTAGGAAGGTAAAAGGAGTAGGCCCAAGAGCAATAGGATGAGCAAGAGAAGGGGCATGAGAGGAGCAGATGTAGCACAAAGGCTTGGAACAGTAGCAGTAGGATAACTAGGTAGGTGAACAGGGTGACGGGAAGCCAAAGGGGAATGGTGATGGGAAGCCAAAGGGGAATGGTGATGTGGGCACCTTCGAGCAAAATGATGAGGGGGAGAACAGCAGGGAGGGCACCCCCAAGGAGCAAGAAAAATAGGAGGGGAACAACCAAGAAGGTACCTCTAATGCAAAGGAAAATGATGGCAAGGACACAGTGGATCATGAGCCACCAAAAGAGGCCGAGTGGCTTTGTGCAACAAGGAACTAGCTCAACACTCGGTCCTCTTACCTTACCTCCACTTCTTGCTCCCCTTTACTACCTTGGACTCGTAGAGACATTTCCTCTCGACTTGCTACTGACTGAAGATGAGCATCAAGATTGCAATGCCACATAGAGTCAGTGGTAGGTGTTGAGGGAGAATATGGTCTATAGGGTGCAGTCCCCAAACTATATGGCTAACCATTGGATTCTCCCTAGGTGCTGGAGCATAATCGTTCTTATAGGCTAGGTACCGGGAGGAGGTGACTAGATTTTTCGAGGAACAGGCAGCAAATCTGCATAGGGTAGAAGGTGATTGGGCTGCCAAGTGTAAGTCTCTACAAGAGCAACTCGAGGGCATAAGGGGAGTTCATAATGAGCTCCTTCAAGCACACATCATATGAGCTCTAGAGCGATTATAGCAACCTACAGTGTGAGCTCAAGTGTGAGAAGATCTACGAACAAAGCCAAGGGAATGTGGTGTCCATTGCTTGCAAAAAATGTGAACATGCAACGAGCTATACAGAAACTACAGCAATAGATCACAACAAGCAAGCAGTAGAAGGTGGACCATAGTAGAGTCGAGGTGCTAGAACAAAAGAATACGTGTTTGAGGAACGAAGTAACATATGGGCAAACACTGGAATGCATGGCTCCAAGCAAATCTAGAGAAGTACCTACAACTCCAACAACTGATCCATCTCCTCCAAGTGCCCAAAGAACATCCCATCAACCTGCCTTGTAGACAACCACCCGATCATGATGGAGTTGGTGGACCAATGGGTGACCTTCAATAGTCAATTCCAAGTGCACAGGCAGGAACCTCGGGCCAACATTCCTCAACCAAGGGCGAGACTTCACAACAAAAGGGGCAAGAAGGGGTCACATCCCAAACACTACTGATGCTGCATTCTAGTTAGGAGACACATACCGGCATGCGGTATAGTTGGACTGCAATTTTTATATGTCAAGGCAGTTTTGAGTTTTGGCCTTTAGGGGAGAAATGGGGTCTCAGAAGGGCCTCATAAGGAATGGATTAAGAAATGGATGTCATAAGCAAAGGGCCATGGTAGGGCCCAAAAGTTCCTCCCCCCCCTCCCCCCCCCACCTAGGTGGATTAAGCCCACAAGTGAGCCCATCTTTTACATCTCTTACACAACTCTTACTCCTAGGTGGGAGAAAAAAAAATCAAAATTCAAATTTTGAATTCCCTCTCTCCTCCCTCCCCCCCCCTCCCCCTCCTTTTCTTCTCCCTCCTCCTCCCCCTCCTCCTCCCCCTCTTAATTCCCTCCTCACTCCCTCCCCCTCCCTCCTCCTCCATGCTTGCTCCTCCTCCCCCCTCCCTCCTTCTCCTCCCTCCTCCCTCCCTCCTCCTCCATGCTTGCTCCTCCTCCCCCTCCACACCTACTTGTCCTCCCCTGTTTCCTCCTCCTCCACACTTGCTGGTCCTCCCCCTCCATCCCTCCTCTTCAACTCCTGGTCCTCCCTCACCTGTCCCTCCTCCTCCTCTCCCTCCCCCTTCCTGTGTGCTACTCCTTCAAGCCTGCTTCTTCACACCTTCTCCTTCTCTACACCTCCAGAAAGGCAATTGTGTAGATGGAGGAGGTAAATTTAAATGTATGCTCCATGAAAGAGAGGGCATGTTCATGGTTGTTGGCAAGGCTGAATTTGAAGATTACATCCCTTGAAAAAAGCCTTGAAACTACTGTTGATGAAGCAAGGAAAAAGAGTTACAGGATGGCATTGGAATGTTGTAGAGTGTTCACCGCAACATGCTTGAGGACAACGATGTTTCCAAGGATCTTGACAAAGAAATTGTTGATGCATAGGTAAATTTACAACTCTCACTTCTATGTTTTTATAAAGTTCATTTCTTTTATATGCATTTGAATTCACAGGAGTTGTTGAAGTCATGCGACGAATAGGAGATTGACTTTGCATCACACATGCTGCACTTTGTAGAAACCAAGCAACATGTAGCATTCATCCTGGCTATCCCCAAGGTTGGACCTGCCTTCAACAAAGAGCTGCTTTTCATCAAAGTGGGTCCATGTATTGGGTGTGGCCATGGCCTCGCCATAGTAGATGTTGATATGGTGGGTGTTTACATGCTTTCTTGCAAACACCACTACCATATCATGTGCTTTTCATTTATGTGTCAGACGGAGACCACATGTATTGAAATTTCATGCAATCAACCAATATTGGATGCTACATTGGGCACAAATCATAGGGTTCACCCCACTTGGGTGCAACAAAAAACCTAAGAGTAAGCATTATGTCATGTTTCACATGTATTTCTTGAATATCAATCTGTGTATGGGTTGTTTGACTTGCAGTTTCAATCTCCTTCATTAATCAACATTAACTACTAGCTTTGAAGTACTTGGAAATTACTCCTAGGACAAACTAGCTATACTAGTTGGGTAGCTAGTAGATGCTAGGTAGTAGCTACTAGCTACCAGTACCAGCTAGCATTAGTTACCAGGCAAGTATTATTTGCCAGATAGCTACTACTTAGGTAGTAGCTAGTTACTAGCTAGTTATTGCTTACTAGCTAGCAAGTTACTGCCTACTAGCCAGCTAGTTACTGTTTACTAGCTACTGCTGTCTAGCTACCTACTACTTATCAGCCAATAGCTAGCCACTACTTTCTGGTTTTCTAGTTACTAGCTAGTTATTAGAGATGCAAGTATATAAACACTTTCAGGTTTGGTATGCAACAATTCATAAGTTTGCTCATCCTTCCTTGCATAGAAGAGTCCTTTCACCTATGAAGGAGCCTCGAGCAATGATGCTTGGGCATCTTTGATAGCTCTTGTGGTAATTTCCTTCTCTTTTGTGCACTTTATAATGTAAAATTTGGCATTCTCTATGTTGGCCTTTTCTGCACTAGCTGTAAAATTATCTCCAACTAGCAAGCCATCACTAAGTGTGTCATAATGCCCCCAATATGTTGTAGTATCAATGACATCCATGTCAAAACCATTCTCAAGACTATCATCTATCAATTGTTCAATATTAATGTAATTCCAGCAAAAGCATGATAATTTTAGCTGTGTCATCATGATCTGAAAACCCAAAAACTGAATGCAATGATTGGGACTATGGTATAGCTTTGCAGTCCCATTTATTCTCTCTCTTTAGATCACTAGCTTTTATTTTCCAAAACACTCTGGTCACCTCACGAGCCTAGGAATTATACTCAAATAATATGAGCATTCATCTCCACAAGATAGGTTTTCCATAAAAAATCTCACTACATGAGCAGCAACACTTTGCAGCTTTGCACCATCCACCTTTAGTTGCGCGTGAGTCAATGATCTTTTAATAGTAGCTCCTACACCATCATGCTCACCCTTCTCGTGACTGGAGCTAAAGAAGTTCCACATCATTTGCAATCCAATCTTGCAGGTGTACTGAGCTACAAAGTAGAAAGGCCTTTTAGCTTTGAATTAAGAGGGTGCTCCATCAAACCATACCCAATGTCATCTAAATGGTAGAACAAAACCCTTCAACCATTCATGATGATGAAGCATGAGCAATACTGCACAAAAAGAGTGCCGTGGTGCTTATCACTAGATATGTAGAAGTGATGGGTTTTGTGGATGTCACCTGCAATATGAATGTAGGAAATGTGAACAAAGATTGTTACTTGGTTGGAATACCAGTGCATGCACTATATCTTATTCTGCTCCTTGAAGCTATAGTTTTTAGCAAAATCTATGCATGATACAACCACATCTTCAGGGAACCTTGTCAAACATTCTTTATATTGCTTTGCTTGCCAATATATACACAAAATTGTGTCTAATAAAATCCACCAGTGAATCGATCAATAAGTTTGGAGTAAGTTTGCTAGTAGACATGTCCTTGTGTGTTAGAACCTTCCTTTTCTTCTTCTTCCCATTAGTAGAGTAAATCATGCTTCTATGTCCTCCAAAATCTTCATAGCTATAGGGTGTCCGCTGAATTCTCAATTGGACATACTGGAAACTTTTGAGGTCCATAGTAGGGCATTCTCCCATGACACACTGCAAAGCATGGAATGCAAAAGTTGCTGATTTTGCACACAAAACGGACTCCTAAACTGATGTGACATCCTTATAGGACTTATTCATAGACTTGCATCCTTTTGAATGGCCATCCACTGTACAAATATCACAAGCACATTGACATGCACATCCATGCAATCCAAAAGTAGGACTCCTCATGTGATTCAAGGCATCCTTTAAAAAACACATCTAAATGTGTGCAATGCAACAACATGTGTAGCAATCCTTGAGTTTATGCACGATATAAGGCTTCAAGTTATCAAATTCTCTTTGTTGAATCTTGACTCTCTAGGTGCATTTCCTTAAATAAGAGATAAATCTCCAATTGCTGCAGCATCAATTAAATAGATAGATTACTTATGTTATACCACTATAAATTGGTATTTTGTTCCCATTGGTAATACTAGTATACACTGACACTCTTGGTAAAATTATACCGGTAGTCTTGTGGAACCATTGCAAATTTTGCATGGAACCAATCTTGGTTTAAGAAAATGTTAACTCAATGGTATGAAAAAAAACAATTTACATGATATTGATACAATAATGGGAAGTAAAGTATGCTACTAACCTACCATGATAGCACATAATCTTACCATGAATCTGGTATTGTTGTGCTTCCACTGGTTTCAAGTAAAGTACATTTCCATGATAGCATACAACCTTACTACAAATCGTTAGTATCTTATGCTTCCATTGTTTCACACATCCTTACTTTTATACTGGTATTGTTGCACTACCAGTGCAACCTCACTATGGAACTGATTTCTTGTAAGGAACTTACTACAACCACCTACAAGCAGTATGTCACATTGCTTTCTACTACATAGGTATCTTGCTAATGCAAGCATGGCAGAAAAGAGATTTCCTCCATAAGATATCATAGCTAGTATGAAACTTGTTCATACTACCACACAGTCATACAATGATATTAGTTTTTTAGTACTACCACTATGGCATTGGTAAGTAGCTATTTTGTTCATAATAAACGACTAAAAGAAATGTGATACATTGCAAACTACCACTTGAGTGATCCACACCATGATAATATCAATATCAAAGTAATATATAGTTGGGTATATAGTTGGGGTATAGCAATAGCCCAAACCTAAGGCTGGTTAAGGAGGTGCACAGGGTGCTTGATCCAATATTTTCTTCCGAGTCACATTTGACAAACATCTTTTTTGTTGGGTGACACATGGGTATGAGCAACCAAAAAGGAGAATACCACCTCCTTAACCTCATCACTAATTGGCCCAACTAGACAAGGTTGTCATTCACATGTTGACAATGACAATACACCATATTTTGCCTGCTCCAAACTAGATTTAGTTGCATAAAAGTTTCTCCTGTGTATGTTTAACATTCTCGACGTGGCAGAAATGTTTGTTTGGGATGTTTTTATTGTGGTACCATTCATTAGCATCATAGTACGGGCTGTTTTGAAAAATAACTCTTGAGAGCTTCTAGGCACTTTCATTGTAGTGAGTGTATTGCATATGTTTGCTACTAAACCTCCATGAGCATCCTCAGATCTCTGTTGTAATCTAGTAAGGAATCCCCTCATCGAAGGATGTTGGACAATTGATGAAATATATAAGCCCTTGTATCCACATCTAGACTTGAAGTACATTGATTAAAAATTTGAACAATCTCGTTTCATATTCTTCATCACTTCTCTTCATTGGCTCGTTTGCGTGAATTATTATCGTGTAATTTTATCACCTTAACACTAGCATTATAATGTTGCTTCTTCTTTCTCTCTGCATGATAATCCTTTATTACATTGCTTCTAATGCTAGCATAGACCTCAGATTCATGTGGACAGCCAAGCATAGAATATGTATAGATATCATCACGTTCTTGCATTGCAACTATACACTGCCCTTGGTTTCTTCATTCTAAAGGAGTTGAAAGCTCCATGCCGTACAACACAAACCAGTGGAAGGACAGAGAGAGACAAAGAGAGAGGTAGAGTGAGAAATGCCAAAGCTAGAGTGGATAGAACACGAAGAAAACACACGTGAGGGGGGGGGAGAGAGAGAGAGAGAGAGAGAGAGAGAGAGAGAGAGAGTAATTGAACGATTGTATTTTCTTGCACAAATTCACTAAGACAAGCTGAATGAGAGATAAAGAGAGAGAGAGCATGAGGAGTAGAGAGAGAGAGAGAGAGAGAGAGAGAGAGAGAGAGAGAGAGAGTAATTGAACGATTGTATTTTCTTGCACAAATTCACTAAGACAAGCTGAATGAGAGATAAAGAGAGAGAGAGCATGAGGAGTGAGCGGGAGTTAACTAAGAGAGAGAGAGAGAGAGAGAGAGAGAGAGCGAGAGAGAGAGAGAGAGCATAGGAGTGAGTGGGAGTCTGCTGAGGGATTGTATGTGTGTGTAAGAGAGAGAGAGTGAGGTGCTTGTGCAATCGTTTCTTGCCCACGTTGTACATTGAGTGCCAGTCAGTAGCACATTACTAGCAAAATTTCAATTCAAAATGTTTGTTCATTTTGCACCCAAACCGCTTGCCCTACCATTGTCTTTAAAGAATGAAAATGGGTGAAAGCATATTAGCATGCTACACTTTTTGTGCTTGTTAGCAATAATAGTTTTGCAAAAAGTGTCTGTAATGGTACAATTTTTGCAAATCACACCATAATGTGTTAGAAATTATACATCAAGTTTCTTTTTTTAAAGAGCTTTCTAATGATATATAGCATGATAGGAAATTTGCATTGTGGGCCATCTTTGGATCTAGTTAGCACATCCAAAAATTGTGTTGATTAGTACTATCTAGGAACATGCTATTTTGTGCACGCCAACATGCTTTCACCCAAATCAACAATTCGGTAAGCTAATTTCTTTTTCTTAAAAAGAAAATCTCACACATAGTTCTCTCATAGAAACTCATAAAAAACGTAAACACTAAAGATATAAAGGTTTTAATGAGCATAACTCTCTCTCCATAGCTCAAAATGATCAGATTTGTAAACAAAAATAAAGATGACAACCCAAACTACATGAGCGACTTGAAGGTTGTGGAAAATGCCTCAAGGAGAGAGTTTGTGCCTTTCTTGAAGCCAAGGCTTAACACTCATGAAAGGAGTGTGAGCACCATAGGTTTTGATATAATGTTGGAGGATCAGAGAGAGAGAGAGAGAGAGAGAGAGAGAGCATAATACATCACTAACTAAACATTAAGTTGTATTCAAAATAGTCTAAAAAACATATATCCCCCCTCAAGTTTAGGGCTTGTCCCATGAACCCTATCTCAATGGTTCAACTTGCATTCTAACAACATAAGCCACATCCTAGGTTGAGATGCATATCATAATTATTCAAACATACCAAAGTGTATCCATTGCGAGGTGCTCTAGGTTCACTATTGTGAGCCACACACATAACAACAAATCTGTATTTGCTTTTAAAATATGTAAATATTGAATCCCTACAAACAATACATAAGTTATAAAAGAGACTTAATCTAGTATTTAAAATCAAACCAAAATGTCTTTAAAAAATGTGTTCATTAAATAAATAAGTCATATCTTTCATTTATGTATTTTAGCTAGAGGCATTGTTCTACTTCCTTTGTGCTAAACTATAGGCCTTAGAGAGAACAAAGCCATAGATCAAGATGGATATTTTATTCTTAAGTCCATTGCATGCTAAATTACTATGTGCCACATAGTAATTAATAGCTACCACATAATGTAAACATAAAACCCACTTAGTCTTTTGTCCCCAGTAGTAAAATTCATGTACAAGACAATGACTACTAAGAAAATCACACAGTATCTTTTTAGGTGATGAGTCTTTATAAATACCCCTTGAACTTACATGATACATAAGGTCTCTTATTTGTGCACCCTAAGAAGGGGTTTCTTAATCTACTAAAATCACAAAAATATTCATGGAAAAGGAGTTGGTAAATTTTAAGAAATATTCCTTTATAAAGGGAAAGGAATGTAGGACATTTATGTAATTAGTTATTCACATAGGAACTATATGCTTGGTTTGTTGAGAGTTGTGGTGCCATGAGCACATGTAGAGCAAAGGTATGAGTAAAGGGAAAGTTGCCACATGGCATGGAGGAGATATCCCACATGTGAGCAAGCAAATGGATGTAAGTACCCTCACCTATAAAAGGGAGGTTCATTTGAAGTACTATCAATCAAGCACTTTGCACTATCTTAAGATTCTCTTTATGAGTCCAAGCTAATCTATCTTGGAACCTAATTGACTTGAGCTACATGTCATGAGCACTCTCTTCATCATGTCTCCACATAGGTTCCATCCACCTTAGAGTGCTCCATAGATCCTGAGGCACACATGTTTTGTCATGGTATCAGAGCATACGTTTAGCTCTCCTAGTTTAGCTCATTAGTAGTTTACTAGGATTGCTCCCATTCCTAGATTAGTTGTAGGCATGTCTTAGGAGCTCATGTTTTTTCTCCTAGCTTAGTTTTAGTTTTAGATTGAGAACAAATTTCCGTCCCTTGAGAGAGACATTTTCCATCCATCCGTTTCTTGAGAGATTCATGTTCATACGTCTTGAGTGATTGTTCATGTTAGAGATTTGCTAAGAGATCCTTGTGTTTGAGAGAGATCTGAGAGAAAAGATTTTGAGAGGGAGAGAGAGCCTGAAGCTCTACCAAACCCCACACATCCAAGCTTTTCCTACATGCAACCTCAGCCAAGCTCTTCAAATAGGCTCCCTTCAACGACTACTTCTCCATCAAAGAGCAATAGCACAGAGCAATAGCACACCGCTCCAAGCCGTGCGTGCATCTTGGTCAAGAATCTGTGTCAACCCTGTATTATCAAAGTTGTCATTCTCGAAATACCAAAACATGACGCTGTAGATCTGAGACTCTAAGGCATAACTAGCATGCACCTTCCGAATAAACATGGAGTTAGGCTCCATTTCCATTAGTGTCTTCACTAGAGTGTAGCCAAACAGCACCATTTGCTGCATGTACACTCGGCAGAATATGTTAATCTCTTGGCGACACTAAAGCAGAGCTGATTTGAACAGCAAGAAAGTAGCAGACACGAGGTCGGGGTCGTCCAACTGCATGCAAAGATCCACCGGTGGTGACTCCGTTCTTGCTGGACTGTCGTGAGTGTTGTCCTGATCACATTGAGAACTTGCGGTTCTTAAAAGTTCACCAAGAAGACTTACACTGGAACTCCGATGAGCGGCTCCATGTACACAACCTCTCGTGTCCACGTCCGGCCCCTACGACTACAACGGCCAGTCTCCCAACTCCAAAGTGAGCACTGCCTCCATCAAAGACGGCCTTACAAGCTCCAATCAGCAACCATAGTCTCCCAGTGGCTAAGGAAGCTAGCTCCCAGCCAATGACTAGCTCCAGCCGGTTGCACGATGAACGATGCCGCCCGTTGAAATGACCTTCACTCCATGGCTTCTCTCAAGGAGTTCCCAGCGCTCCTCACAGCTCTCACAGCACCAGCAAACTCCGAAAAAGCCAGTGGCTCTTGCATCCTCACCAGAGCATCGTTGCCATCATGCCTTCACCATCACACTCCAGGTCTCAGAGATAGTATACATTGCTTAAGGTTTCCCACAAAATGCCACGTGGCAGATAAGAAATGACTAGGGTTATTGAAAGCAGCCAATGTTAGTTTATGGTTAGGTTGAATTACATGGTTTAGGTGGACCATGATAAAGTTAAAGTAACCTTGGGTTAACTTGTTTGGGTTTAAAAATTGCCACATGGCACAGTGCCACCTAAGCACAGAGCCCTGCTAAGCACAGTATGGAATTCAACATGTGAATCCCTGTGCCACATCATCAAAGACCCTCTTGTTCACAGAAACTTCGACAAGCCGTAACTTGCAATCCAGGAAGACTTTGCACATGCTCCAAAAAGAAAAAGTGATCATCTTTTTGAGCTCTACACGCTTGTCAGATCAAAATCATTGTATGCAATTAGACACTACCAATATTGAAAGAAATCTATTGGTAAGACCTTTGCAACAAATGGAAAAGCGACGCATGAATGCAAAAAGCATGCCAAAAGCACAAGTGCATGAGATGACCATAGCAAAAAGCATGGCATCCACACATAAAGCATTAAGGCACATGGAAGAACAAAGCATCATGCATGAGGCTACACCAAGCAAAGAAGACAATGACATCATCATCAAGCCATGAGCCAGAAGGTGACATCAATGGAATGTATTGAGAAACCAAAACCTTGCCAACCTTGTCTATATTTTGTAATCAAACCTGACCACCTGAGAGTAGCTATGAAAGCACCCGGGGGAGGTATTGACATGTAGAAACCACACTTGACCACCTTAAGTAGCAATGCATGCACTAAGGGGAGGTGACGGAATGTAACTCACATCTGACCACCTTGCAGTAGCCAAAGGATTATGGCACCAAGGGGAGGTGTTGAGAGTTGTGGTTCCATGAGCACATGTAGAGCAAAGGTATGAGTAAAGGGAAAGCTGCCACATGGCATGGAGGAGATATCCCACATGTGAGCAAGCAAATGGATGTAAGTACCCTCACCTATAAAAGGGAGGTTCATTTGAAGTAATATCAATCAAGCACTTTGCACTATCTCAAGATTCTCTTTATGAGTCCAAGCTAATCTATCTTGGAACCTTATTGACTTGAGCTACATGTCATGAGCACTCTCTTCATCATGTCTCCACATAGGTTCCATCCACCTTAGAGTGCTCCATAGATCCTGAGGCACACATGTTTTGTCATGGTTGAGCCAATTGAAATAATGAGGTGACTGATTTTAATTCCATTTTTCACTCATTGAAAACAAGTTTAATAAGTCTAAATTGATCTATTTTAAATTGGAGCATCCCAACCAAGCCAATTGAAATAATGAGGTGACTGATTTTAATTCCATTTTTCACTCATTGAAAAAGAGTTTAATAAGTTTAAATTGATCTATTTTAAATTGGAGCGTCCCTGCAAACAATTAATCTACTTAATTGGTCCATGGACTAAGATATGCCCCCTACAACACTCCCAAAAATAACATCTATCTCCAAGATTTTTTTAAAAATGACATCTGTTGATTAAATAGTAAGTAGTGAGAGTTGCAAGGTTGAGGACTAATACATTGATTGTTTGTATTTTGTCCTCATTGGCTTCTATATGCAAAATTTGTGTCTTCACATGATATAAACTATGCATGTGGCATATACAATTTTTGGGAGTACATAGTGTTGCATGTAGACTCAAGAATTTAGGTAGTATTGTATGCTTTCCATATGGAGAACCACTCTATAAAAACTTTTATACCAACTTGATGTGACTTTAAACAATTGCAACATGATATCAATTTTTTTAAAAACATACTCGTACATTTGTGACATAGACTTTAATGTTTGTAAGGCATACTTTGAGAAGAGTATTTCCTTTACATTTTATGGATTCCATGGTACCTATTCTATAAGCTACTTGGATGAGATATGGCAATTATATTAGTCATACCTTCCGATAAGAAGTGTTTGTCAATTATCTGTCTATGTACCTTAAAAGTTTTCCAAGTGGTACTCAACTTTGAATGATAGCTAAGACTTCAGCTTGTCTACTATTGATAAAGATTTTTGATAATTTGGTGTAAAAAACGATAAATTTGTATGTTTTGAGATGCAAAGGCCAACTAACATAGAATTGCCTTTATTTCCAAGTTACCTTATTAATCCATGCGTAAGGGCACGTGTATTCAAATGAAAGATTAAAGTATAGACATGAGTAAACACCAAACTATGGGCCTTATGTCATGGAAGGGAAATATTTAAGAAATAGCTATTTCTATTATGCTATGCCAATGTACCATGGAAAATAGAGGGAAAATACACGGGAAATAGGGTGGGACCATGGGAAATAGCACTCCATGCTCTAGACCTCAAGGTGTTGCTTCCCATGCTCTTGAGGACCATTGATGTGACATTTCCTTTATAGCATTTCTCATTTTTCCTTGGATCCTTATGTCATGCACCATTCGAAAAACATCCAAAATAGCCATCCTTATTTCCCTCCCTTTCTCCCCTCCATGACATAAGCCCCAAGTATGAGTGAACGATGGATGTAACTATGACTCTCTTAAGGTAGCCAAATGCCTCATCATCTAATTAGTGATGCACATGAATGGATTAATGAGATGCCCATTATTCCTATCTACTATCTAACGAAACCACATCTAATTAGTGATGCACATGAATGGATTAATGAGATGCCCATTATCCATATCTACTTTCTAGCGAAACCACATCTAATTAGTGATGCACATGAATGGATAAATGAGATGCCCATAATCCCTATCTACTATGTAGCAAAACCATAGCCAAGGAAAGAGGCTTGGAGGAATGAGGAAGAAAGAATACCCCTTGAGATCAACTCAGTGTGACTTTGTGAAATGAGTTGAGGTGTAGAATAAGTGGAATGACTTGAAAGGTGTGCAATAAGTGGGAGGCTCAGCCCGAAGTGAATATCTAAACCTTAGCTCTATGCATTTCTTTTGAAGTACTACTACTTTTAACGTTATTTTACTTAGTCTATGAGGTGGAGGCCAGCTATGCCCATGCTTCATGCCTTATTAAGTACAAGAGGCCAATATTGACCGTACTAGCAATCTGATCATAGGTTGTGAATGTTGAATTGATTGCACTTCTGATCAAATAATCCAATCTTAATGTAAATTCTTCACTCTCAATTGAAAAACACACAAACTGGAAGCCATCCAGTTTCATCAAAGTCCAATACTTGAATCCGACGTAGTCCTTCTCAACAAAAACCGAGGCACGCAAACGCCTGCTGTTCGATCGACAAAAACTGGACGATCGATGGACTCCTCGATGAGCAGCGACGCTCAGCCCATCGCCCTTGCCATTTTTCTCTTATTCACCACAGGTGTGGTTCGCTTGTAAGATGATCAGAGATGAGATTGAGCTTCAGCAAGGAGGTAGATCAGCCGGCGGTGGTGGCAGGGTCTGCGAAGCTCCAACGCCGTTCAATGTAATGAAGGCCATGTCCATACCCCAAGACTGGTGTATGTCAAAATGGCAATGCACGAACCATACACCTGCTCCAAAGGCAATACATAATCATCAGGCAGCTGCAAGAGCGTGGAAGCTTCTTGTTAGCGAAATGTATGCAGCAAGCAGCTTATGCATTCATGGAAGAGTGACACGCTTATGCATGCATGGAAGAGTGAGGTGAATACCTGGATTAACCGCTCGAAAGCGGACAGCAGCCCAGCCCCCAGGTGGCACAGCGATTGTGTTCCTTGAGGGAGGATTCACAAGGTTGAAATTAGCAGGATCCGTGCTCGGATTAAAGGTGCCATTTCCAGTTCCAACAACGTAGAAACTTTGGCCATGGAGATGAATGGGATGTGATTCGAAGAATAGTGTTGCTGTATCCTGATAGGTTATTTGCACGGTCGAGTTGAAGGCAATGACCCTCACCCTTGTACCCGGCAGGGCTGCTTTGTCGGTAGGATTTATCGCTGTGTAATTGTACTGAAACAGCGGAACATCCGGAAAGTCTGAGGTATAAACTCCGTTTATATGATCGTAATACGCCTGCAACAAAGTAACCATCGTCAGTGAAAAAATCATCGTTCAACCCTCATAGTTTTTTCTGCATTGAGGATAATCTCAGACCACCTAGCTACGCCCTCCCCCAACCTGAGCAATCTATAGCAGATTCTGCGTTTGTTTGACCGGAAATGTCTACACGTTACCTGAATCAACGAGACGTTTGGTGTAACAAAGGTGATGTTGTTGATGGTTGATCGGAAGATCGTGTTGTTGGGACCTTGGCATGTTCGTCCTGCAGGGCAGGGTTGCAAGGCATAACCAACAGTGTGGAGGAGATCCACGTCCACTTTTTTCGGAACGTCGTAGTAGTAATAGCCTTGTGAGAAGTTCTTGCCTCTCAGGCTCTTGGTAAAATTCGCTTGGAACACGGTATCATTGAATATCGGAAAATTGGGCAGGGTCAATTGGGAAGACGAAACATCCGCTCCTTGATAGCGTAGTATGGCAGTTGTTGGTGTCTGAGGGAAAGGAACTAAACTTATATTCGGAACGGAATAGACGGAAGCTGCAATATAGTATTCTCCGACGGATTGGTTTGTCGTCAACAGAACATTTGTTGTCTGCCCGGGAGCTATAAGGATGACATCCCGAGTTAGGGGTTCTGTATACTCTGCATCCACCTCTACGACCGTGATATTGTGATTTGCTACAGCGAAGAACATCTGGAAATTAACTGCAGCGTTGATGATGCGCAAAAGATATGTTTTTCCTTGCGTCACATTGTATACCACTGTCCCTGTTAGCAGATCAAGCCAGTCAGAACGTCAAATGCTTGAAAGTTTAATCCCGATCTACAAAGTTGAAATCCTCCAGATTATGCGTATCGTTACCGTCTGCCGAACAATTGTACAGATCGCCTGGTTGTCCGTTGATTGTTATAGCGTCGGATATGTTATAAGCTCCGCCTGTAGCTAGTGCTTGATTTATGATGTCTTGCACATTTGCATTCCACCACTCACCTGCAACGAAGCCGACGACAGATTTTAGAGGCCATAACCGGCAAGAAGAGCTAATTACGGCCGTTCTGAAGGTAAACGCATTTTACATTGTTAGAAGTTCGGAAAATAACACAAAAGAGGCAACTCATATAACTGATCGTCTGAAGTTTCTCTCGATCTTGCTCATAACAATTCCTCACCTAAAAGGATCGGTGCCAGCTCTTGATGAGGTTTGGCGAATGGATACGGTGTTTTGTTCTTTGGGAGTATAATGAAGGCTCCATACGCCGTAGCTCTCAGCCAGCTGTAATGCGCGTGCCAGAAGAGTGTACCTCTCTGCCCGATCACTTGGAACTTATGAACGAACGATCGATTCGTTTGTATGGGACACTGCGTAATGTAGGCAGGTCCGTCAGCCCAAGCGGACAGTAGCTGGCGGACGCCATGCCTGGATGGACGGAAATTTAGCAGGGTGAGTTGCACATTCACAGAAAAGACTTGGAAATCATTATGTTTAATTTGCACCCAGCGCTTCTTATTGCTGATTTCGTTGCAATATACGTGCGATGAAGTTCTGGCGTGAGAGATCGCCACTCCATCATCAACATTGGTGTAGAGATCTAGGAAATTACCAGTGAATGGTTGCGTTGTAGGAGACCAGATTGGTGACGTTTACGACCACCTTATCACCTTCCCTCACGTAGTTCGTCGGCCCTGGGAATTGGCCGTTCACCGATACGAGAGACTTAGTGTGACAAAGGCGGGTGACACTGGCGTATTGGATCTGTGGACAAATTCGTGCACAACGTTAGTTCAAGTAGTTAGTGCAAGCTTGGAGTATCTCTGCAAGTCTAACAAGTTCAAGTGACTACGGCAGGCATAGCTCAAAGGTGTGCAAGAGTACTGTGCTAGTAAAGCATACCGTAAAGTTGAAATATCGAGTCCTGGCGGTGGCGAAGCCAGAGAAGGAGAGGACTGCGAGGCAGAAGGAGAGGGTGAGCAGAAGGGTGCTCTGGGTTGCCATGGCGATGAGATTCTGGAGCTTGGGAGCTAGCAATGACTCACGGATGACCTATTGTACAGAAAATTAAGTAACCTAAGAAGCAGCTGATGAGATCAAACTTGTCACAAATGCGCTTCCATTCAAAACTATTACAACAATGGCTGAACTCTGATTCAAGCGTACGATTTGATTCAATTGCAAGGTAGCAGCTGCAAACTAGGATAGGATTGAAGTTACGAACACTCTTCAGTACAGATACTAAGCTTTCATTGCAAGGGTGGGGGGTAAAGCTCCGATGGAGGGCAGCTACAAAAACTTCGCAACTTTGGGTTTCTACAACAACTCAGGGAGCTAAGATTGGAAATAGCGAGGACAGCTGATGAGCTACGCAGAGTCGATACAAGCGAACAAGAAGCATGCACCAAGTGTGGCTAACAATGATTCAAGCTATAAGCAAGCAACTAAGTGGACAGCTTAATCATTGTTGAAGCTAACAAGGAATAATGATGCTCTGTGGCTAGCTAGAGCTTCAACAATGATGCTTTTGTGGCGAGCTAGAGCGTCAACAATGATTCATTCAAGCCATTAAGCAAGTATTTGAAGCTAACAACTAAGACTGAGTCATCTTGAACTCTACTATGGATGGCCTTCCCTCTTGTATCAAGTATCTGGTCTTTTCGAGTCTCATCGACACTTTGGTCTTTCCAAGACTTTTATAAACTTTCTTTCTTTCTTTCAGCTGTACCCGAAAAAGTTGAGATAGCTTGAGAACACGCGCTTGCTTGTGCATGCGGTCCACTGCAGCAAAATCAGCAATGGGATTTTGACACCCCCACCGATTTTGAATTTCTTAAACACGCCACCCCCCAGTTGTTGGAACAAATCTACAATATCTTATAGACTCTTTCAACGGCGCGTTCTTCCCAATATCTTTTACTTTTGCTTTTTTTTTTTCACTTATTCGCTCCGTCTTTAAAACAGAAAAGCCTTGTACGCCTTTCAAAAGGCATAGCTCTACATTGAAGAGGTTAAAAACTAATCTGCCCCCCTTTGCAAAAGTGCAAAATTTGATTAATTAGCTATGATTGCTTCTATATGTTTCCGAAAATTAGACATATCATTAGTGAAGCAAAAGTCCCATTTCTGCATTCTCGTGTATACTGATTTGATAGGTTCTAAGAAGGCTTTCTTAGGAAATCTTGCTCAAAGAATGTAACCAATGTCAAAACCCACCCCTTCAAAAGATCATCTCCACATGATAGTGGTATAAGGTTTTTCTTGTCCCCCATTGGATGAGTTAATCAAGGAGGTTTGTCTCCTTTGTCTTACCTAGTTCCTAGTGAGCTATGTTATCTATAGCTATTCATGAAATCATTCATCATGTAAGTGTTAAATAGTACCTTATCACCTAGTCCCTAGTGAGCTATGTTATCTATAGCTATTCATGAAATCATTCATCATGTAAGTGTTAAATAGTACCTTATTAGGTCTTATTTCCATCCTTAAGGTTTGTAAATGATAAACATAGCAATGGAAAAAGAAGGGGCATAATGCAACTAGCTGCACAAACTTAACTTCAAAGTGATTTTTAACACACTCTGAATTCATGGCTAAGGAGATAAAAACATGGGGTACTAAGCAATCTTTGAAGGACATGAGGTCTCTAGAAGTGATCATGGATGAGTTTTTAAAATTATTGCACAAAGAATGTGGTATTGTGCTTATTTTGGTGGAAGCGTGGTAGTTCTCCACTTTTGTCACGTATTGTATGTGAATTACAACTTATTGTACATCAAAAACAATGATGGACACCCTTTGCATATTAGTAATATAGCTAAATAATAGTTATGCTTAAAGCATTAGTTATGTACACCACTCCAAAAACATCACATGGGTTATCTTTATGCTTCCAAAAAACTGTTCATAATAACTTGAAAAGGTTACTATTTTGAGATTATGTTTAAATCGACTTTTCATTTCCCACCACTTTAAATGCATCAATATTGATCCTTCTAATGTCCACCTTTGTAAAATGCATCAAAATGTTATCTTTGTGCTTCTCTCGTACTTCTAGCAACCTAAAGCGTAACTATTTAGCAAGGAAAAAATTATGCACAAGGTCACAAAACAAAAAGTTCAATAGTAGCATAAAGATGATCACTTTGAATATGGTGAAGGTTGAGCACAGGACTATTATGCTATATATGTCTATGATATTCTTTGAGTAAGTAGGGGACTTTTTACAACATTGTAAGTATATTTAAGGTATACTATAGATGAAATTTGCATGGGGTCCTCATTTGAATATTTATATGTGTAGCACCTAGATGTAGGATGCTAAATGCATAAATAAAATAGCAAATACCCCCCCCCCTTGCCCTTCTTCTTCTCTCTCTCTCTCTCTCTCTCTCTCTCAAAAAGAAAAGAGAAAAAAGTTACAAGAAAAAAGGGAGAAAAGGAAAAAGAAACATGAAAGAGTCTTTGCAACTTTTTATTTAAATGATTGATCTAACCTAAAATTATGTTGCAAAAAATTGATATGGAATCGTATTAATCATTAATCACAAGATCTTTTGTCTAGTATAGTCATTTATCTAGGCATTTCTATGCATAGTTAAAAAGGACAAGCTTGGGAAACACACATCTTGTGATTGATGTTAGAATCAAAGCATTGTTGTTTAAAATGCCTCTAAAAAAGGTTTGCAAAAATGGATGCAATAGTTGGTGGATGTCTTTGAGTCGAGGTAAATATATGTGTTTTCAAATGTTTCACTCGAATTGCCAATTTATTAATTTATTTTAGATATTTATAGGAGTCAACCTGAAGAGTCAAAGAAATTTATGTGGGACCAGTTACAACCATGCTACACTTTTTGTAGAAATGCAAGAGCTCCTAAAGCGAAGGCATAATGATGTTGTCTATTGTTAACCATGCTACACTTTTTGTAGAGATGCAAAAGCTCTTAAAGCATAGGCATAATGATGTTGTATACTCTTACTAGTTAGATTTGAATTTTCTTTGACCACTGCACTTGTTCAACAAGCGTGTTACTTTCGCATTAAAATAGCAACAAGAGAGCTACTTTAGCATTAGGGATATTTTAAAGCCAATGCGTTGGTCTCAAGAGTTCTTGTTATAGCTAGTTTGGTGCAAAGAAGTACATCAACCATTTTATCTAGTAAGAATTTGTGTGCATTGTTGCATAAAGCAAAAATTCTAAAGTTGAATGGTGTCTTGAGGGCCCCCAGTTTGCGAACCAACATAGGAGATAATTGTGGGAATAGTTCTAACTAACCATCTGGAGGGCTGGTAAATATGCCAACCTTGTATTTAAGTAGCACCCCAACCATGGCAATGGTTGGAATGCACTTTTAACACTTTTTGATCAGTTTTTGGGACACCTTTTAGAGCAATTTTGAGCCTATTGAAGCATGCTCATGATCACACAGAGCTCGGGGGGGTCACTCATCATATGTAACCCTATCACGTGAGTTCAACAAAAGGATATTTTTTATTCCTAAAATTTACAGAAATAAATATACATAAGGGACTATTTAAAATAGTTTTGGAAAAAATTTACAGATTTGTATAGAAAAGGGGTACATTTTATTTATGAAAAAATTTACAGATAAGGGATTTTGAATATAGGCCTTGAACGCACGTGATATAGAGGGTTTATACATAGTGAACCCCCCGAGACACAGAGACAAACACAATGCAAAAAAATAAGATTGCACAAAGAAAATCAAATTTTATATAAAAAAACTAAACAATTATGTGCATTCAAGGGTATACTAGAGATCCCTTAGCACCCCAACAATAGCATACTATGCTACAAGATCACAGTCTACTGTAAATTACAATAGTCTAAGCATATTTACCATTTGCCATCCTCGGGCCCAGTATACTATAAAGTTTTTATTACAACAATCCAAGAAGATTCACCATTTGGCATGTTTTAAGAGAATATAAGAAAGGAAAACGTGTTTGTATTATTACAAAATTTTGTAGCATTGTGCCAAGTCTACTACATAATTTTTATTACAACAGTCTAAGTAGATTCACTATTTGGCATGTGTTGAGAGAATATAAAAAATGAGAAACATTTTTGTTTTGTTACAATTTTTGTAAATATTACAAAATTTTGGCAGCCTTGGGTCTTATGTACAATTGGACATTTGCATCCTGAGATGTAGCCTTGAGCCCTATATACAAAATTTTAACCATTTGCATCCCTCAATGCATCTTGAATGAGGTCATATATAAAACAAGGCACCTCCATTTTGAAAGGAATACTACCCTACCTTGCAAGCCTTTGAATGAGGTCAAACATAAACAAGGCCACGAGTGGAGCTCCACTTAGAAGGAAATAATTGTTGCCCTACCATGCTAGCCTTTGAAGTAGGTTGGACATAAATAGAATAGGGATGCTAGTGAGCATAAGGGAATATATGAGCAAACACTTCCAAATGCTAACTATCATAAGGGGAAAAATGAGCAAACATTTCTAAACAAAATGTGAGCTCTTGGCATCAACATCTAAATGGGATCCATAGAAAAGAACTAAATGCAGTCCGTTTGTGTTTATTTTTTAAGTCCTCGATCTTGTGAACAATTGGGAACTGTTGTTGAAAACAAAGCCTAATTTACACCATATATGGTATTAAAATATTGGAGCAATGCAATGCAACCACCTTGCAGGAAGAAGATGGAATAGAGATGGTGGTGGTATAAGGAATGTTGGTAATAGTAGGTGTGGATGCAAGAGCAAACATGGTAAATAGGGAAGTAGTCTAGAGAAATAGGTGATGAGAAGTGGAGAAATAGAATTTTGTATCCAGCAACCATGGAAGCCAACAAGAAGTGGGAAATAGCAATGGAGAAATAGTGTTAGTGGAGAGATAGAGTTATTATCTCGATGAGAAGCGGGAAATAGTGATGGAAAAATACCGTTAGTGGGAGGTTAGTGGAGAGATAAAGTTCTACATGGTAAACAAGAAAGCAAATAGGGGAGATGATGAGCACTGGAGAAATGACATTACCTCATTACATGCTACCTTTAAATGCATGAAGACAAGGGTTCTCTTATATGACTGCATCTAAGAATATGGCATGTCCAAAAAATCATCAATGGCCTTAAAACAATTAAACTGGCCTTTGAATTAGTCACATGCTAGTCCATTGGCATGTCCATTTAATCATGAGTTGTCTTTAATCAATCAACCAATTAATGCCAGCTCGGTGGTTGTCATAGCTACTCACTCTACTTACACTACATGCAAGCACGGTATTGCATGCAAGCCCAGTGGTTGTCATCATGATTGGTAATGGCTTACTCTACTTAGTCTACGAGCCTTGTGGTGCTTGCATGCCATAGCAAGCCTAGTGGTTGTCATAGTTTCTTACTCTATTTACTTTGCATGCAAGCCCAGTGGTTGTCATTGTGATTTCAATTTTGAATCATCATTAATTGTGATTCATTACATTCTTAAATTTATTCTACCCTTGCACACTCCCCCTTTCGTCTAATGCATGCATGCAAGCTTGGTGGTATATTTTACTTAAATGGAGGCCACCCTTGCAGAATCCCTTATATTTTACTTAAATTGATGCCACCCTTGTAGAATACCTTGCAATTAGCCATATTACTTGGGCCTAGCACACTCCCTTGCCCTTACCCTCCATAGATGTGTGGTACCTTTGAAAGTGTGACACGAAGCCAAGGAGTCAATGTTTTTGCGATCACCTATGGCACAAATGCCACATGTGCAAATGCATCCTGCTCCATGGAGCCCAGATGTAAGAGACCGCATGTGGTTCAACGCATCCTTTAGAAAGATAATTTGCACATGGTACCCACAGTAGCATTTGTATCTATCCCCCAAGCTCCGTACAAAAAAAGGCTCGGTGGTTGGAACATCATGCAATTGTGGTTGGGTCAGCTCAAACACCAATTATGTGATTATCCTGAACCAGTGTGGTTGAACAGAAAGTAACAGTAATATATTTTACAACAAAACAACAATATATTGTTATTTTACTAAACCAGCTTGGTGGTTGGAACATCATGCAACTATGGTTGGTTCAACTCAAACACCAGTGTGGTTGAACAGACATTAGTTTTTTACCAACTCGATGGTTGAAATTACTATGTTTCTTAGTACTTAAATTTAATTTCCACATACTATATTTTATTTTTGCATATACGGTATTTTGTTTGTGTTGCAAAAAGGGGGCCTACACATTGGGTCAGCAGACGGATTGTATCTCAATTTTATGGATCAAAATCCTAACATTTCAATTGGGCAGAGGGGCTATGAGCATTGGAAGCCTTGGTACATTAGGAAACTCAAAGACAAGAATATTTGTTGTTGCCAATTTGCCATACACAGATAGGCTTTGACCTGTGCAGGCAAGCTATGAATGACTTGAGATTTGGTCATATTGGAGCATTGCTCCATGGGCATTGATGCCCATGTCTCCTCAATGAATGTGGTCTATAGACCACCTGAATCCTCATCATGTGTCGCAAGAAAGGCCACCTAGATCCTCATCATATGTCCCAAAATACCACATTACTTGTTTTTGTAAATCCCAAATGATAGATTAACCCCACGCTTGTTTTTAGTGTATGCGAAACAACCATGGTGCTTGTTTTTAGTTGTCTAATGGGACATCATGGGATCCAATGAAATATTAGAAAATGCATTTGTTTATGGTGTCCCCTTTAGGCTGGTTCTCTTTAACTATTGTCGAATTTCAACCATCGGGCTATGACCACAAATCCATGGGTGACCGTAAATCCTAAACGAATGAATTGCATGCCATTGACCTTGTAATAATAGAAGCAAACCACCGCACTGATGGAAATTAATATCCTAGTGTGCAACCAACCAGTGCATTGGCGAACACTTATCCTATACTATCGCCTTCCTATCCTAAAACGAATCATATTGTTGTAAAGTGCTATACTAAAACAGTGCCTTTAGGCTATTTCTCTTTATCTATTATCAAAATTTAGCCACCACCACAAATCCTAAATGAATTGCAAGCTATAAAATCGTACTATATTATTGGAAAATGTCCATCAAATGATAAAGTCCAACTCAAGGAGACATTTTCAAATTATAAAGTCCAACTGAGTGAAGCAGTCATAAGAAAATAAAACCTTCGAATTCAACTAAATGCAACATTTTCAAATTATAAAGTCCAGCTGAGTGAAGCAGTCATATCCAAGGATGGATAAATGGCAAATTATTACTTTATATAACTGAAGTTATATACAAAAGCCAAATGTATTGTCAGTCCCTAAAGTTATATACCCGGGTAATATACAACCAAGTTTTTACTCTTCTACATTTCGAAAAGAGACCAACATCGTATCTAAGGATGGATAAATACAAAGACAATTTACAACTTTTTTTTTTCAAAGAAGACAATTTACTAATTAACTTAAGCTCTATTGAAAAGACGATTGTATTAGAGGGGTGGTCAGCCTCTAAAAAAGTCCTGGGTAATATATATCCAAGATTCCAAGAGATCAAGTCCAAGGTCTTTCAAGGACTTTATATTTACACAAGGATTCCAAGACAAGGGCTTGACACTTCGCATAATAGGAGCCTTCAGCAACATACTTTGCAAACTGTGGGTTCTTATAGTATTGAAGGCCTTCCCACAATTTGTCCTACAATATGACCATCTTGTGAATGACACTCTTGGTAACTCTATGTTCCTCCTCTAAGTGATCAATCTCATCTACAACAATCTTGGGTTATTAAGGGACCCCTTGTGAAATGGCTTCATCAAAGCTCAGGACAAGCGGCAAGAAAAATGTCATTGCCTCTATTGCTTTCCATCTCTATCCCTCCTTTGTTCCTTCACTCAAGACCTGTGAGTTTTTTAACTAGTTTGCTCTCTTGCTATCCAAGCTGTAATTGTTCACATATTATAATCTATCAAATCAAGCTATCTTGACATGCTCAATGATGTAATCCAATGAGATCTTTGCCATCTTTGAAGACCCATGTACCGATAGATTCTCCACACATTACATTGATGGGTACTCAGGGGGGTCACTATATATAAACCCTCTATACCACGTGCATTCAAGGCCTATTTCTAAAATCCCTTATCTGTAATTTTTTTATTAATAAAATGTACCCCTTTTCTATACAAATCTGTAAATTTTTTCCAAAACTATTTTAAATAGTCCCTTATGTATATTTATTTTTGTAAATTTTAGAAATAAAAAATATCCTTCTGTTAAACTCATGTGATAGGGTTACATATGATGAGTGACCCCCCTGAGGATGAGTATGATAGGTCAGTCATATGATAGTTAAGGCTAGAGGAGGTAGGCATTGGCAACAAAATGCATTTTTGTTGATTTAGGATTAACTGCAACCCCCACAAAATATAATCTTTAGTAAATTCCAAATAACCATCGTGCTTGTTTTAGTAAATCCCAATCAATAAATGCCAAACAAGGAAAAATGTAAATCCCAAATAATATACTAATCCCAAACAACCACCGAGCTTGTTTTAGTGACAATGACTATGCCTGAGGGACCATCTAATTCATAGGTTCATATTAGCATTCAATCGGAATCAAACTATAATAACAATGATAGTGCATGAGGGACCATCTAATTCACAAGCTCAGATAAGCATTGAGCCAAAATTAGACTGTAATAACAATGTCTTTGCATGGGGGACCATCTAGTTCATAAGCTTAGGTTAGCATTTAGTCAGTTCATCATGCCATAATAGCAATAGTTTAGAATGTCAAGAACTATTTTTATTACATCTTGATAAACCGAATCAATGCTAATTTGATGTCCTATTTTGATCTTCCCTTTCTTCAGTTGACTATAATAACAATGACTTTGCATGAGGGGCCATCTAGTTCACAGGCCTAGATTAGCATTGAGTCAAAATCAGACTATAAATAACAATGACTTTTCATGAGGGACCATCTAATTCACACGCTCAGATTAGCATTAAGCTGGAGATAGACTATAAGAACATATCAGATTGTTAGAATTTTTTGACGACCGAGAAATTCTCCCATGGCAACCATCTAATCGCACGTCATGGCTAGACAATGATGTATATGATTGCCTATGCTAGGCTACCAGCAAGCTAGGTGTATGTGCCACTGCTCCTCTCCCCTCATTCCATTGAATTATTGTGATCCTGGCTTTAAAATCCTCCCATGGCAACCATCTAATCGCACGTCATGGCTGGACGATGATGTAAATGACCGCCTAGGCTAGGCTAGGGTACGAGCAAGCTAGGTGCATGTGCCACCACTCCTCCCTCCTCATCCCATTGAATTATCATGATCTTGGCTCTGATGATGGAGAAATTCTTGCATGGCAACCATCTAATCACACATCATGACTAGACAAAGATGCAGATGATTGCCTATGCTAGGCTAGGCTACCAGCAAAATCCAATGCATGGATTGTGTGCTCTTAGCAGTGATAGGCACCTAGAGTCACACAAACTGACATAAGAAACAAAGGGGAAATGAGTGGGAGGGCAACAAGTCTAGCTACATAGAGGCCTTAAGGAAAAAAAAACAATTCACTGCACCTAGGAAAATCCCTCTCCTACCCCCTTCCACACTCTCCAAGCCCCCTTCCACCCCTATGATGAATCTTCTGCTGTATCCTCGATGCCCCTTCATAATGTTGCCCAAGTCATGAGATACATTGTTTTCCTTGGCTCTCCATCCTGCAACACTCCACTAGCCATAACCATGACCAAGGGAGTTGCAGGATGGGGAGCCAAGGGAAATGGGTCATCGTTGTTCCATCAAGCATTGGCAAAGAACTCAACTTCGTGATGAGACTCTTGAAATTGAGCACAACCTTCGGCACTAGGAAAGTAGAACTCAACTTAGCTGTAAAACACTGAGAGCATGTGTTAGTGTGCTGGAGCTCACCACTAGATTGAGTTCCTTGTCCACTACTGAATGTTGTGCTTGATTGAGTTCACCGCTAGGTTTTCTCTCTACTAGTGCCTTGAAAGAAGTTTCTATGAAGAAGTCAGTTCCTTGAAAGACTTTAAAGGTTGGCTGATCAGATAGTAGAGGAGTTCTCTGACTATTTTAGGGATGAGTTGCCTTATGGGTTACCTCCAGAGCAACCTCATGACCAAGGGATTTGCAGGTTGGGAAGCCAAAGGAAATGGGTCGTCGTTGTTTTGTCAGGCACTCGAAGAGAACTCAACTTGGGGATGAGCCTCTCATAATTGAGCACAACCTTCGGCACTAGGGAAGGAGAGATTAGTTTGGTGATCAGCTCTAACACACTGAGAGCATGAGTAAGTGTGCTAGAGCTCACCACCAGATTGAGTTCCCTATCCATTGTTGAATGTTGTGCTCGATTGAGCTCACCACCAAGTTAATTTCCCTCTACCAGTGCGTTGAAATAAGTTGCTATGAAAAAGGCTATGTTCAATTATGAGGTGCTCATATTGCCCCCTACATATGAGGAGTTCTGGGTCAAAATTGTAAGAAAGTCCTACCTACAATAGCACTATGAGGTGCTCACATTGTCCCCCTACATATGAGGCACTAGGTCAAAAGTGTAAGAAAGTGCTAACAAGGGCAAAAAGTGACACCCAATCTTGCAATAGCAATGGTGTTGACAAAAGCTAAAAGTGTTTTAAGAAGTGTCACAAAGACAAAGTGCTAGCATCTTTGTATGTAATCTGTTTTGTTAAATGTTTGCTCAAGATGTAATTTATTTTGTTTCAATTTTGATGTAATAATATTATTGCAAAAACTATAGGATGAAATTTCTTTTGTTTCAATTTCAATGTAGTACCATTATTGCTAAAACTATTGTTGTTGTTACTTTGGTAGTGAAAGTGGCTCTAAAGAAGTAAAAATGGCATATTTCTGCCTCGTTCATATTTTACTACAACCATAGGGATTGTTGCACAAGAAACTGTTGAAAAAATTATTGTTACTATAGTGAAAATGGTTCACAAATGCCCTCATTTAGGATTTACTACAACCAGTGAAACTGGTGTGATTGCTTCACAAGCAATTGTTGCAGAAAGACTAAAATAGCTCTAAAATAGGACTACATTTTCCTTAGCTTGGAACCAAAATAGCACTAAAATAGCTCCATGAACTAGCAGAAATTATTGCACAAGGATTAGTAGGACTAAAATCGCTTCAAAATAGGAGTGTATTTTCCTTGGTTTAGAACTATAATAGCTCCAATAACCATAGCACAGTGGTTTAGAACTATAATAACTCCAATAACCAGTGCGACAGTTGCAAGGAAACTTCAAAATAGGAGTATATTTTTCTTGGCTTAGAACTATAATAACTCCAATAACCAGTGCGGTGGTTGCAAGGAAACTATCATAAATTGAAAATGTCTACATTTCCCTTAGCTTGGAACTAAAATACCTCTAAGAACATGTGCGATGGTTGAGAAATTGTTGCACAATAAGTAATATGACTAAAATATTTCAAAATAAGATTATTTTCCTTGGTTTAGAACTAAAATAGCTCCAACATCTAGCTCGGTGGTTGTGGATATCGACCTTGAGGTGTCCCCTTTAAAGATTGACGTGCCATAGTGGTCTTCATGCCAACATGGTGGTCTCTTTGCTCATGAGTAAATGCATATAGTGCCATGTGTTGAGTCTGCGCCATTGACAATGATAAAATCGTGTCTCATTATTATGCCAGTGTGGCAATCATGATGTCAAAAAAACTTCAGAGAGAGTGCAGGTCCCGAGCAAAATTGAAAATCTCACCCACCAATGCATCGCATCACGGCCCCAAAATGGTTTCGAAAATAGTTTCGTGATTAGCTACACCCAAGAAAACATTGACCCAACAAGCGTGGGAGAAGTAAATTTAGTGGAAATTTAGAATGCAATAGTGGGAGTTATCAAAGTGGCCATGTTTTTCCGACTCCAATTATACATGCCACCAACTTTCCCCCCTAAAGAGCCCCTAAACAAGTGCAAAGAAGCCCAGAATGGCCAAAAAAAGAAAGGAAAAATGAATTGCTAGCAGGTTTGATGCTATGGACTAAGAAAAGGATCCACCTGTGGCAACCTTATGGGCCTCATTGTAAGTTAGTAACTCTAAAAGGAACCAATGCAAAATAATAAACAATGTGGGATTTATTCAAAGAGCATTGCACATGTATCAATTTACGCTTTTTTTGTGCATCCATTTATGGGTGAGCTAGACTACAAATTTTACCAAGCATCAAAGTTTTAATACCACCATGCACTAGCTTTATAAGTCTGGAGTACAAATTTTCAAAAAGTTTGCCTTTCTGATCAAATGATAAAAAGATATTGAGCTTTCCCTCAAAGATATGTGCACAATCATAGCATAGTATTGGAGACCCTTTAAATCATAGCAAAGGTTCTCAATTGGTTTCTGCCTTTGCTTTGTGGGAAGCTCAAGTTATGCACTTTCAGATAAACAATTTGTTCGATTTGTATATATTTGATGTTTTTTTGGGATATCATGTATAATCCAAACGGCATTCTTCAGAGGCATTACAACATTTGCAATAGTTTAATGATCTCATTTAAGATGCTAGTGTAAATTTTAATCCTTAGATTCAAGAAGATTAGTTTAGACACCAGTCTATCAAATTCCATTGAGAAATGCATAAGTTATGAATCGAGCAAGTTAGCCATATGCAATATGTTTCCTAAATTTCATAAAGAATGGCTACACCTAATCCCAAGGGATTCACAAGGGAAAATTTATGATATCATGTGAGTGTACAATAGGGTTTTTTTATATAGATGAGGCATAAGCTTATACATTTGGGGGGAATGGGGGGGCAGGGGGATGGCGTAGAGGGGTTGTGGGGAGCTACTAATCTTTACCCTAAACATAAGAAGAACACAAATATGCATATTTGAATACTTACAATTGATCATGTACCAAGGTTTGCATGAATTAAGGCCAAAATAAGGCTAGGTTTAGGCCATGGCAATGCAAAAAATGAAAATTAACATCAAATCATTAGTGAATATTTAAAGATTCAAAATCACATGGGCAAAAGGATTTAAGTAGATTTAAGAAAATGGGGGTCATAGTAGACTTTTGGTGGTATCCTTATAAGCTTAGGTGGGGGTGTTTTGTGATCTCATAAGGACCATATATAGGGGGTTTTCTTGATTTACATGGACTCAGGTGACGTCCCCTTTTTTCTGATAGTGAATCCCTCGGGCACCCAATCATGCATTGGCTCTCTCAATCCTTGAACTCTTGAAAACTATATTCATAGTCTTATACTATGGTGCCAACCTCTCAAAGCATTCCCATCTACCCACTAAAGGTCTAGGGCTAATCATCTCTAATTGATTCCTCCTCCTCCTCCTCATCTACAATGAAATTAGAATTTTTGTGGTGGTGGGAAGCAAATACTCTTGATCAAGCTCTAAGTGTTGTGATGGACTCTACAAAGGTAAGGATATATCTGATAAAGTGACATCCCCCACTCAAACATAGGATACATCCTCATCAAAAGGTGGTGGAGAAGGGGTATTTCTTTTGAATGCTTCTAATGGTGCTTAGGAGTTTCTGACATGAAATTTTCTCTAATTTAGCTACATTCGTATTGATATTGAGGGAGCATAAACTAGGGCCTTCCAAGCATCCATGTCGATGACTTTAATCACCCTGCTTGACCCTACAACTCCTATCAATGATGACTACTCTAGCATCAGTTTCTCACCTCTCTATGACTCACCAATAGAAAATCCTTCTTCATGCTGACTCTCTACAAAGTCTAGCTATAGATAATACCACTTTACTTGGAGGTTCATGATTCATCTCTGATTATTCAAGGTTGAAGGACATTTATTCAAAGGCTGTCAAAACCTGAAAGGGTGCAGTCAATAGATATCTTTAAATAGCTACTAACCTTGAGCTCATTCCAAATTTTTTGGCATTCCTAATCTGCACACATTTAACTTCATGTAGCCTTTTCTTGTAATCACAGTGTGTACTTCAATGGTCAATCCTTGTTGTTGAATTGCAAATTATCTTGAATATATTTCATGCTCACATAAGCCATGATCCATTGTTCCAATACCCAATCAATGATGAAGGCGATGAGGTCTCAGTGGAAGACATTCACTGATAAAGGTGATAAACGTTTAAAATTGAGGGGCTGATGTAATTTTGATAGAACTTTGGTAATGAAAGCAAAGGGCTAATGGAATTTGGATAAAGCTTTGGTAGTGAGAATAACTAGTATAATCTGGGATTGCCTTTGCTCTTCCTCTTAAGATAACTCTAAATTGAAGCAACCATGCTAGCCATCACTTTGCCCTGCTATGCCTCTAACTTCCTCATCAATTGGAGAGAATGTTACATGACTCTTTCTAGATGAGTCCACCATAAGGTGTATTTTGACCAAGGTATTTTCATGAAACCTACCAATTCTGGACCCTGGCACAAGTGAGGAGCTAGCTTCCTAGTCGAGAGCTAACTCTTTATCACCTCTTTTTCTAGTTTTGCAAGAAATCAAGGCTTGTATGGATACTCTAGAAAATAGGCTAAAAGTGATAGATAGAAGAAGAACTTGGTACTATGCTTTACATGAGGAGGGTACAGGGGGCACAGCCATTGGAATATTATCTCATTTTACAAGGATAGTATCTCACAAGTCATAGTAGATGACCACAATAGATGGATAATGCTGAAATGTTGTATGAAGGAGATTAATTCTTAGTTATCTCTCTTTATGCCCCTAACTCAGCTTTGGAAAGGAAGGATTATGGGAATCTTTATAGTGTGCAGATGGTAACTGCATTGCAATGGGTGATTTTAATATGGTTGAAATCAAGGCAAACAAATGAATGGGAAAGGGAACATGCATCAGAGGCTTTGATTTATTGTTTTAGGAAGAGTGCAAGGATCACTTGTAGTTGGTGGATGTCGGATCATGTAGGGTTTTGATAGTACTTTTCTTTGAATTTCATGAAGCCTTTGCAAAATCTGATTTGAAAGATGCCTTTGACTTTCAAAGAGTTTTCAATAGCAATCTCTATCATTGTTGATGGCTATCCGGCTTTTGATCTCTCTCCTTTTTTTAATAAAATAAAATGTGGGTTTATATTAACATGTCAAACTAAAAGAGACGGATGTTTTTACATTGAAAGTTCTCTTTGCCCAATAACAGGGGTAAGTAGTACTGTAAGAGGGAGCAAGGGATTTCAGTTTTTCAAAAGAAGTCGTGCTGGACATTATCTACATCAGTTCGTCTCTTCCTTGGGATGACATGAGTAACAACTTTGATAACAACAGTACTCGGAATATGAATGTAGGGGAACGAGCATTTGTGCTTCTTAGCCTTCCTTGAGAATTCTTTGTGGGTTTGCTACAAGGACCAGAGGAACTATTCTCTTGACATATTCTTGTTGTGCACTTTAGTAGAGGTGCTTGTAGGGTTAGCACCTGAGACAAGTCTCTTGAAGAGGGGTGGGCATGGTGAGGCTCTCTTCGGTTTTGGGGGGTACCAAACTTCTGAGCGTGAGTGGGTGACACACATCATGCCACAGTGCTCTCGTCAAGAGAAGGAGAAGGAGTAACAGGTATAGTTACATAGTAATGGAATAGATAGGGACGAGGGTAGCATCCTGAATGGGGGTGAGACGTTGCATTCCCTAGGATGCCAAAGTGCTCTACTCTTGGCATTGCGTCTCCTCTCTTTCTTTCACCTCTCTCTGTACAAGATTACGTAGTTGCACCATAAGTGTGTTCTCCTCTTTTTCCAAGTTGTCCTCTTTCTGGATGTACACTTGTGGCTGTGTTTGGGTTTGGAAAATTCTCTACATATTAAATCACTTTGCTCCTAGTTGCATACATAGATTTTTAAAAAAATCAGTAGCATCAATAATGTTATCGTTAAAAACTTTTGCACATTGAGTAAACCAAATTGACCATAGCACAGAAGCACGGATAGCATTCCGGTTGGGGGAAGCTCTGCTAGGCGTGTCGCCCAATAGTAGGTAGGCAAAGTTGAATGGGAGCTTGGTGTGTTGTAACTGTGTAGAGTTCTGGAAAGGGAAAAGGTATGGAATGTTCTCCTATGCGCACCTACATCTCTTGCATATTCCATCACCGTGACCTATCCTCCATGCTTGACTGGCTGTACAAACTCCTTTGTGCATGCTTTTGATCTCTTATTGATTAATCTTGACTTTTTTAACCTAGCAAATATAAAGTTACACTATGACATTGGCATTGTCTTACAATATATGAAATGAGTGTTTACTATCTTTCATTAGTTTAAGACCCTATGAACTTTTTTGAGCATGTCCTTCAATCAAAAGTCTTATCTTGGACACAAGTTAAGTTCTATGAATTTTTTTGTTTATGTAGATTCCTTACATTTATAATAACTCATATGTGGGCATCCATGAATGAATATGTAAGATAGCACATGCAATGATCATAAGCTTTAATTAAACAATTTGCATATTTTACTAGAAAAGTAAATTTATTATGGATGAAGTTTATGAAGAATTAGGATAAAATACGTATGTAAGATAAAGGTATCCTTTACGTAGGCTCACATGATTGCAAAATTATGATTATGCCTATAAAGCTCACCTATGAATCTTGATAATTTCTTTGTAAATTTCTAGTATAATCAAAATCTTAAACTTCTTGAAATCTTCTAATATCTTTCTCTTTTAATGAGTCTATTAAAAAGAAAGAAACATTTTCTTTTATCTTAAACATAATCAATACATCATTTTTTCATATATAGATTCTTTTGAACATAGTGATAACAAGCATTTATCCATAAGAACAGTGAGAAGGTTGTGCAAAGTTTCTTTGTACAAAATAGTTGTTTTATATCACATTCTTACTAATCCTGACAAAACCTTTCACTTTGGCACGTGATATATTGTCTCTTGAAATCGTTCAATCTTCATTTTCTTTATAATGTCCAGTTGAAATGCCAAATCTTCACACATTTGTCCTTGCAAATTTGAATAGAGGTGATGTCATTGTAACCTGTGCATACTTCTTTCATTCAACGTAGTGTTGCTCTTTAACTCTATTTCGATGCTAGACATCGACAACAAGTAGCCAAGCCCTATGATACCCGCCTTCCTTATTTCTATTGGATTGTGATAGTATCTGGTCCTTTCATTAGAGTAAAGCTAGAGTCCAAGCATCTTTCCATTCAAATAATGAAGTTTCATATTGAACTTTTGTTTCAATAAATTTGAGAACTCTATAAAGATGTCATCGCATTTTTGGAATGTTTACAAACACACATATATAATAAAAATTATTCTAGACTAAAATTTCATTTTACAGAGTGTGACTTCATAATATCTTCTCTTTTTTTTTTAAACCTACAAATTTTGTTTGCATTTTTTCCTGGTTTCTAGGACTAAGCTTATAGGTTTAAACAAACACATGAAGGGGTATGGGACATCTAGCTCACACATTGATTAAGAATTATATTGCAAACATGCCACTTTAAGTAACACAAATTTTTGGAAGGGTACATCCCAAGGAGTTTCCTTGTATCCTCCTATGATTGGAACATGCGCATCTCTTCTCATTCTTGTCTAAGACATGTGACAACATAGAGTTTACTGCAACAAAGCTACCATCCTTACTTAATGATGCTACAATTGATGCCATCTCGTCTATATAGAAAACAAGCTACTACTATATAAATTGACGCCATCTCGTCTATATAGAAAACAAGCTACTACTATATAACTATTGCATTGCCACATTAAGATGATTGAATATGTCTCATAAAGCTATATGAATTGATGTCATCCCGTCTATATAGAAAACAAGCTACTACTATATAACTATTGCATTGCCACTTTAAGATGATTGGATATGTCTCATAAAGCAAGAGTGCGCTTCTTAGAATATATCAAAAGTTGGTGTTGTGTTGCCTTAAGCTAAGCTGGTTGGAGCGTTGGGGTCACGAGTGTTCCAAGAGATCGGCTGGACACCGAATTATGCTGTTGTGGGATCACCCACGAGCTACGCCTACAGTGGGTCACGTAGATGGTGAACGAGATGAAGGACGTTTGGTTGAAACGGAAGAGGTACACGTTGGGAGGTCCGTCAACAGGGCCTGCTCTCCAGTCGTATCGTAACCACCGATCTATACGTCCAAATCGCTTCGACTACTATAGTTAGTAGTTTGAACTTTGTAGCTTTGCTCTCACCGGAGACTTCCAGGCGTCCTAAGAGTTTAACGTGATGCAAGTGCATCACGCAATTGCATCACGTAACGTGGCTTTATAAATCTGCGCTGTAGCGTTAGTCCAGGCCGTCGCCAATACTATTAGACTATGTTACGGAAATTTGATCAACTCTCGACCTGTGAACTGTCATGTGGTCCGCCTGAAAACCTTGGTACCTTAAAAGTGCCTAGTCAGTCACTGTGCACTGTGCCAAACCTTTGTCTGCTGGCCGAATTACTGCAGATGCCCCATGATCCCACAATTCATCACCTAACAAGTACTCGGGACTCGGTACCTAGCTCAATTAAATTCAGCGTCACCTACATAATCCCCAAGTATATTTATATAAATGAAAACATTTCTACCTTTTTCATTTGACAAATTCTTTTTTGAGCATTGGTAGTGCTATAATGTGTGTGTCCAAATGCATGCATAGTTCACCTTTCTTTTTTTCTTGCAATTCTCCCAAGGAGGGTCCGTCAAGCCCTCCTGAGTGTATCCTTTCCAAAAAATATAAGAAATCAAGCAAGATTCTCCATATGAAACCAAACCATTTGACACCACTTGTTAGTTGCTCTTTATATTGAACCCAAACACTATATTCTTAGGGATTAAACCTAGAGATATGTAACCATGCAACATGGGCTCAACATAAGGGGTTTTTTAATCCAACAAATTCATAGAAATTCAAATTTAGAAGTTATTGTCTAATTCACAAAATCATAAAGCTACACATCGTACATAAAGTTTTCTAGTAGTGCACTCCCAAAGTCTATGTTTCTTCACATCTCCTCCCATCCCTTATCCAACGTACTACCTCTTGTGTACTGATACCTTTTTCCAAAAACCTTGTTGCTTGGACTTTCATGTCTTCTTAGCTTTAAAAAGAGATTCAAGTCTTGTCATCGCTTGGGGGATTTCACCAAGTCAGAATGCAAATACACCCATCTGCATTTAATTTTTCAAAAGTGAGATTGAATGCAAAGTTGCGAGGCCTATACACTCTTAGAGAAAAAGGCATGTTATCACCTAAAAAGAGAGGAAACTAAGCCACATTTCTTGCCTACATGAGATCTTCTAGGCTTGATAACTAGTGCTTGTGGTAGTGTACAATGTTTTTCATTGCAATAGATTGTTTCACTCTAAGAATTTTGGTAAAATCATTCAAGTGACTTCCAACAATAGTCTAGTGAAAGTTTTTCTTTAGCAGTCATGCTATTTCGATTGTAATACCAAGACTATTGACGCTGGCTATGATAAGGAGGGAGATAACAAGGGACCATAATAAAGGAATGAAAAGGTTGGGGCCATAAGATAATGGTCTACCATCAAAGGACCTAAAATGTTTGGGGTCTAGGGGCATACCTAGACTTGGGTAATAATGAAGGAATGAAAAGGTTGGGTCCCATGAGGGAGCTCTAAACTGAAGAGCTTCCTTTTTAGGGATGCATGGCATGTAAGGGTTCCCCCCACATGGGAGGTTCCTTTGATTTAGGAAGTTCCTATGATGTAGGGGCTGATTGCCACTTATGTAGGGGAGGTGCCTATAACCTAGGACACCTTCATCTCCAATCTATATAAGGGAGGTTCTCCCTTCATTTTAATACACAAGCTTTTGGTTTCACTTGTGCTCTTCCTTTGTGTCATCATGAATCTCTTCTATCCCACCCATCTCTTCATTTGGTATCAGAGCCAGGTTCTAGAGAATCCACCTTGAAAGTGCCACCTCATCATCTTCTCCACCACCTCTATTTTTGAAGCTCCATCTTTCCCTCTTCTCCAAAAAATTTGTAAGAGCTTGTTCTCTCCATCTGCTATGCCATTTCTAGATCCTTGTGAACCGAAGTTTCCTCCCTCTGGGGTGCACCTCTAACTCAAAGCATTTCCCGTAATTTTGCCTCTATCACTCATGCTGACATGAATACAGTGCACCAATCTATCGTGTAATTCTGCCTGTTGGAGCCATATCCTCTGAGCTAAATCTGGGTGACTACTAGAGGAGTGTTGTGTCCAAATCTGAGCTCATTTGGTTTAGTGGTTGCTGAGCATTTAGCAAAAGACCAGTCAGAGAAGGCGCTACTATCATGAGCAATGCTGCACGTTTTTTTGGCAATCCTCCTAGGTGGACAATCTCTGGTATAAGGTCTTCAAATGTGCATTAAAAGACCTCTCAGTTATGCTTCATAGGGCTTGAATCAAGCCCTCCAAGTTACTCTATTTTTCACTACAATTTTGGGCATTTTTTCGTTGTTGGATGTTTGATGCAAGCGTGGAGATGACTCATTGACAAAAAATTATTGGTTAATAATGCCTAGCTCTTGTTCATCTTCCAATGCTTCATATGTGAAAGCAAAGAAGAAGAAACAAACACCTAGATATGTCAAAAGACTCAGAAGACAAAAATTCATGACAAGTTTGTATATATTAACAAGCTTATATTACAAAAAGGTGCTATGTTGATACAAGAATATAGTATTTGTAAAACCAAGATTCATAACAAGTTTGTATGTATTAACAAGGTTATATTACAAAAAGGTGCCAAACCTCATCAAGGCCTGAGACACTTGTGTCTGACTATCCATACTTTGCTTGTAAATTCAAGATCAAGAGGCAAGCTTGTAGTTTTGACATCCTCGCACCATCATACAATAGTGTTGATGCCAAATCTCACATCACGATCTCATGCTCAAACATCTCATCCCCATCTCCCATGGTGCCTCCAAAAAATAATCCATCATGTTTGCCATACCCTCATACTTCTCTAGAGGATGATCCTCAAGATCATCTTGATCGAATTGTGGTGGTGGTGCACATGCTCCCTCACTGCTCTCCTCAGCTTGTATGATATAATGATGCAAGGTTAGTGTGTGCAACAAGAACAAGCAATATAAATATCCATGAATCATTCAAATATCATTGGTTTATCGATGATGCACTAGCATGTTAACCAATATCCTCATTTGGTGGTGCCTCTCCATACATGTGCAAGTGGCGACAATATAATGCTGATGACAAACCCCTATCCTACAATCCAATGAGCTATCACTACTCATCCTCTCCACCTACACACATCCACAACCATCCCCCCAAGTCGATCAAACACCCAAATCCCCCAAATTCCCTCAAAACCCCTAATCCTCTCTCTTTCACAAAATGCCCCGGGGCTTAAATCCCCCCTAAATCCCTTCAAACACCCACTCACTATGGGGGTTAAAGGTCACTGTGCCTTTACCCCGGTTATGTACAAAACTCAAACACATATATAAATAAATGAAAAAGAAGATTAGGGTGTTCTGCACCCACCAAAAAACTTGTGTGGCTCTCTGTTTTTCTCTCTCTCCCTCTTCCGTTCTGCTTTCGTTGAGAGCTCTCTCAACTGGTATCAGAGCCCGGGTGATCTAACTGATCGTGCGTGAATGCCTAGAAGCTCAGCAGCTTTATAGGAGGAAGGAGAAGCTCAATGGGAAGCTTTGTGGGTGACTTTACTTGCATCTGAGTGTGCAGAGACCTTAAAGGAACCTTTGGAAAAGTCACTTTGGTTTTGCAAAGTGGTTTTGAGAGCCCGTGAAGCGTTTTCAAAGAAAAAGTCATTTTTTAAAGCTTTTCCTTGTTTCGTTCGACAACAGAGACTCCGTATTGACTTGTAGAGGCAACCATTGCTTGCTTTTGGTGTCCATTTCACTTCAGGAGCTTGGAAACACCTTCATTCTTGAATTTGGGATCATTTCATTGGATTTCTGACTCGCTGTGTCAGTTTCAACGTTTTTCTGCCCGGGGGTTGGAACTCAAGTTTGGAGCAACCATTTGCAAACCTGTTGATTTCGGTAGACTCAAGAGGTCCTAAAACTTCTATGTTGCTCATCATTCACACTCCGGTGGAGTTTACAAATAGTTCAATTTCCAAAAACGTTTTTCAGTCCGTGTGTTGGACCCAGTGATTGGGACCACGGTTTCTAAAACTATCTATCCCATTGCGTTTCGAATGCCTAAAGACCCCTACCTGTCAGTTCTTGCATGATTCGGTGGAGTATTTTCAGAGTTATAGATCTCTGTGTATTTGATTTCATCTTTATGTTATGCATTTTTCATTCTAAGGTTTTGAAACCTTGGATTTATGCCACATGGCAGTGGATAAGTGTTGATTCCCATTTCTCACTCATTGGTTGGGATTTTGGAGTTTCAGCAGAAGAGAGATATTTGCAGATTGTCTTCCTGAGTCTTTATGCAATGGTGCCCATGTTTTGAGGCATCTCAAGTTCTATTTTCAGTAGGGGTCATTGCTGTAGGACCATGATTTCTTGAGCATAAAGTTATGCAGATAACTCTCGTTGCAGTTTGAGCCATGTGCGCTCATTTGTGGTGTGCATTGGGTTCTAGTGGATGATTTATAGGCCATTTGGATGCATTGTGATCCTTATTAGATGCGCTAATAGGCCCAGATTGCCTTGTGGGATGCTATTTTTTATGGACACTTTGCACATGGATGCTATTTTATGCTAAGGGACAGCTTTGACACATTGCAGTTGATGCATTGATTGTGTTATGCTCTCTTGGATGAGATATTATTGATGCATATGCCCATGGACAGTGTTTATGCTTGAGCCATTTGGCACTTATTGGCATTTTGGATTGCCATCACAGTTGGCATTTTCTTTTGGGCCAGATTTGCTCATATGGATGCATAGTACATGCACATGAGTCAGCTGTATCTTTTGATGCTTTGAGCTTTGAGTTTTGGTGATATTTCACTCTATTGTGGCATACACATTTGGGTGCACCTGGTATTTGGTGTGATTCTCTCTTGCAGGCACTAGCATTTGAGATTTTGCTTTATTTGCATCGTGGCATCCTCTTCCATGTCTGAAAAGAGTTTTTCAGCATTAAAAAGTTTGATGGGACAAACTTTTCTTTGTAGAAAGAACAGATAAGGGACGTGCTTATTCAAAGGAAGCAAATAAAACTCTTGCAAGGGATTGCAGCTAAGCCTGTAGCTATGTCCACAGATGACTGGAATGAGTTGGATGCATTGGCAAAATTTGCCATTAGCGACAGTTTATTTCACAGTAGTCACTGAAAAGAGTATGGAAGCTTTATGGAAAAAGCTGTGTGCTACATATGAGAAAGAGACTGCCTCAAACAAAGTCTATCTCATGAAGAGATTGTTTGAGCTGCACATGAAGGAGGGAGTATCCATAGCTTTGCACTTAAATGAATTTAATATCATTTTCAGTCAGCTTCAAGCTCAAAATCTGAATTTCGATGTGGAAATGAGGGCAATATTTCTCTTATGCTCATTACCATCCTCATGGGATACTTTCCATATTGCTATCAGTAACTCTGCACCTGGTGGAGTATTGAACTTTGATGATGTGGTTGGTAGCTTGTTGGCTGAGGAGATTAGACAGAAGTCAATGGAAGGCAACAAGCAAGATGCAGCCTTAAATGTGCAAAGGGGTAGATCACAGACCAGGGGGATGTTTCAAGAAAGAGGGAAGTCCCGTAGCAAGTCCAGGGCATGGAACATTGATTGTCACTAGTGCGGCAAGAAGGGCCACATGAGAAAGGATTGCTACAAGCTTAAAAGAGAGCAAAAGGATAAGAAAAAGAATGCAAATTGGGGTGCAAATTAGAAGGAAGAGATTTTTGGCCAGGAGTGCCAAGTGTGGGACTTTGTATCCCTTACATGTATCAGGGGTGTTTGATCATGTTGTTGCAATAACCGAGAAGCCAAACACTTCTTTATGGCATTGCCAGTTGGGCCATATGAGCCAAAATGGGATGAAACTCTTATGCCGTTTGGGTTATATACCACATTTGAGTTTCTCTGATTTTGAATTTTGTGAGCACTGTCTCTATGGGAAGTAAACTAAATCAGCCCATAAAAGAAGGGGAAAGAAAGAGTTTGAAAAGCTTGATTTGGTGCATTTAGACGTATGTGGTCCCATGCCTACATCGTCATTAGGTGGGGCTGAATATTATGTGACATTCATTGATGATGCAACTAGGAAAATGTGGGCTTATGCTATAGCTCAGAAGAGTGATGTGTTCCAAGTATTTCAGAAATGGCTGGTCTTGGTTGAGAATCAGTCAAGTAGAACGCTTAAATGCCTACGGATTGACAATGGTGGAGAGTAAATCTCTCACGACTTTCAACATTTCTATGATACACATGGGATTAAGAGGGAGCTCACATCCCCTCGTACTCCAGAGCAAAATCCAGCTGTAGAAAAGATGAACTGTACCATTCAAGAAAGGTTGCAATGCATGCTTTCCAATGCAAGTCTTTCTGGTGGTTTTTGGGCTGAGGCAATGAAGATTGCAGTGCACATGATCAATAGATCACCTAGTAAGAGTTTGGATGGTGGTATTCCTGAAGAGGCATGGAGTGGCAAGAAGCCCTCTTACTCTCATTTGCGTATATTTGGGTGTTGAGGCATATGCACATGTGCCAAAAGAGCTTCGAAAGAAGCTAGATCCTAAGTCTAGGAAATGCATCTTTCTGGGTTATGGTGAAAGTGGAGAGATGGGCTATTGTCTCTGGGATCCAGAAGCAAAGAAGATTATACGGAGCCATGATGTAGCCTTCAATGAGAAGAAGATGCATAAGGCACCCATGAGGGATGTGGAAAACCTCCTCCCTCCCCCTCCCACCTCTCCATCCTCTCCTACATTGTCTCTCTGCACCTACAAGACTTGTTGCAGCTCCCTCTCCATCTCAAGGTAAGAATTCCTCTCTTCTTCTATTTCAAGTTTGTTTGGTTTCTTTGTATTTCTTTCTACCTCTCCTTTTGTTTCCCTTCCTCTACTTTCACTTTCCCTTCCTTTCTCTAAAGTTTCTCTCCTCCTTTCCTTTCCTTTTCTTTCTCTAAAGGAAGAAACAATACATGAAAAACAATCATGAAAGAGAAGAGTATGAAAGCTCTACCTATTACTTTTGTGCTTTCTCCTTGTTTGTAGGCTTCTCTTTGTCTCCTCAATTCGTACCCTTTGGAATGTTGCTTCTCCAAACTCCTCCTTTCACTAATTAGTTTTCTTAAAATGGCATGTTTCCTCTCCTTCATAGGGCAATAAACACAAAACACCTCCTCTTCTGAGTGGGATCGGACACATCATTTCCAAGTAAGAGCGTGCTTCCTCTCTTTCCTTATTTTCTTTTCGTGAATGTATTGACCTACAGCTAGTGCCTTCAGTGATGGGCATAGGAACTCGTCTCTCTTCTCCCCTCTATTTTCCTTTTCCATCCTCTCTTTTCCTCTTCCATCCTCTCTTTTCCCCTCTCTTTTCTTCTCTCTTTTCCTCTCTTCTACCCTCTCTTATCTCCTCTCTTCTCCCCTCTCTTCTCCTCTCTTCTCTTATTTCCTCTCTTCTCCCCTCTCCTCTTTTTTCCCCTCTTTCTCCCCTCTCTTTTTGTCTTCCATCCTCTCTTTTCCATCACTCCTCTCTTCTCTTTTTCCCCTCTTTCTCCCCTCTCTTTTCCTCTTCCATCCTCTCTTTCCCCTTCTCTCCTCTCTTTTCCTTCACTCCTCTCTTTCCCCTTTCTCTTATTTTCACATCCTCTTTCTCCCCTCTCTCTTTCCCTCTCTTTCCCCTCTCTTTTCCTCTCTTTTCGCTCCCTCTTTCCCCCTCTCTTTTCCTCTTCCATCCTCCCTTTCCCCCTCTCTTTTCTCCCCTCCCTCTCTTTCCCCTTTCTTTTCCTCTCTTTTCCTTCTCTTTTCCTCTTCAATCCTCTCTTTTCCCCTCTCTTTTCTCCCTCCTTATCTTTCCCCTCTCTTTCCTCTCTTTTTCTCTCTTTTCCCTCCCTCTTTTCCCCTCTCTTTTTCTCTTCCATGCTCTCTTTTTCCATCCTCTCTTCTCCCCTCCCTCTCTTTCCTCTTGTTTCTCCCCTCTCTTTCCTCTCTTTTCCCTCTTGTTTCTCCCCTCTCTCTCTTTCCCCTCTCTTTTCCTCTTGTTTCTCCCTCTCTTTCCTCTCTTTTCCTCTTCCATCCTCTCTTTTTCCATCCTCTCTTCTTCCTCTCTCTCTTTCCCCTCTCTTTTCCTCTCATTTCTCCCCTCTCTTTCCAAATAACAAATTACAAATAAAAAGAGGGGTTACAACAAGTATTTAAGAGAGGGCTCCCTCTCATATACTAGAAACTGTAATTACATTCTCCAAATCGGAGTACTTTACAAACTGTAATTACATTCTCCAAATCCTCTCTCTTCGTCTTTTGGTCTTTGATGAAGTGCTACCCTCTCCTTTGTCATCTCTCTTCTTCTTCTTATCCTTCACCTCTTTTTTCTTTTGCTCCTTAGCCCAAGGACCTTCCTTGGGCATGTGGCCTTCCTCTTGGATCAATAGAATCCTCTAGGATCTCCCAATCAGTCTTGCCTAGTCAAAATGATTCTCGCCCTTAGTGTGTGCGTTTGGACATAGATGCACCCTAGGGAGCAATGGTACATCTACCTCCCCATCCTTTATATCAAATATTGACTGTACATCTCCTCCAAGTATTCTATCATAACTTCCTTGCTAGGGTCCATGGGGAGTAGCAGAGAGAGAGAGCAATGAGAAGGAAGCGACAAGGAGTAGCAGAGTGGAAGGAGTGGAATGACGAGCAGGGAGTGGTGTGAGAAGGGATATAGCAAGGGAGTGGTGTGAGACAAAGAAGAGAGGAGGGGAGACTTTAAAGATTGAGGGAGGACGAAGCGGAGAAGGAAAAAGCAAAGAATCAAATGTACAAAAGCTAAGGAGGATAAAGCAGATAGGGTGATAAGGGACGTGATTGGTGAAGATTGTGGAATAAAGGAGAGTGGATGCAATAAAATTTCCTAGAATTTTAGGAATATGTTGTCTTGTGCTATATATATAATTTGTTGAATAGAAGTGAATGTGAATGTAGCTTGTTTGTACCCTAGGTGGACTCCCCATGAGGCAAAACTCATCTCATGCCTACCCCTAAGAATACCCCTCAAGGAACTCCTTTGCTATAGTAGTCCATGGCTTCATGGGGAGTCTCAGCGAGTTTGTCGCATCCATGAACGAGGAGGCAGCGAGATTCTTCTCTCTCCTATCCTAGAGGACCTCAACTATTCCCTCTCCTACACCCCTTAAGGGTAGATTAGGGACATTGATAGCTTTACCTACTCGACAGTTGTCCCTTGTAGCCCCTTCCAAGGGGTCATCACCTAGACATACCCATCGTAGGTTTAGAAAGAGTAGTAAGGGTCGAGGCTACTGTCATGGAACGAGGGATGTAGACAAGTCTGCACACTCACATCCCTATAGGTCTTCCCTTCCTCATGAGATGTAGTACTAGCCAAGTCCCTTTCCCTCTCCACTCACAAGCCGCAGCACCCCAGAGACCACTCCCTTACTCCTTGCTCCTTACTCTAGCTCTGCTACTCCATACACCGTGAATCCTATAGACTTTGTTTTGCCCGAGGACCTTTCCTACAGAGTGAGCAACATTGGGGAGGTTATACAAGATGAGGATGGGAAGGTGGTCACAAGATACATGAGGAGGTTGGTGAGCACCCACTTCCCCAATGACATATTTAAACCTTGGAACCAATAGGACAAAAAAGCCAAGGAAGCCTGTATAAAAGCCCTCAAGAGACAATTTCCAAATCCTAAAGGGTTTGAGTTTGAAACAAATGCCATGCTTACTCGCATGGAGGAGCTTCTTAGATCTCATAGATATGAACTAAGCGAGGTGTGGATTGCACTACAAGACACAGGCCGCTTTTTGACACCGATACCTATGCTAAATACGAAGTTTTTTTTTTGAACAAGTGGAAAATGTCAAAATGTTTGTCAGTGTGGACATCGCAAAGAAATCATTGGTGCGGGAGTCAATGTCACCATTGGTAAAATATGCCCGATAGTGTTGGTATGGGCATTGGTGTAGGTCTTGCTATATATCGGCACTGTAGTGTTGGTACACGCATCAATATATATCGATGTTTTTATAGAAGCTTTAAAAAAATTATGTGGGGCAAGATGGGGCTTGTTTCAGTCCCATCCTGCCCACATAAATTTTTTTCCCATTAAAATCATGATTAAATGTTACAAATGCGGAGGTGCGGAGGTGTACATTATAATTTTGCAAACAAAGTCTACAAAGTAATGGCAATATGCTACAAAATGGCAAATCCACCAAAGTAATGCCTACAAAATGGCAAAAGTGTTGAACTCCAAATCGTCCTCCTCACCGTCCTTGCCCTCCTTGCCCTCGGTCTCTCTGCATGCGCCCTCCTCATCCTCCTCACCCTCCTTGTCCTCGGTCTCTTTGCATGCACCCGATCCCTTGCCCTCCTCTTTTGCGTACCTAGCCGCTTCTTCCTTAGATCCCGTCTCTCCATTCGGATGTTTGGATGGGTCAAGCGTGCCTCCCTAAGAATAAAACAAGCTAGAAAAAATAAGAGTGTTAGTTGTAAGACAATGGTGATACTCAAACGATAACGAAGAGGAATAGGGTATACTCACATGCCACCACCCTTTCCCAATCGATGTGGACTCCTTCTCCTTCTCCTGAAATCATGCCTTGGCTCCAATCCCGAAGGCCCTTCTATACTCATTGTCTGGAGGCCTTCCAATCACAGATTCCTGAGGATCCAAATTCAATTAGTTAGATATGAATGACAAGGCATTTGAATGATTGAACATATTAGAAATCCAGTAGAAGATAAATATATATTTACCACACATGCCTCATTTCCAACTCTCCCACTGCTCCTAAGGTCCAAAGGACCTACAGTCTCTAGGCATATCCTCGTTGCCCTTCGTTGAGGCTAAAATGCATCAAGATTCTCCCAATAAAACTTATTCGCTCTCTTCCAATCCTTCACGTCCGCCCACCCTGGCTTGTTCTTAACCCCCCCTTAACAGCACTGTGGTTGAGAGGAGGTAGATGGCTACGAACTTTGGAGGGTTTCTTCGCATCCTCTTTAGTGGCAGTAGTGTTTTTGAATCTGCATCCATGTGCATTTGTGTGTGTTTTTGACATCCATGTTGGCATGCAAGTATGACATTTGTGTGTGTTTTTTAGAGATCTTATTTTTACACCATGCTTTGAGAGTGTGGAATGAAAGTGTGTGGCACAATTATTCATGCAATCAACTATGTGTCTAAGCAAAAGCGTGTGAGTGCACCTAACCTAGTAACTAGGTAGGGACTAACTATATGCTTTTTTTGTTGTTGCTGGGATTTCACAGGGGCAGGACTCGGGAATCACTTCTGAGCCCTAGGTTGTAATCAATTGATGCTACCTATATGTGCGAAGATGTACATATGCAAGTGAGTTCTCGTGATACAATCTAATCCTAACTAAGGAAGACTTGGGTTTCCCAATTCTTCATTTTTATTGGGGATGGCTTGTGTGTTGAAGTAGTAGCGCTTCAATTAGCACTCGTTTATGGTTGTATTGAATTGGACTCCATCTAATGTTTCTAGTAGCACATCTTCGATGGGATTCATCCTTCTGACTTAGTAGTGTCCTTTACCTAGATACTTGACTTTTTCCTTGTGTACTTTGGCATTGTATAACAAGACCAAGTCACCTTCCTTGATGTCTTTAACTTTAAGATTTCTGTCAAACCATACCTTTCTTCTACATTTTTCTATTGTCATGGCATGGTAGGTGACTAATCTTGTCTCTATATGCTTCTCCAATTGATAGAGTCTTTCTTTCAAGGATGCATAATCTCCCATGTGTTCCTATACTGCTATGCGTAGGCTTGGTATTACAAATTCTAGTAGGACCACAACTTGAAGGTAATACACCAATTGAAAAGGTGTATTCCGTGTACTGACCTTGAGTGTGGTTCGGTATGCCCATAAGGCTACATTTAGTTTCTCTACCTAATCAAAACGTTGTGGTTCTACTACCTTAATGAGGATAATGCATAATATTTTCTTGGTGGATTTGGCCTATCTATTCCCTTTGGGTAGTAGGGTGTGCTTTTTCTATGGATTACCATAAAGCCAGACAAGACTTCTTGGATTACCTCATTGACAAAATGTGTACCTCTATCCGACACAATTTCAATGGGGCATCCAAAATGGGTGATCACATTCTCATATAAGAATCTTGATGTGCTTCTGGCATCTACCTTTCTGACTGCTTTAGCTTCAGCCCATTTGGTAAAGTAATCAGTGGTGGCCACAATGATGTAGCGTGCCTGTGTTCCCTTTGTTGCTGAATGGATGGGACCCACATAGTCAATCCCCCATTTTTCAAATGGTATTTGTGCAACAACTGTTGTTAGGGAATTGAAGTCTTTGTGTTGGGATTTAGTGGTTCATTGGCATACATCACAACCCTTGACATATTCACAGGCATCTTCCCAAAATGTTGGCCACCAGTAGCCTACGAGGAGGACTTTTCTTGCTATGGCTTCCCCTTGGAAGTGTTCTCTTGCAATGCCTTCACAGACTTCATTTAGGATTGGCATGATCTCATGAGACATTACACATCTTCTTAAAATCAGGTTCTTGCCCATCTTGTACAGTTATCCAACTTTTAAAATTAGTTTTATGGCATCCACTACTTTTATTTCAGGGGGTCGTCTTCCTGCCATTAAGTACCCAATGATATCTCCACACCAATCTGGAATAGCATCTATCTGAAATAGTGTGGCATCTGGCAAGTCATCTTCTACTCCAGTGGCTTCTTCTCCCAACTTGACACGAGACATGTGATCGGCAATGTAGTGTTGGGCACCTTTGCGGACCACTATTTTGAAGTTGAATTCTTAAAGCAAGAGGAGCCATCTAGTTATTCTTTCTATTGTACACAGATGATTCACAAGATAAAACAATGCTTGATGGTCGGTGTAGAAAACAAAATCATTTGCCAATAGATAGTGCCAAAATTTCTTAACACTATACACCATTGCTAGGGCTTCTCTTTCGACAGTGGTATAGTTGATCTCGGCATGGGTAGTCTTTCTTATTTTCACCAAGTTGACAAAGCACACTTCAAATTGCATACTTGGATCCTTCAGTAGAACATGAAAGTCAATATCCCAATTGGGAGATATAAGGATGGGTGCTGGATTAGGCACCACTTTAAAAGCTCAAAGGCTTGGTCACACTCTTCTATCCATAAGAATTCCACTAATAACTTGTAGAATGGTCTGGCTATCATGGCATACCGTAATATAAATCTTCTATAATACATGCATGTCCCATAAAGACGTGTATGCATTTGGAATTTGTAAGAGGAAGTAATTCCACGATGATTTTGATTTTGTCCATGTCAGTTGTTGCAATCCCATGTTGAGAAACGGTGTGTCCCAAAACAACTCCATGGATGACCATGAACGGGCATTTTGTTGGATTTTGGGAGATGCCATAATCCCTGCATTTGATTAGAACTACTTCAAGACATTTGAAGTGGTCTTTTTAGTTCGAGTGGATGCACAAATCATCCAAGAACACCTGTAAAAACTTATTCAAAAATGACTTCAAAACTGTGAACATGACTCGCTAGAATGTGGTCGGGGCATTATAAAGGCCGAATGGCATGACTCTATAGGCAAAAGTTATGGGGGTTAAAGGCCACAGTACTTTAACCCCGATTATGTACAATACTCAAACACATATCTATATATGGATGACATAGAAGATTAAACACTATATTGGAGAATTTGGGAATCTCTTGAGTCTGACTTTCAAGTAAAGGGTTAAGATTTGACCATGTGGCCAAAACTTGAACCATTATTTGAAAGTGGGACTTGGGAGGATTCCCTAATATGGTGTTTAGGATGGATTCCACTTTCAAGTAATGGATTCAAATTTGACCATGTGGCCAAATCTTGACCATATTGGGAAGTCCCAAAATATTTGAAAATTCCCAAATTCCCTAATATAGTGTTATTAGCATGTTCTTCACCCACCAAAATGTGTGTGAATCTCTCTTCTAGCTCTCCCTCTCTCTCTCTCACCTTCTTCCATTTTGCTTCCGTTGTTGAGATCTCTCCACTGGAATCAGAGCGTGGGTGTTCTAGTTGAGCTTGGGTGTGAGCGTGGAGCCCTAACTCTGCTGCTATAGCTCTGTGGGAGGAAGGAGAAGCTCTGTTGGGTGTCTTTACCTACATCTTGATGTGCAGAGACCTTGTAGAAACCTTTGGAAAGTTCTTTGAGTGGTTTTTTGCAAGCCAGCAGGTGGTTTTGGAGGCAAAAAGATAGTTTATTTTAAACCTAAGAGTCTTGTGATGAAGATATCTTTCTTTGAAAGCTGAATCTCACCCTGAGATCTAAATAAAAGTTGTAGAAGACTTTGAGTACTTTATTTTTTGTTTCTACATCTCTGTCATCCGAGTTTTCAATGAAAAGTTACAGCTGTTGCAAAAAGTGACGAAATTCAATTTCCTGCACGGATTTCGTGTGTTGGATCTCCATATCCAGGCCACCATTTGCATTTTAGACACTCCAAGTGGATTCAGAGCAATCCAAAACTTCTACTTGTGAAGCTACTTCTAATTCCGTGAAGTTCTATAGCTGTAGTGAAGCCCTATCTACTCCAACATCTTCATTCCGTCATTTCTTATGTGAGTGGAAACTCAACATCCACGCCTCCATTTGTAGAGCTGTTTGTCCCATTGGATCCAGCTTGAAACATATGTCTACAAAGTTGCTTGCTATTCTATGAAGAATCGAGGGAGTTGTGATTCTCTATGTTTTTCCATCGTCTCTGAAAAGGAAATTTCTCAAAGTTTCCAAGACCTTCTCATTGATTGCCATGTGGCATTTTGGCTAAGGTTAAGTTTCCTAAGGTTCATTTTTTGCAAAGAAATGCAAGGGTTGACTGGCTCTTACTCCATCCTTGGATGAGATTTTGGAGTTGTGGCAAAAGAGAGATATTTGCAGATTGTGATGCTGAGTTTGGTTATGTAGTGACGCCCATGCTTTGAGACATCCCAAGTTTTATTTTCACTAGCGGTCATTGCCGTGGGGCCATGATTTCTTGGATATACCTTATGCAAATCACTCTGGTTGCAGTCTGAGCCATGTGCACTCATTTGTGGTTTGCATTGGGTTGCAATGGATGCTTTACAGGCCATTTGGATGCATTGCAATCCTTTTTGGATCTGCTAATAGGCCCAGATTGCCTTGTATGATGCTTTATTGATGGACGTTTGGCACACAGATGCTATTTTATGCTGAGGGATAGCTTTGACATATCGCAGTGGTGGATGCATAGGTTGTGCTATGATCTCTTGGATGAGAGATTATTGATGCTTATGCCCATGGATGGTGTTTATGCTTGAGGCACTTGGCTCTTATTGGCATTATATTTGCTAGTGTTTTAAGGGTTGATATTTTCTTTTAGGCCAAATTTGCTCATATGGATGCATAGTAGATGCACATGAGTCATATGCATTTTGATGCTTTGAGCCTTGAGTTTGGTAACACTATCCTTCATTAAGGCAGACATATTGGATTCACCTAGTATTTAGTGTGATTTCTCTCTTGCAGCAGGTACTAGCATTTGGGATTTTGTTTCATTTGCATCATGGCATCCTCTTCCATGTCTGAAAAAGAGTTTTTTAGCATTAAAAAGTTTGATGGGACAAACTTTTGTTTATGGAAAGAATAGATAAAGGATGTGCTTATTCAAAAGAAGCAGATTAAACTCTTGGCATGGATTGAAGCTAAGCCTACAGATATGTCTGAGGATGATTGGAATGATTTGGATGCATTAGCAAAGTCTACTATTAGAATTTGTCTTACAGAGTCAATTTATTTCACAGTAGTATATGAGCATACTACGAAAGATTTGTGGAAGAAAATATGTGCCACTTATGAGAAGGAAACTGCCTCTAATAAAGTTTACCTCATGAAGAGGTTGTTTGAGCTGCAGATGAATGAAGGGGTCTCCCTTGAATGAATTCAATATTATTTTCAGCCAGCATCAGGCTCAGAAGATGAATTTTGATGCGGAGACTAAGGCAATATTTCTCTTATGTTCATTGCCATCCTCATGGGATACCTTCCGTACAACTGTCGATAACTCTGCACCTAGTGGAGTACTGAAGTTTGATGATGTTGTCGGTAGTCGGTAGCTTGTTGGCCGAGGAGATTAGATGAAAGTCTATGGATGGCAACAAGTAGGATGCAGCCTTAAATGTGCAAAGGGGCAGATCACAGTTCAAGGGAAAGTCCCAAGAAAGAGGGAAGTCTCGTAGCAAATCCAGGGCATGGAACATTGAGTGTTACCATTGTGGCAAGAAGGGCCACATGAAAAAGAATTGCTACTACAAGCTAAAAATAGAGCAAAAGGATAAGAAAAAGAATGCAAATTGGGGTGGAAATAAGAAGGAATAGAGTCCAAGGGAGAACAAAGGAAAAACAAAGATCGAGGAGATTAATGCAGTCACTTATGATAGTGATAATGACATTCTCTTCATGTCTATTCTACCTTGTAGACTTGCTCACCACTTTAGATGATGCATATCCCAGGATTGGATTTTGGTTCCTGGTGCTTCATTCCATGTTACTCCCCATAGGGAATGGTTCTCCACTTATGACAGTGGAGAGACAGGTTGTGTGCATCTTGGAAATAACTATGCATGTGACATAGTGGGAGACATAAAGTTTTCTTTTGCAAATGGGTCTGCATTTGTTTTGAAAAATGTGAGACATGTGCCTATGTTGACCAAGAGTCTTATTTCAGCAAGTCAGCTAGAAAGTTTTCAGACCACATTTGGCTTTCAAAGTTGGAAAATTTAGAAGGGCTCTATGGTTTTGGCTAGGGGTGCCAAGTGTGGGACTTTGTATCCCTTACATGTATCAGGGGTGTCTGATCATGTTGTTACACTAACCGAGCAGCCAAGTACTTCTTTGTAGCATTGCAGGTTGGGGCATATGAGCCAGAATGGAATGAAACTCTTATGTCGTTTGGGTTATGTACCACATTTGAGTTTTTCTGATTTTGAATTTTGTGAGAGCACTGTCTCTATGGGAAGCAGACTAAATCAACCCATAAAAGAAGGGGAATGAAAGAGCTGGAAAGGCTTGATTTGGTGCATTCAGACATATGTGGTCCTATACCTACATGGTCATTAGGCGGGGCTGAATACCATGTGACATTCGTTGATGATGCAACTAGGAAAGTATGGGCTTATGCTATAGCTCAGAAGAGCGATGTGTTCCAGGTATTTCAAAAATGGTTGGCTTTGGCTAAAAATCAGTCAGGCAGAATGCTTAAATGCCTACGGACTGATAATGGTGGAGAGTATATCACTCATGACTTTCAACATTTCTATGATACATGTGGGAGCTCATGTCCCCTCGTACTCCAAAGCAGAATCTAGTTATAAAATAGATGAATCACACCATTTAGGAAATGTTGCAATGCATGCTTTCCAATGCAAGTCTTTTCTTGTGGTTTTTGGGCTGAGGCAATGAAGACTGCAGTGCATGTGATCAATAGATCTCCTAGCAAGAGTTTGGATGGTGGTATTCCTACAGAGGCATGGAAGTGGCAAGAAGCCCTCTTACTCTCATTTACGTATATTTGGGTGTGAGGCATATGCACATGTGCCAAAAGAGCTTTAGAAGAAGCTAGATCCTAAGTCTAGGAAATGCATCTTTCTAGGTTATGGTGAAAGTGGAGAGATGGGTTATCGTCTCTGGAATCCGAAAGCAAAGAAAATCATATGAAGCCATGATGTGGTCTTCAATGAGAAGAAGATGCATAAGACACCCATGAGGGATGTGGAAATGAGGAGAATCACTTTCCACGACATGAATCCACCCGCATATATTGATAGACAACAAGCTGTCCATGCATCGAATGTGCAAGAAATGGTGCCACCAGGTACTCCCACAGAAACACAATCAAGGGTAGATGATGGATTATCTATTGGTGGCAATGATGAGCCAAATGTGGCTGATATGCAGGTAGGAGAGCAAGCTGAAATGCCCTTGAGAAGAACATCTAGAGTGTCTAGACCGCCTGAGAGATTTGTTCCAGGGGTAGACTATGTGATGCTTACTAATTGCGGGGAGCCCTCTTGCTACAGAGAGGCTATGATGCATGAGGATCAGTGCAAGTGGGAGTATGCTATGCAATCAGAGATGAATTCACTCATAAAGAATAAGACTTGGGACTTGGTTTCTTTGCCACATGGAAAGAATGCATTGCCATGTAAATGGGTCTACAAGATGAAGGTCATAGGTGATGATGTGCCTAAGTACAAGGCCCGTTTGGTTGCTAAAGGGTTTAAGCAAGAGAAGGGTGTGGACTTTGATGAGATATTCTCTCCAGTTGTGAAGATGACCACACTTAGATGTGTACTTGGACTTGTGGCAACAGAGGATATGGAGCTTATGTAGATGGATGTCGAGATAGTTTTCTTGCATGAGGATTTGCATGAGAAAATTTACATGGTATAGCCGGAAGGCTTTGAAAAAAAGGTCAAAGAGCATTTAGTTTGCAAGTTGAAAAATAGCCTCTATGGCCTTAAGCAAGCGCCTAGAGAATGGTATCACAAGTTTGATGGTTTCATTCAGTCCCAGGGTTTCATAAGAAGTGAGATTGATCACTGGCTCTACACTAAAAGGGCTAAGGATAATAGCCTAATACTCTTGGCACTTTATGTGGATGATATCTTATTAGCTAGCAAGAACACTTATGAGCTTGATGCCATCAATGTCACCCCGATTTTAATCTATCCAATCTCTAGAAACTAAGGAACTCCCCCAGGATTATCTATCACATGTTTCCCACGGTAACTGGATTCCGCTACTCATTTGAATCATTGAAAGCATTCAAGGGCAAGTTGCATGAGGCCTTTGACATGAAGGATTTGGGACATGCATGTCATATTCTTGGTATGCGCATCACGCATTACCAGAGTAGGAAACTCCTTTGGCTTTCATAGAAGGAGTATGTTATAAAAGTGTTCCAGCGTTTCAATAAGGAGGGGGGGAAGGCAGTAAGTAATCCATTGCCTCCATATGTGAAACTGAGTCAGCCAAATAGTCCCAAATCAGATGAGGAGAGGGCCATGATGGCCAAGGTTCCTTATGCATCAGCGGTTGGGAGTCTTATGTATGCTACGATAGCTACTAGATCAGACATTGCATTTGTAGTGGGAGTTGTTAGCCAGTGTATGGCTAATCTAGGAAAGAGGCATTAGGAGGCAGTTAAATGCATCATGAGTACATGAAGGGTACCAAGGAGGTGTGTATCTGCTTTGGCAGAGGAGAGATGCGTGTATTTAAGTACATAGATTCAGACTATGCAGGGCATGTGGATAGCAGCGGATCCACTTGGTTATGTGTTCACCTTTGCAGGTGGTGCAGTGTCATGGATGTCTCACACAAAAAAGTGCATTTCTTTGTCTACCACAGAGGCTAAGTATGTTGTAGACACAGAGGGTTGCAAGGAGGCTATATGGCATGATCGACTAGTGGGAGATTTGGGGATTCATACAAGTGTACCGACATTGCATAGTGATTCCATGAGTGCTATTCAGCTAGCACAAAATCTGGACTTTCATGCAAAGACCAAACACATTGAGGTCAGGTACCATTTGAGGACAAGCACATAGAGCTTTTCAAGGTTCATACAAATGATAACCCTATAGATATGCTGACGAAGAGTCTACCTAGTCAACGGTTTCAGTATTGTTGTGTATTGATGGGCATTGGATAGTATGCTCATTGGTTGTTCTCCCTTAAAGGCACATTGGCCTTTAAGTGGGAGGTTGTGGGGGTTAATGGCCACTGTACCTTAACCCCAGTTATGTACAATACTCAAACACATATATATATGGATGACATAGAAGATTAGTGTGTTTTGCACCCACCAAAACTTATGTGACTCTCTCTTCCGGCTCTCCCTCTCTCTCTCTCTCACCTTCTTCCATTCCACTTCCGTTGTTGAGATCTCTCAAAAATACCCTATTTTGTAGCAAATGCTCTTTTTGATTGGTCTTTAGGAGCAATTTGCACTTGGTTATAGCCATTGAAGCCATCTAAGAAGCTATATATTTTGGAACCTGCCACCTTTTCCAACACTATTTCTGTTAAAAGTAGGAGATAGTGATCCCTAATTGTGGCGGCATTCACATTCTTTAAGTTTATGCATATTCTTAGCTTCTTGTTGTGTTTAGGCATGATGATAATAGGTGAAACCCAATCAGTGTACTCTATCTCCTAGATGAATCTGGCATCTAAGAGTTTTTCCAGCTCATCATAAACCATGGTGCCATACTTAGGATTTGTTCGATAAGGTCTACATACGTTAGGGTGGGCACCCTCCCTTATAAGTATCATGTGTGGAGCTTAGGGTGGGCATCTTCCCTTATAAGTATCATATGCACTACCATGTCTGGTGAAATTCCTTTCATCTCCTTGTATGACCATGCTAGGCGGTCATGGTATTCCATTAGGAGTGCTTTGAGCTTGTTTTCATCTTCCTGTTGAAGCTGTTTCCCAATGAAAACCAATTTTTCTTCTTCCCCTTCAAGGGCAAGGTTTATTGTTTGAGTTTTTGCCGGTCCCTCATAGATTGGGGTTTCTCCAATGTTCTCAGTTTCTTGAACTTCAAATTCTCTTAGTGGTCTTGGCATTACTATGGGGATACTGCCACTTGTGTAATTCATACAGTACTCCGACACTTCTCAAAGATCAGCCTCTAATGGTGTTGAACTAGCCTGGCATGTGCTATGAGTACTGAGTGGCATATTATCATTAACCAATTTGTTAGGCTCTTGGTGACTTTCTTTTTCTAGAGTCTCTTGATTAATCTTCATCCGCACATGTGGCTTATACTTTCAAAACTTTTATGTTCGGAACTATGGGGTAACTTTTCCACTGGTAAGATGTTCCCAAGTAAGGGTTCATTTGCTGTGCATACTACTTCCAATCCATCAGGGGATTATTAAAGAGGAGGTGGCTCAAATGTTGAGGGAGTTGGCTTGGAAAGATACACTTCGACGATCCTTGTTTGGGCTCGTTCAAATTCATTGAAGTGTTTGGCCTTGGCTTTTCGGCGATTTCCTCCAACTTTCTTGTGGGATCTTCTACTGTTATTCAACTTTGGAGGTTCAACTTTTGGAAGCTTGACTGCCATTAAGGCATGTAGGATGGCTAAGTCATTGTCAAAGTCTTGATCCTCAATTTGAGCATTCTTAACCTCAGTTTCAAGGTCTCAAGGAAAATCTGAGTCATTATTGGTATGGGTACCTTCTTTAGGTTCATTATTCCACTCGAGGTCAGCCATAAAGAATGGCACCTGGAGGATCTACCTACATGACCCTAGCATCTATCAGCAAGAAGATGGGGTCTAATGAATGGCAGTTGTCGATGGTTGCCAATGTTTGTATCCAGTTATTGACATTGCTTTGTGTATCACCAGATATGGCATGTTGTTGCAGGGGGAGCTAATTTTCTTGAGATCATCATTGAAGAGGTTTCTTCCAACACTCTAGGCACAATTGGTTTTATTGCTCCTGTCCCCACATTTACTCTAACTGCAATGTCGTGATTTTGGATTGTCAGTCTATCAGTTCTCCAATAGGACTGATGCTTCCCGCAACCAATGATGTCCCAGCAAGAGTTGATAGGATTTCTTAGGGAGATCCAAGATTGTGAATTAAAGGGAAAAGCAAAAAACTACGACTTTTGTTGACATGCCATTCACTATCCCCAAGGGATTGCCCATGAATCATCAGCAAGGCATATGTTGAAATTAGCCTTTTGCACTAGTGGGAGACCCCATTCATCATAGAGCTCCTTGGATAGGTTGTGGCGCACGTTGAAGATGCAACTATTATCATCATGGCCACCGACGACACAGATATGGAACCACAACCTTGGCAGTGGATTTGCTTGTGCAGTGATTTTAGCTCTTAGGACTGGGCATTCATTTGCTGTATGATTGGCCATGCAGTGTGGGCACCATACATTTTATCACCGTGGATAAGTCTGAGGTGGCAGCTGAGACATGTGAAGCTTTTGTTACATGGGCTTCGAGCTCAACAATACCAACTGGCACCCATGCCAGTGTACAGGCAACTGGCATGCGCCGCCAGCTCCGAGGCTGAATCTTGTTCCCATTTGGACACAAGTCTCGCAATTACTTAGGAATCCAAATCCACGACCATATCTAAGAGCGCCAAATCTAGCTCCTTAGGCAGTTCCAATACAACTACAAGCCTAGGAAGTGGCCTTGCCATTCGAGTATGAAGCGAAGTACCTAGTGTACTATGTAGAAGGAACAGAAGGTTTAATACTGCTCTATGCAAATCAAGTTTGACTAACACATATCGAGCACCAATCAAGTGCTACGGTTGTGGAGAAAATCACCGTATCGTAGAGTGCCCTCATCGTGGTAGCCCTGCTACCTTCCAACCACTCTACAGAGATTGTGGCATAGGCCATTCTTGTATAGATTGTCCCATGAAAAATAAGGTCCCACAGCAAACTGAGGCTGACATCCCAATCAGCATTATTGGGGTGGACCATCAAAGTCTGGGATTTACACATGCTCCACCACCCACTATGGCTTGGACTTCATTATATGCCTTATGGATCAAAGGTATAGTGATGTTGCATATGCCATCTCTCTCACCCATCCACATAGGGAGATCTTCTCTATCTTCCATAAGTGGAGGGGGATTTGCAAGTTCAATCCAACCTTTGAAACTCTCCTAGAGATTGGGACAATTTTATAGTAGGCTTCCGATGGGAATTCACATAGGACAACTTAGAATGCTAGAAAGCATGGCTCCTTCAAGTTTATGTTGCGGATTCTATTATTGGAACAAAGGCTCGAGTACAATATCAATACTCGGTGGGGCCAAGTCATGGATTGGATCTTGCTCTTACTTCTCAGCCTCAAATTGAGCTTGTTCCTTTTGTACCCATTGTTGAAGTTCCTGAAATAGAGCCTTCTCCACTTCTGAATCTGGGTATGGAGCTTCTTTGATTTGAGGCTCCGGAGCTTATGTGGATGAGCTTGGTTTCTCAATGCTTGATGGAGGTAGAGGCGCTTGTGCTTTCTTTTGAAGAATTCATCTTGATTGAATTGGAATATTAGGGTCCTTGGTGACCTCTTTTTGTTGGCGTGTAATTACATTCACAAGTTGTGATATTATGCTTGTCGGTAGCTTGCATCATTTCTTCTTTTAGATTCATGGTCATGGCCTCTAGGCGGATCCTCATTAGACAGCTCCACAAAGTCACCTTCGACACCTATGGCAACCGCAGCTCCACAAAGTCACCCACCCACATGGCACTGCACCAGTGCCCCAACCAACTCTTGCTGGCTTTGCCTGCAACCGGTGACGATGGTGCCCACCACATAGGCAACGCCCACTCTGCCATGCCACTCTCTCTTGCAGTTGCATCTGCACCCTGTCGTTCCTGCGCCCTCCCTCCTGCTCCCAAGGGAGACCTACTTATTTCAAAAAGACAGGTTAATGGTGGACTTTAATAGGGTAGTGTTAAAGTAGGATCTATGAAAGGGGCTAGAAACAATCATTAGGAAAAGTGAATTACAAAATAATTTAGGCTTCAAAGGAAGTGGCAAATTTGTAGGTGTTTCAAAGGCCACATCCTTTACACAATGCAACGATCAAGGAGACAACCACTAAAGAGATGAGCCAAGGTATATATGTTATACACATCCAAGAGTGCTAAGGATGCCGAAATGGTGTGCAATGGGCTGGAAAAATGCCCCATAGCATGGTGTTTCTGTGTGAGAAACCGTTGTTCAAATGGGGTCCAGTTTGGCCGCCAAATTGATGAGTTTCGAGGGGTTAAAGTAGGGGTAAAATGGGCCTTTTTGGGTTGGTGCCCCCCCCCCTCCTCTCACCCCCCCCCCCCCCCCGCACTCCTCTCCCTAACCTAACACCCCTACTAAAGCATCAAGGGCCTTAAGGGCCTTGCCTACAGGCACGGCCACCTACGGCGACGATAGCTCCACAAAGCCGCCCACCCACACGGCATTGCACCGGTGCCCCAAGCTATTGCATGGTGCAAATAAATTATTGCTTTACTTCAAATTCATAATCTTATATTGTGTAAGAAACTACTTGCAAAAGAAATATTGAATTCTTACACATGCAATGATAGTGTGATAAGTCTTATGATTTATGATTTTTTATTTTTCCATGCTCTTCCTAGAAAAAACATGAGGGGACATGTTAGAGTAGAGGAATATTGTTTAAAGAAAAGGAGACAGAGAGTCACACTACTTCACCCCACCTTCCACAACAATATGCACACTAATAGCATGATTTTCGAAGATCAATAAGCATGCCCTACCTCACTAGCTTTTCACTTATTTTGTGTGTACATGAGTGTCTCTCAGTATGTGGAGATATAAGCCTTTAATAATGGATGCTTTTCTATTCTCTAAAAATCCCCTAAAAGAATATTATTTATGGATTATTTTAAATTTATTCCTCTAGAACATTTTTGCTTTACAAATTTTTTCCTATTAGGGTATACTATGAATAATTATTTCAATTTTATACCAAAATGAAAAGATTTATAGAGCATCCCCTTACATGTGTTTACATAACTTGAATGCTACGACAAACCTTGCCAAGCATAGCAAATGAAAACCAGTATTTTCCTCCTTAGATTCATGAATAGGTATATTAGTGAAGTTTTCAATAATGACTTAGTTGCTTATATGTATATAGATGTAAGAGATATGTCATCAAGAACAAATGTGATTCAATGTAAGGGTTCTTGTATAAAAACAATTTGGTGTTAAGATGCTATAACAAATAATTCGAAATACATATAATGGAAGGTTGAAACAAGGATGTGTGATAGTATTAGAAGTGTTTTAAAATAATATATAATATATATATACCCTTTGAAAAGATCTTATAATAACATATGAGCACTTATACCATGTTATACGTTAATTAATATATGCTCATAAAATGGAGAAAACTACGTCGAGGAGACGTTAATTTGCAAATCTTTCATGAATGGATGCAATCTGTAATACTATACGTTACAATAACTATTTAAACCTAATAAACCAAAATATTACCCTTGTGTTTTTTATGAAGATATTCCTTTTATATAATTTCCTTTTTTTTGTTGTGCTCTTGTGAATGTAAAGATTGTTATGTATTCACATAAAATTGCTATGGTTGATTTACCATGTTACATTTATATGGATAGTTCCTGGGGTGCCACTAAGAAATATGTAAGATAGCATGTGCAATCAATCGAAGGGGTTTTATATTTTTATGGAGTTATAGAAAATAAACATACATAAGGAGTTTTAAAATTCAAAATGAAAATTTCCATAGTACTTTAATAATCTCAATTTTTATCAAAGGGGTGTATATAGGTTAAAACATTCATAGGTAGGGGGGTTTGTTAAACCCCCCTTTATTGCACGTGCTATATGGGGTTTTTACATAATGGCCCCCCCTGGGGGATAGTTATAGAATCTTTTTCATGGTCTAGCAAGTTTTAACTCTAAAATCAAAACTCGTTGGAGTAAGACACACATAAAGTCTATAGACAAGCAAAAAAAAAAGATGGCTTCACACTTTTCCACTTTGTATTCAAGGACTTTATTACATGTACTTGCATTCACATAAGGCTCAATCATTAGGTGTTAAAAATAGGCTTTCATCTATCGCATTATGTATCTTTGTGTTCTTTTAGTTATACATGAAAAGGGAACTCGATTGGATTGACAAAAAAATTTTGCTTAAAAACTAGTGTGTGGACTCAACAAGCACCCACGTTTGGTCAACGCAAATAGAGATAGAATATAGATAATGAATCTCACAAAATATTATGAATAAATCCAACTTTTATAGATAGATAACTAAGGTAAGTTGTATAGATCATGCATATAATACATATGTCTTTATGGCAAGCATACAACTAGCTGAGGTTTGGAGCTATTCTTCAAAGACTTAAATCTAGGAGAAAGGAGAACCTAAAATGTATAAAATTTATTGATATGAATCTTGCATTTAGTTGGGTACTTTGGTGCCTCACTATCTATCTTATTTTGGTAAATCGCCAAGACAACTAATATATTCATAAAATATAACCTATGGGACTTCCTTAATCCATGAAGAACTAAAGTCTTACATTTTAATTATAAGGATGGATATATATTTGTCTTACATATCTAAATCTAGGACTTAACATTTATGGTTAGATGTGTCCACTTTGTTATGTTTTTGTGGACAAAATTTGAATTGCCATGAAAGAAAACAATTGAAGTGCACTTAGACATTGAGACAAAAATGATAGCTAATTGTCTTATTATATTATTTGTTTATAAATAAAGGAATTTGATTTTGGCCTTGTAGCTGTATTCAAATCTAGTGGTATATATAGCTCCCCTTTTTGTGAAAAAAAAAAGCTATGAATGAGCATCCAAATGAATCTTCAATTATTGGGCCATGGAAAGTGTCATTCACTCATCATGCATCATGGTTATTTTTAAGTCAACGACATTAGAAAGCATGCATCAAAGCATTAAAGCATGAAAAAGTCATAGGATTAGTTGGTCACAGACTTTGAACAAGATGATGAGCCGCATATAGAGAATGCTAGAAAGGATCGTTGAATCTTTCAAGACGTATGTAATGGACCTAGTCTTACTATGTTAAAATTTTGGCTTCAAGCAAAAAACTCCTTTGAGACTTACGTAAGGGACTGTGTTGAAAAAATAGTGTTCAATTTTGTGAGGGCCTAGTCTTAGGAACTTGAAACTTAGGCTTTAAATATCTGAAAAGAATAAACCTTTTGAGGCTTTCAAAGAGATGCAAGACTTTGGCCTAAAGGATGCATCTAGGGAGTAGAGGAAATGAAATTTGTACTACAAGAATTGTAATAAATTATTGCAGATCCTTGTTAGGAAGATCCTATTTCTCGAGGGGTGGAAATTGAGCGTGCGGTGCAACAAGTCCATAGAACAAGCAATGACAAAAACACTCACAAAAAGCAATGACAATAGTCTAAAAGTTAAGAACTACTATAAATAATAAATACATCAATAATAAAGAGTGTCACTCTCTCATTTGATCTTTGTAAGGTCTGGCTGGTGGTATCGCACTACGTAAGAGACTCTCGTTAAGGAAGGAAAAGACGTAATTTTCAGTCTCCTCTTAATTCTTTTAGATCTTAGTACCGTGTCTGTATAGCGTGCCCAGCAAGAAAAGGGAGGACAAGAAGTATAAAAAACCAACAATGATTCAGGCCAAATCGGACTGGGTAGTTGACAGAATAGCTTTGAAATTGAGATACGTCTGATCATGCTTATCACGTTGACCAGGCTGTAAAGGCTGGTTCCAGACGATCAGTCGTGTCAGACGAATTTTACGTTGGATCAGTCTCCCGATTCATTCTGTCTGAATGGTGCGTTCAGGAGTCACGTTGGTCTTAATGAAATTCGAAAACGCGAATCGTGTTGAGTGGAGGTTAGAACGCAGGTGTCACCGACTCACGACCGTCTCTTTGGCAGTCTGGGGAATCGTAGAAAGCTGCACTCTTCTCATTCTTTATATCAACAAGTCGCCAAGAGCACTCAATGCAACTATTTATACACGATCTATGTAGTTGAACGAGTGAAAGATCCTGTGGAGCAGGCAAGAAAATCCAAGGCCATGAGAATATTACTAACGATGAAGATAAGTGTACTCATATGCAAAGTTTCTTATGGGAGTGTCATTTAAATAGTGCCACAACATACGAGGAATACATGGACTATTTCACATGTACGTTGGTAAAAAATGTATAGAGATGGTTCAATCAACTTGTAATTGGGTAGTTTCTCGATTGCTATGCCATGTTTGTCTGACTCTAAGGCATTCCTATGTCTATTCACACAGGAAATTATGAGGAAGATGTTCCCACCAAGCTTAGAGAACTCAAAAAAAATAAGGGCGAGTTTGTCCAAGACTTTGTTCTTTGGATGCAGGCTCTTATTAACCAATTGACTACTATGCTAAATGACAAGTCCATGATAGCCTAGGTACCCACGTGAACTTGCACAAGTTGGAAATAGTAAATCTGACTAAGACATGTGAGGAATTGCTCGACCGAGCCGTAGCTTTTGAAAAATGTGTAGGCCTTAAGGGCAAGTGAAAGAAGAAAGATGCAAAAAGTGACACTAAAGAAGAACCAATGAAGAACCATTAGCTCAAATTCGAGCTGAAGAAGGCATTGAAGGAACTGGGCATTCATGGGAAGCCAAGTACAAATGAGAACTGCACTAGAAACAGTGGAGGCTCAAGTTATCATCAGGTTGAAAGCTCCAGTTGTAACCTCTACAAAGAGTGATTTGTCAGCCAAAGATATGAATTGGAAAACACAAGGGAGGTAGCTACAAGCATTGCCATAGAATTGAAGGGCAAGACACTAGTAGTCGAGGTGCCATCCAAGTAGTACCAACCACTTTCAACAACTGAACCAGGTGAGTCTTTCAAGTCCAAAGTACAAAGTGCGGACCAGGAATTGAGTAGTCCATCAAATTCTAGCATAGAGCTAGCCCAAGCATGGGACATATTCAAGAACATGAAGGTAAGTCTTACCTTTACTAAATTGATGTGAATAGTTGCATATTATCATGAAGTTTTTGCCTAGTAAATCAAGTAATCTCAAGAGAAACCGAAGGAAGTAGATTCTTTGGTTACCATTCCTGTCATTGACACACCTACAGTGGATGAAAAGTACCAGTCTTACTATCAAAAGTCAAGAAATAGATTATACATGGTGGTTCAAGATTTGACGTTATTTCTGAAGATGTTGCAACTCGACTGAAGTTTAAGACCTTCAAGCTATCTCCCTTCCAAGTGCAAATGGGATATAAATGACTAGTTGACCCCAACGGTATGCTATTGGAGGATGTTATTTTCGTAGGAGGCATTCATTTCATTTTTAGTCTCATTGTGATTGCCATGAAGCAAAATATAATCCTATTTTGTTGAGATAGGCTTGTTGCCAAGGTGCTGCATGATTGGGGATCCAAGGAAATGATCATCAAAACTGATGGCAAGGAAGTGTGCATTTCCACTAACCCTCAAAACATACAAAGAAGTTACCAGCCCAAGGATTTAGAAGTTGCAGACCCATTTCCTCAAGATGTGGAGTTATGCTTAATGGAATTTCATATCGTTCTTATCGATGAAATTGATATCTTCCAAGTGGTAGATGATATCAAGCAGAAAATGAAGACCAAGCAAATTGCATCTCAGAAAAATCAATTCCCGAGCAACTTCACTGAAGATGTTGAAGGGGAAAGAGAATTGGCAGAGACACCAATCACTAGTACACGACTCGACACTAATCAATTAGTTCCAAATCCGATATAAGAACTCAAACTTGGCACTGACAACAAGCCTACAACTATTGTATTGAGTGCCATTCTTTCTTCCAAGCAACTTCAAGTTGTCAAAGGACTTTTCACCAGGTACAAAGGTGTTTTTGCTTGGAATTACATTGGGAGTCCCACCCAAGTTATGTCAACACAAAATTCCTTTGGTACCAGATGCCAAGCTAATCTAGTAACAAAATAACAGAATAAATATGTATTATGCTAAGCAGGTGAAAGCTAAATTGGATCAACTTCTCTGAGCAAGTTATGTTGTTGATCGTAGTCATTGATTATTTCCCATCATGATAGTGCCAAAGAAAAATGGTAAACTCCAAGTATGTGTGGATTACTAGAAATTGAATGCTCAAACTATTCTAGACCCATTTCCAATATCATTTCTAGATGGGGTCTTAGATCAGGCTACAGGTCATGAAATGTATTCATTTATCGATGGTTACAGTGTCTATAATCAAATCACTGTAGCTTCAGGAGATCGAACTAATACTACATTCATCACTAAGTGGGATGCTTATGCAACCTAGGTTATGCCTTTGGATTAAGGAATGCACCATCAACCTCTCAGAAGTTCATGGTAGAAACTTTCCGAGACTATCTGACCGAGCTGGTAGCCATTTATTTGGATGATTTCTGTGCATACTCTACATACTATGATCACCTATGCTTTCTAGAAAAGGTGTTTCAGTGTTGCAAGCAAGCAAGCATCTCACTTAATTCAGCTAAGAGTGTTTTCTATATCCGAGTTGGTGTGATGGTATTCGGACCAAGCCAAGTAAAATTCATGCCATTCAGCACACGCGAGAGCCAAAAAATTTGACTCAATTATGTTCATGTGTGGCCTTCATCAATTTTTACAAATGGTTTATAAAAGATTTTGCCAAGCCTTGCAGCTCCATTATGTATATTAACTAAGAAGAATGCCAAGTTTGAATGGATTCCCAAGTTATTTAATGTGTTTCATAACTTAAAAAGCTAAGCTACACATCTTGAGGCAACCTCGATGGGATGTAAATTTTCATGTGCATGTTGATGCCTCTAGATATGCCTTAGGGATTATATTGGTGCAACTAGATGGTAGATTGGATTACTCAATGCACTATGCCAATCAGTTGTTAACACGTATAGAAGCTAGCTATAGCACTATTGAGCATGAACCTCTGGACATGATCATCAATATGCAAAAATTGTGTCACTATTTGCTCAAAAATCCATTAATTTACTACCAAGCTTTGCTCAATTTGATCAATAAGACTATCATTCAAGGATGACTTGTCCATTGGATGCTTCTTTTACAAGAATTCAATTTCAAAATCATACATAAGCCTGGTAAAATGCATGTGGGAGTCGATTGCTTCGCTAGGCTACCTGCACCAGAAGAAACTCAAGGGGTTGTTACTGATCTGCCACATGCAGAGCTCTTTGCAGCTGATCATTATGAAAGTGAGATGTTGATTTGATTGACTATTTATCCCGAGAAACCTTTCTAGATAGTATGCCAAGAGAGACAAACACAGGCAATTCGTCTTGAAGGCTTGGAAATTCACTTTGATTGATGGGCATCTCTTACCATCAATGTGAAGATGGTGTCCTGTGTCGTTGGGTTCTACCGCATAGTCTTGCGAGCTCAAGTCCATCTGGTGGATACTTTCAAGGCGAATTGATAGCTTCAAAGGTCTTGTAGGAAGGACTATGCAACTCATATGAAATGTATGCCAACGCACTAGCCATCTCTTGCCTAAGCAATCTATGCCATTGAAGATGGGAATTGGATTTTGTTGGTCCTTTCAAACCTAACAAGTTTACACATAATAAGTATCAGTGGATGCCACTGATTATGCTACCAAATGGGCAGAAGCTAAGGCACTCCGAGATAACTTGGCTTGGAGCATGTCCGATTTGTGTTCGAAAATATCATATGCAGGTATGGATGCCCAATACAACTTGTCAGTCATGATCAATTCACACACTTCTTGAATGAGGTCATGTAGCTGCTGCTGAAGGATGAATTTAAAATTCTGCTCACCCTGAAGAAATGGAGAAGCCGAAGTCTACAGTTTCAGCTCTCAAGCTGACTTTGACCAAGACCATGCATTCTCATAAGAGTGATTGGGATGCCAGAATACATGTTGCATTACGGGCATATAGAATTGCATTCAAAGTCACCACAAACTTAACTCCATTTCGGATGGATTTTGGTTTAGAGGTCATGGTACCGTTAGAGTTCATTGTTCCCAATGTCTTGAGTGGCAGTTGAACATCACGTAGAGAGTCCCCAGGCAATCAAGGGGCGATAGCATCAAATAGCCCACCTCGATGAACTGCGTATTTAAGTAGCCTGATTACAAAGCAGGTGATTCAAAGGAGAAGGAAAGCATGTCATGATAGGCATATTGTGTGTAAACACCACAAAAAATAAATATTGGTGCTCTTGTATAATGCCAAGTTGTGACCCCTCAAAAACAAATTTCAAACTTGGATGGAATGAGCCCCACAGGTTAACTGAAGTGTTTCCTAATGGATTAGTGCAGCTTGAGGATTTATAAGGAAGAACGTTTTTTGCATTATATAATGGGAGCAAAGTAAATCCTTACCGGGCAGCAAGTTACTCGGTAGAATGAGACTCAAATATAGGTCATTCGATCGATAGTGACTTGGTTGATCCTGGTGTACCAACAAGCGTCCCAGTGAGAGTGGTTTGGTTATAGTGGATGGGGCAACTCACATGCAGACACATGGCAATTCAACCATTACAAAAGCGTGAATTTTGGCTAATCATGCCAAAGATAGGGGTGTTTTGCTAAATCATGCAGCCACTAAGGTGACAGGACATCCATCTTTAGCCATTATTCGTCGTCTATACTCCACTTAGGACATTTTCCTTCTTCGACACTCACAATTGCACTCGTCTACTATTTTGCTACCTTCTATTTTTCCTCTTTTTCTCCCACTTCCACCTTCATCTATTTCAATCTGCACTATATTCCTTACCATGGAGGAACATGCATCCTCCTACATTTTGCTAATTCTTCTCTGAGTTCATTGGGCTGAAAAAACATGTTGGGTATATGCCTCACCAATACATCGCTCGAACACTTACTGCCTACGAGGATGGGAAAGAAGTAGATTGGCTGACCACGTTTGCTAAAATGTTTGAGTCACAGATTCAAGATTCAACCAGGACCAAGCACTGTGCAAGCTTGGATCCCATCTTTGCATGTTGCATCATCGTCTCAAGAAAAGTATTGTGGCCCAACACTCTTCCTATATCTGGCTCTGGAGCAAGTCGATTCAGCACAAAGGGGCAAGGTGCTGAGGACGCCAAGGGAAGTAAACAAGAATAAGTCAAAGGGTAAGAAAGGATATGACATTGAAGTTTGTGAACAAATATTGTTACACAGTACTCTAGAACAAGTATATATTTGTTAAAATGATGTAAACTATCAACTATAATGTTTATATTGTTCTTTTCTACTCCTTTTGCCTCAAAGCACCTTCTAGTAACAAGTTTTCCTATAAGGAGATAACCATAATGATTATTGTGGTCTATATTAATGGTGCAAATTACATTATCTACATTGTTCATGTGTATTAGCCTTTTGTGTACTATTGGGTGACTAATATAACCTTCTATGGATTGTGAATTCAAATTCCTTTTAAGAACTATTGTTAGAAAAAAATTTCTACTCTACTAAGTTTATGACTAGAAGCAACAACCAACTAGCTAATTCTAGAAATAGGAACTTGCTAGCTTGTTACATCAAGTAAGGACATTCAAAGTAGTTCCAACTAGCTAGCTAATGTTGAGAAGAGAGGAAAACCACGATGTACTAGCTAGTTTTAACCTTAGAGATTTCAAGTTGGAAGTAGGGACCAACTAGCTGACTGTGGGTAGTAAGAGAAGACAAAACATGATAAAAGCGAGCTTGATATATTAACCATGCATAAAGAAAGAAAAGTGAAAACATGGCATACCAACCGTCTTGCTACATATATGGAGAAGAGAATAAGCATCGTGACTAGCTAGCTCATTGATGCAAATAAGCTCGCTTTCTCATCAGATCAAGGTGATTTTAAATGAAAAACTACAATGAAATGAGAAATTATTGATAGGCTAGCTAGCTTATTTATTGAGAGTATGCGTAAGAAATAAGAATCAATTCTCTAGCACTAAGGCCTGAACTATGAGGACACAAAAGACTAATCTCCACCGCGTAACAATGCACCCACCCGTCTTCATAACTACTCCCTAACCAAACGCCCCAACACACCATTTGGCTTAGTGCACCAAGAATATAGGGGTTTTTCGAGGGATGGGAAATAAAAAGTAGTAAGATGTATTTAAGCAAAGGGTAGAACCAATTAGCTACATCAATAATTGTTCACATGTTTTGCATCTACTCATAAGATGCGAGGGTTGATAAGTCAACACGTAGCCTACTAGCTGGTTTATGTCTTTTGGTTACACACGTGTTGAGCCAAATCTCAAAAGGTGTCTTAGGTGAAATCCATGAATGGGATTAAAAATGGGGTCTCCAAGCTACTAGTTTATTCATACCACATGTTGATTTCAAGTATTGTCAAATGGGTGAGGTAAAATAGATCCATGGATCAAACATTGAGGCTTACATTTTGCTATCAAATTAAAATTGGTAGAGATTTTGACAAAGAGCACCAAGGGGCATCAACACTTGACTTTTGTTTGATATCTCACTACCAAGATTTTGCATGCTCCCCCATTGCCCACCCTTATCTTTCACAAAGTTTATGACTCTCCTAGCCCCTATGTATCCATGCTTTACATGATGCAAGGTGAAAGAGAATAAAAGTGTTATAATTTTGTAAGAAAGAATAATTCTTGAAAGAGAGAATTATTATTATCCCTTTTTTTAACGAGGCTCCAGCTCCTCCATGCTTATCATGATAGAAGCTAAAAGTGATAAAGACAATTATATTTCTTTTAAGAAATAATAATTATTGAAAGAGAATGAGTGCTTTCGCTTTTTAATTTCAAACTACAAAAAACTTTGGTCTTCATTTAGCACCCCTATGCCTGGATTCTTTTTATCAACCCACATGCTTATGAAAGAGTATCATCTTAGCAATCTATCTTAATTGCATTATCTTTATTTAGGAGCCAAAGGGAAGATTTAAATGATGTGTATGCTATGTGCTTTTGGCCAACCACCATGCTTATGAAGGAGCATCATCTTAGCACTCTAATTTAAATGCAGTATCTCCATATGCGAGACAAAGAGAATATTTATAATATGTGTCTGCTTGTACATTTAGCCTATTTACAAGTTTTATATGTTTTATAAAATATTATGAAACTTAAAAAATTAGCTCACTAAACTTTTGCAAGGATCTTATATTAATACATACATATAGCTTCGATAAAAACCTCCCGATTCGTGTAAAATGATCTTGAAAATCTTGTATACCCACTATAATCAAGATGTCATCAACCTCAAGACCCAAAAAATTTGTGACCAATTAGGTAGGAAATCATGCCAAAAACAAAATTACTTTAACAACTCATATGCTACTCTCGATAGGTCAAAGAATTTTTCCAAATAATGATTATAGCACATATGCCCTCTTGCTACTATATAACATGAGGGGGCATCATACAAAATTGCCTTAGTATTTTCATACAATGTTTTTAAGGAAAAAAGAAGAGATTACTCGAGATACAATTTAACAATTACTACCTCTTTCATATGTTGTCCTACGTTAGGCTGAATCACTTTCTTTCACACATGATGATTTTTTGAGTTTGGGATTGACTTAGCATGGCCTTCCTTTCTTTGAGAGGAAACAAACTGCACTTCCTATAAACGTTACACTTTCTTAGAAACATGCAACTGAAAAAGCATAAGAAAGTGGGGATTTTAAGGATGTGTAGTGTCAACAACGGATAGAAAACGAAGAACATGTATTTGCGCATAATCAAACACGTGTGCCAAAAGAGTCTTCATAAGTTGCACCATTGCGTTCAACAATTCACGAGTTACAACATGATGCATTTTGAAGAAAAAATACCTTCACTTGTGTATATGTGTGTATGTGTGTGTGTGTATTCAACTTCTATTGAACATCGGTAACTGTGGCAAAATTCTCCCAAGCAATCGTTTTGGTAGATCTCTACCCTGCACGTCATAGGAAAGCCTACTTTTAAACTCATACATCTAGGCTAAAAGAGACTCTAAAGAAATTTTCAAAACTAGAAACAGAACAACACAAGTAGGAGAACAGGTGAGTTCTAGTAAACTCAGAAAAAAGCCTTGCGAAATGATGTTTCTATGATTGTGTATTTTGAGTCGATTAACATTTTAATTTCAATTCTAAAATCAATCCAATGCATGCATTTTAGAATTCTTCATCTTTATTTAGTCATGCCCATAAGAGACCCAAAAAGAATTAAGACAACATGGTGGCTACTCTGTGGAGGTTGTTGGATGACAAATTGTGGTATGAGTGCCCTCAAATGCTTATAAAGTTAACTCCATCCAAAATTTCTCACAAAAAAAAATATGACATTTATGGTACATACTTCTATTTTCGCAAGTTACCTAGTGGAGTTTTCATTAAAAAAACATCCTTCTTTTTTTTTGCCAAACTATCTCCTATTTTCCAATCCACTCCTTTCTAGCTTTATACTAGCCCTTGTCATGTGTACCATAATCTTGTGTGAAATTGGAGTCTTTTCTATCTTGTCTTGATAACTCCTCGTATTAAAAAGCCTCCTGGGCCAAGGCCTGTATCGAGCATTTGTATGCAATGATAAGTTGTGCCAAAATATGAATATAAAGCCTCACATTCTCATGTGCCCACATATTCACCATGGCACAAAGGGCTTTGAAACCCCATTATATATTTCCAATTGATAGCTACAACAATCCCCTTCCCTTTGGCCTTGAATTTCAACACGAGCTCGTGAAGCCATGTTCTTCCTGGTTTGTTCTTCTTACAACGAAAGTCCTATCAACTCATGAAAGGTGAGAGGGTTGCCACCCCCCCTCAAAGACAAGTTCAATGAGGTGTGAAAACCAAGATAAGACTCAAGAAGAGAATTCAAAGTGGTAGTGACCATGTCTGAATCTAGAATGATCTCATCAATATTCAACAATTGCTCTCTCAAATCCTGAAGTTTAGTGAGGTGCTCAGACATAGTCACCCTCATCCATATGAGTATGGGTCAACTCTCTCTTCAGGAAAGAAACCCTGGCATCATTGCGGGCTGAAAACACTCTCTCCAAAATATCCCAAGCTACATTTGAGGTCTTACATGACCGAATGTGCGGAATCATAAACTTTTGACAGAAAGGGAGATAGCTGAAAGTGCTAGTGCATCACATGAATCCCACCTTTTCTGTTCCTGTGTGGGAGCCACCACTGCAGCAGCTACTGCACCTAGCACTTGTCCTGCACCCTGAGCTTGTCCTCTACCCCTTCCTCCACCTTGTTGAGGAGAAGTGGCTAGGTGCAACCACATTCTCTAGCCGTGTCTCATCCCCATTGACATAATCTCACAGAAATGTTTGCCAACTAAGACATAATCTCACAGAACAATTCTCTAGCCGTGTCTCACCCCGACAGTAGTTGTACTGATGGCTGGCGCGGGTGTACAAAAAAGCTAAGCGCGTGTACGAACAACGAACATACAGTCTGTACGAACTGTACAGAGACTCGATGTCTGCGCTGTACGACAGGGTACGAATGCATTACGGATTGACAATCCGTATTATAGTACGGATACTGCAGCTTGAGGTGTGTACAGACGTCTCCACACAGAAGGCCTCGTACGATCGTATAACTGTACGGTGCAGTATGGTGGGTGCAGAATCTGTTTTACGATCGAAGAACGGACGGATCCCACACATGGGATGTACGACAAGGAGCAACGTGGAGCTGTACGGACGTACGTACAATGGCGGGCTGCACGAGATTGAACAGGAGCTGGTCCAAGAGCTTTCTCTGATACCAAATGGAACAAGAGAGAGCAAGAAAGCAACCAAACGAAGAGATAAGGGAAAACATACAAGTGGTGAAGGTTTTTTCTAAGTGACAAAACCTTAACCTATCCACTAACCATAGTTAGGGATCCTAACAGTGGTTAGGGGGGAAACCTCTAATGAGGGAAAAGTGCCCCTAACCCACTTATTGACTATCCATTGGTCACTGCCATGAACTATGGCAATAATTCCAACAACAAGATGTGCTTTATACCATCTAAGTCATACTCGCACTGTTGTATGCAACCTTAGCCATAGGACGATACTATCAGCTTGCTTTCGAGATACATATGCAAGAAACATATCCTCTAGAACTAATTAATCCACTCCTACCCATCTAGCTCAGGGAATTAACCCATACCTAGCTTAGTGTCCAACTTATTGAACAATTCTCGCTACAAAAGACTAGTGAACTTAAGATCATGGTTGTTGATGACCTCAATTGGTGTGACAGTTGTGGAACAAGAAATGTATTCTTTGTTGGGATAAACCTGACCAACTTGGTTAGTCTATCCACAACCACCTATGTGCCATCATGCCCATGGTTGGTCCATGGTAATCTAACTATAAAATCCATGAAAATACTTCTTGCAGCCAAACATCCAGAGGTACCATAACTGTTGGTTTCCTTCCAATAAAGCTTCTTCAAGAGTCACATACGTAACAGCATTTGTAGGTGTTTTTTCTCTCAGCCACCCCATTTTGCTGTGGGGCATGAGTTATTATAAATTCTCTCTATATGCCCGATTGTCTGCAAAAATCCATGAATGCTGCATATTTATATTCTCCACCCTGCCAGACCTGAGAATCTTCTGCTTACCTAGTTGATTCTCCGATCCACGAGGGAGTCTTCTTTCCCATTTGATCCAGGTGGTTTTACCTTGGGAGACACCATGGTTAATGGTGACCATGTTCAAAGCCCAAGAGTATGCCAGCTATCGAATGTGGAAACTCTTGATGATGATATGGATGATGGTAGAGAACCTGAGGTTAACTCTTGCATTGAGGATGATGAAGTGATTTGGGACACTCAGTTTGTTTTGTACGGCATCTGTCCAGAGGCTATAATGGGCTCTAGAGGTGCCCAAACTCTCAGATTGAAGGGAATTATTAATGGTAGATCTGTCCAAAGCCTTTAAATATTTTGAGAATTTATAATGCAAGGCACGTGTGCCATCATCTACACCCAAGTCCTCCTGAAATAGTCATCAACTAATGTGATGGAATATTGAGAAAACTCTAAAGATCCTTATTGGGGCCCATTAGATGTATGTGCACCAACCCAAGCATTCCTTTGCCTTGTGAGCTTGACCTTTTGGGAAGGGGTCACGATGTTGCTTTCCACAGCCACAGGGATGACAAACTTTCCTGACTTTTTCAGTCACATGTGGCAAACCATACACCATCAGATTTTGGTGAAGCTTTGCTACCTTTCAAAATCAATGTGTCAAAACCTCCTGTGCCACACCCATGTCTTCTTGTCTTACTTGATGAGAACTGTGAATTCTAAGCAGAAGTTGAGCAATGTGGCAGATCAGTAACATGACCCTCAGGGTAGTCTATGCAACCAACAACTTCATGGCATATTTTAAGTCATTTTCATCTTTTTCTGTTGGTCTATGAGACTCATCACCTGCATATCTCTTCAAACTACCTCTATCTCTACCCAGAAGTTCATTACTCCTCTTCCTCATAGATCAATTGATAATGCACTTCAATATGCTTTGTTTAGGCATAAAACACTGGGTTCTTTGCAAACTAAATAATGCTCATGTTGTCAGAATAAAATGTATTAGGATCAACTATTAAATCTCAGGTTCTAAGAGTAACCTTTTAAACCATACTGCTTCATGGGCAGCATTGGTAGATCCTCTATATTCTCCCTTACTAGATGATAAAGCCACTATTGTGGCTGCTTTCTACTTGCCCATGACAAGGTAGTTGAGCCAAGATTGAATGCCTCAGTCTATACTTACGAAGTACCTTCACCCATATCTTCCTTCTTCTTATAAAACTTCAAAGCCCAGTCCTGCGTTGCCACAATAAAAACATGGGGCTTTCTTCTATTTAGAAGGTCCCTTTGGGGATTGATCCTGCTTTTCACAAGGATGATTGGAAGGGTGGCACTCATTGGCTATGTTCCTTAACAAATATTTTTGGGTATTCAAACGTTGTACATCAGGAGGGAAGGGCCAAGTAGAAGAAAACATAGGAATGTGCTCTAGTTCAGTACCTCGTCATTGGATCGCACTTGTCTGAGAAAATCAATGCTTCTTTCTACTCTCTCTTTCACCAACACTGCCATTCAAGCATGCAATTGAATCAGAATCCATGACCTAAATTGATTGGTTCCAAGATTCTGAATAATAAGTACCAATTGGCAGGAACCTCTAGAGATGCAGTCCTTTCAAATAATAAGTTGAATAGAGGAGAAATCTGAACTTACAATACATCTGGTTGAACTGCAGTGTAAGTAAGATAATGTACATGGGAAAAACAAAACACACAGGTTAGACTCCTTGAGTGACTGCTATGACATGAAACTAAATTGGACCCACCCCTCCCATACCAGAAGCAGGCAGCCAGAGGAACCCATTAAAAAGCACATCTTTATGTTAAGCTTCCTTTTTTTCCTAATGGACAGAGGTCAGTACTTAATCATGTCTCACGAGAACAGGTGCCCAATTGATTCAAATTACTTCATGTTTTGGTCCATGCAACAAAGCACCTGCTAAAAGCACAGAAAGAAAAACCATAAAGCATACAGCTCAATCCACCACCTACAGTTCTGAGATTTATGTCCAAGTAAGTGATGATACATCAATCCAAAAGTGATTCCAAGCAATCATAACGTTTTCTCCTCTATTCAACCAGATGTATTGTAAGTTCAGATTTCTCCTATTATTATAGGTATAATAATAGGTTATCAAAATGCTTACTATTATTATACCTATTCATAGTGATTCCAAGATATTTGAGGTATAATAATAGGTTATCAAAAGTTTTCACAAAAACATAGGCGGAAAATGGAATGCAGCATCAATGTTTCCTGGGAATGTGAAAGTTCTGAGATTTATGCCCAAGCCAGTGATGATACATCAATCCAAAAGTGATTCCAAACAGTTGTAGCACACAAGATGTTTGATGTATAATAATAAGTTATCAAAACTTTCACAAAAACAGAGGTGAAAAATGCAACGCAACGTCAAGGTTTCCTGCGAATGTGAAATGTATCATATTGTGAAGGTTTGCAATCAAGTCTCTATATGACCTAATAGGCTCAAAGTCGTATCACTATATCTTCTCTAAAACTTAGGCAAAACATTTGGTGATTTACAACTTTTTGGCTTGCCTTGTAGGCGCTTCTCTTACCAAATGGAGGTATTAGAAAGTCATTCAATTAAAAGTTTGGACCTTGAAAGTAGAGATGTTTGACAGAAATTGAGTTTTGCCAGTTGGCTGGCAGAACTATGAATTCGATATGATTTGATGCCTGGCTCTATTGTTCTAAAAGTTCTTCATCACTGACAGGGGTTTAAGCATGTGGATTCCATCAGGCAGTGGTTTTCCTGGAAAACAGTCTACAGATTTCAACTTTTCACTGGAACGGATAAATGCCACAAGCAAGGATTTCAGTGGGTCTGGGCTGTGGTGGCTTGTTGGAAATATATAATACGAATTTTCAGAAACATGAACCCTTAAAACAATTGAAATTGCCCCCAATCATAAATTCATATATGGATGATCTAAGCAAAACTCAGCACAAAAATAAGAATTAAACATTTTAAAGGAAAATGTGTACCTTGTGTCGTTCTTCCAAGCTGCAATCATCAAAGGCTGCAGTATCAACAGGTTCCGCAAAATGGAAGTAAATGCGTTCAATGGAGGGAATAGCCAGGAAGCTGCAACACATGATATTCAGACAGCATCAATGTAAGCCAAAGAAGAAAAACAGAAAACAGACAATGATGATGCAATATGGATACTGGACTGTGCTGACAAGCCATGCAATCATAAATGTACATCCAATATGCCTTGCCTGATGAAGAAGTCACTTTGATGGCTAATCCACAGCATGATACTCACTCTTATCTCGCTTTTCTGTTTGGAAAAATGCTGGACAAACAGAATCCATGTAGATCCTTCCCTGATCAATACAACATGCTAGGGCCATAAGGAGGGTGCAACAGACAGGAACTGAGAAGACCTGGGTATATTTGTTCCTGGAATCGCAGTGACTGGATATATGTAATCTAGACTAATGCTAAGCCTTCCGTACACTTCCTGCATCAAGGGTCCAAGAGGAGATTCCAACAGTTCCTTTCCATCCATCAAAATCTTGAAGCTGAAAATATACCCCACAAATTAGGTCAGGCATCTTCATGAAATAACTAGACACCATATTGCACTAGTCTCAATTGCAAGAATCGCAATCGCTGTGACATCAAGCAGATGATAAAACCCAAGTCTGTGGACTACATAGTTTCAAGTTTGGAACTTATTCCTTGTTACCATGGACCCTCATTAGGAGGGAGAGAATATTTCAAAACAAACTATCAATCATCGACAATAAAATTGGAGTCATTATCCCAGTTGTAACAGGATCATGTATTTTTCTGATGATGTTATGTCAGCCTAAATTGTCAAAATGTGGTTAGTTGGTCCTAAAACAATATGTTTGAAAGCAAAATCGAAATGCATGTCTCCATAGACTATACATAGGCAGGAAGCATACGCATCATCACCGCCAAGTGCTCCAAAGGGAATGATGATGGCATTGAAGCGACTCGCCATGCGAACAAAGTCTGCTGTTGGCTTCCACAAAAGCTTGTATTCTTCTCCCTGAGACAAAGCATGTATTAACATTATAAGGCTGAGGTTTTTATTAGACTTGGAAAAAAAGAAGAATAATCACCTTTTGCTTGCACACTTCTCTTGCCCCACCAGGAAAAAGTAGTACACGCTCTCCCTCCTGCATGACAGTTTCTATGATGAGGAAACCTGTCTTACCTGGACAACACGCCTAAAGGAATGAATTTAAGCAAGCTCACAAGCCATAAGTGAAAACAAAAAAGTACATAAGCCTAATGCAATGTGAGAATGCAAGAGCAACTTTGTGAGGAAATTACCAGATCAATGGATAGCTATCCCGTATCAGAATTTATATTTGATTTCAGCATAGGCATCAGTACACCAATGCAAAGGACACTAAATAATTATTATATTGTAGCTTGATAATTATCCAAGAAGGGAATTCTTATCAACAACCCTGAAAGTATCAAAATTCTAGCAATTGGAAATTGTCATTATGAGTATGTATCTCATTTATTCAATTTTTATTCATGTTGATATTATCTAATTTTTCAGGTGGAAGATATAGGCAGATCATGCAAAGATCATGTCAGAGGTTATACACACCTTGAGGAGTCAATGGGATAGATGAGTGTAGATAACGGAGCTGATAAAGAAGTATCCGAGACTTGGCTCGATGTGGGATTGTGTTGTAACTTCAATTCACAAAGTATGTAGTATGGAGCAGCATTATAATTCACTGCATTGACCTTTTCTAGATATGGCTCAAGACTGCTCAACCCAATTCCACTCGAAGTGTGATCACTAAGTTTCTCCAGCCAGATAGCATAGACCTACAGGCCCTAGGGAGACAACGTAGCCAAGAGGCCTCGAGGGAGATACGAAAGACTCAGCAACGGGATGATGCACAAATCAGGCTTGGCAATCTTCCCTCCGGGTTCACCAAATCTATGATGGTACAAGGAGAGTAGAATCGTGTGACAAAAGATACCACGTGTGGATATTGCAACCTATGATAGTACAGGGAAAGTAAAATTGAAGGAACATGGTGGAAAGAGGGAGAGAGAGAGGGTGGACTAGGGAGAGAGAGGAAGTGATACTCAAAAGGAGACATAATGAAATGGAAATGAAATGACTAGAGCAATGAACAAAAATGAGAGTACTCATGTAGACCAAAGAGCTTGTAGCTTGATACTTGATTTATTTGACACTAGACAAGTACAGCTCTTATAGAAGAGCGCACACACACATATGAACACCTATGCATATGGGTTAACTCCCAATATGACACATGGCATCCATAGGACACACTAGACTAGAACTCACACTAGAACACACATTTTTGACTCACTTTGGCTTCATATTCCAACACCCCCCCCATGAAGGCAAGGTGAGAGATTGCTGGAATGGAACCAAGAACAAAACATGACAATGACGATCATCAAAACTGTGCATGCCGGGGTCTAGAACTAGACATGGCTCCCCCACAATCTCAGAGGCAAGTGAGCATGGCTCAGAGGCTAGTGAGCATAACATAGAAAGCTCACCTAGCATGGCTCAGAGGCTCATCATGCATGGATGCATGATCAACTCAGAGGTCTAGGAGACCAATGCACCAATATCTTGGAACTCATATGCCAGGCCTGATGATTAGACCCTATCAATGCCAATACATGGATCCCATAGTACATCCCCCTCTTGACTCCAGAGACTAACTACAAACATGGAATCACACACCATAAAAGAAATACATCATTTTAGGAGGACAATCCAAGGCAGAGGACCTTTATTAACTTTTCAAACATTGTTTTTAGAGAGACTTCTCAAGGCAAAGAACCTTTAACTCAAAAATATATAAAAATATATAAAAGATTTCATTCATTTTGAGCCGAAGTAGCTACCGCACAAGAGTGTGCACATCCTGATGCAAAGAGGTATGTCAGTGAAGAACCAGGCAAGGATGCCCTCGCATAATGTGTCAATGAAGGCCATAGGAGTAGCTACCAAGGGAGATCACGTCATGACTCTCAATGTGCCGATCAGAGAGTCACCGAATGCGCAGAAGAGGCAATAAGTAGCAGAGATGGCGCACCAATCGAATCAGTCACCGAAGTGTACCGAGATTAGAGAAATGACATTTGACTATTCGGGACAGTCAAACACCGCAATATCGCAATGTCAGAGATGATGAGGTGTGAAAAGAGTATTCCCCGCTGTCAGAAGTCTCAAGTCAATGTACCGGAGTGTCGGTACAGTCGAAATGACTTGTGGGTAAGCTTGGGAAGCTCAAATCATTGGTGGAGGTCATGGGGGTCCAAATCTAAGAAAAAAATGCCAAAAAGTAGCCTAAAACTGCTCGGAATCTCCTTCTGACAAGTTGTACGAACTCATGGCACTGTTGTGCATCCACTTGCAGAGGTCCGTACGGACGTACAAACAAAAAATTAAAAAAAAAACCCTCAAAATGGTACGGGACAGGGTCGTTTATGTTTAGGCAATGCCAAAATGTCAAAAAAAGCCAAAATCGGACCTCAAAAGGTCAAAAAACAGCCGCTGGACTGCTCCAAAACAAGTTCTTGACGACCGACTGACGAGGAATGTCTGGCAATGCTGAGGGAGAACCACGAACTGATGCGGGAGTGAGCTGAACTCACAAATGAGGAACCATCGCAAGGCTAAAGGAAGGAAGGCTCTACCTTAGAGGAGAGGAGAGCTTCATTTGCGCGCTTCCCTCATCCTCTAGATAGAGCAAGAAGAAGGGGAAGGTAGGAAGGGATGCTCTGATACCACATGAAGGAACATGGTGGAAAGAGGGAGAGAGAGAGGGTAGGCTAGGGAGAGAGGAACTGATACTCAAAAGGAGACATAATGAAATGGAAATGAAATGACTAGAGCAATGAACAAAAATGAGAGTACTCACATGTAGACCAAAGAGCTTGTAGCTTGATACTTGATTGATTTGACACTAGACAAGTACAGCTCTTATATAAGAGCGCACACACACATATGAACACCTATGCATATGGAATAACTCCCAATATGACACGTGGCATCCATAGGAAACACTAGACTAGAACTCATACTAGAACACACATTTTTTACTCACTTTGGCTTCATATTCCAACAAAAATCATGTAGCAAAAGATACCAAGTGTAAACCTTGCCGAAAAACTTCAATCTTGCGTTGGGGTAGAGCTTTGTGAGGATATGTGCTAAGTTATCCTCCATTAGAATATAGAAAAATTGTATATCTCTAGCTGACAATTACTCTCGAACACAGTGATAGTGAACCTCAATGTGCTTGGTACGTGAATGAAATGCAGGATTATGTGCAATGGAAAAAGAACTTTGGCTATCAGTGAAGATGGTGGTAGACGAGGTCTTGCGGACATCAAGATCGGCAAGTAGCGTATGGAGCCAGACACACTCCATAGTAGCTATAAAGGTTGCCGTATACTCAGCCTCACAACTAGATGTAGCAATCATAGGTTGCCTCTTGCTGAACCAAGAAAGCCAAGCATTAAACAGTTGCCACTGTGAGATACCCGCATGTTCTAATAACCAACCCAGTCATTCTCCGTAAAAGCATGTGTAACCAGTGAAGACTTGTCATCATATAATAGTCCCAAATGTTGTGAGCCTTTCAAGTATCGGAAGACACATTTCACTGCCTCCCATGTTGTGCATTGGGCTTGTGCATGAGCCTGCTTAACTGGGAGATTGCATACTACAAATTAGGCTTAGTGTGACATATATAGATAAGGCAGCCAACAACCTGCTAGTAAAGAGTGGCATCAAATGTATACCACCATTCTCGGAAAAACGGACGCCCATCTCCAATGGTGTTGAAACCAGCTTACAATCCTCGAACTAGAAGCGATGTAAGAGCTGCCCAATGTACTTAGACTCGCTCATCATTATGCCCCCCTTGGTGTGCAAACTAGATGCCAAGATAGTATTGCAACTAGCTCATATCTGACATGGCAAATGATCTCTGCAAATCAGCCCCAAAAGCTGCAATTTTCTGAGTATCTAGCCTAGTAATAACCATGTCATCAACATAAAGAATTAAAATCAGCAAATCTGGTCCTTTCTTCTCAACATAAAGAGTGGGCTATGCTCATGGCAGTGGGAGCATTTGTAATTCCAAGTCGTTGCTGCTGCTACTTTCTCGGAAGCAATGCACTTCCAACACCATGAGATGTCATGTATGGGCTTTTTGCAATTAGTTGTACCTGGTTTTCTTCTTGTCATCAATGTGGTTAGAAAAAGATGAGGAACCACAAGTAGGTTTGGGCTTGCTGCCCTCCTTTACTTTGCCTTTGTGATATGTGGCAAAGGCTTGGTCTGCATTGATGGAGGCAGCCATATCTTTAACCTATTAACCATGGACACCCAAAAAACAAAAAGAAAGGACACATGGCAGCTTGGAGGAGAAGAGCCTGCCACGTGTCACAAAGAAGGAGCTCTTGGATGGAGGCTTGGAGGGGGGAGGAGGTGGAAAGACAAGAGACAGGCTTTGGGGAGGAGGTGGAAAGACAAGAGGTAGGTTTAGGGGCAAGGAGGAGATAGAAGGTCAATGGAATGTAGGAGATGGAAGGTCACCTTTGGGAGGAAGGAGGAGATGGAAGGTTAATGGAATGAGTGGAGATGGAAGGTCTCAGAGCCATGGGTTAAGACTTAGCGAAAATCTCAAAATCCAATCCAAGTATGCGAGGTGAATTGATTAGCAATTTAAGAATCAAAGATCCACCTTCAAATGGGGAGTGGTTGAGGATGGACATGCATCTTTGCCCGTGCAAAGCACGGATTCAATACTCGTCTGAACAACTTTGCTCCTCTTGCAACAACAAGGTGACAAGTGCATTGAAGGTGTAGTAGTTGGGGCTACCACCCATGGCCACTAACCTCAACGTCATAGCAAAGCCCTGATAAGAATCAGGAAGGCCACTCAATGTAGTGCACACAACCTGAGAATCAGGCACAATCTTATAGACGTTTATGAGCTGCTCTCCACAGTCCTTTGTGAGATAGGCATCCATGTTGTCCCCTTCTTCCATCTTGACATTGTCCAACTGCCTGCGCAAAAGCCAATCCTTTCCTCATTCCGAATCTGATAGAGACTAGCCAACCTCCTCATTCTTTACAGAAGTCCCCAAGGAGAAGTAGGAAGCAATCCCAAGAAAGTACATATGCATCCTAAAAGCAATCCCAAGAAAGTACGTAAGCATCCTAAAGGGCGAAGAAGGAATATTTCACCAACCAATCATAGTCATTTTGTGAAATCAACTATTAAAGTGCGTATGCGATAACTTTGAAGCTTTCAAATGACCCCAGGGATATGTTAAAAAATTAGTTCTCAACATGTTTTGCTTTTTATAGACTCCCAAGAAGAAGAAGTACGAGTTCTTAAACGAAATGCCGAAAAGGAGATGCTTTGTCAACAATCAATCACCCTACCAACTCACCTTCAAAAGCTTGTATGCAGCTAACTTTGTCGCCTTCACATGGCCATACCTGCAAATTCTCAAGAGACAAAACTTCGGGGTTTAAAAGGAAGATCCCAACATCTTCTCAGAAACACTGCAAAAACCATGCCTTTCAACATAAAAGATAAGTGTGACTTTGGATACCCTACATTGTGGCATTATCAAAGTGTAACTATCCTTGATTCTTACCAAACTTTACCAGTTAGCAGTGATAAAAATGGAAGATTAGGCTGTCTGTTAGATACATCAGTCAAACTCATATAACATTAGTAGAATCAGACTGTAGAAGCTTTCAATATTAAGAAGTATTATCAAGTGTGGAAATTGAATGGGGAGATGATCCACAAAAATTGAATGGGGAGATGATCCTTTTATGAATCAAAGAACACAATTACCGAAAAGCATCACAATGGCTGACCTACTAGTTGCTCGTGATACTACCTTCTGCTAAAACAAGAGGCCTACTAGATTGCAGTGTCCTCCAAACACAGCCTCAAGTCAATGAGAGAACAAAAATTTCTAAGTATCTGCTGATCATTTCAAAGTCATGTAGAGCTAGCACATATGACAACACATCCGACCATCCTCTTCAAAAGAGCACTTCAAAGAGAGCCCCTCTTCTTGAGTTCAGAAGTGCTTTGTGACCAAAAGCTATTGGAATGGCCAAGATGGTACTCATGGATCTATGGAAGATACATGGAGTAGCATGCCCAAATCATCACACTAAATCATGTACTACCATTGGAATCCAAAACACAAAAAAGTGACATTTACTTAAAAAGGTAGCCTTTTATTTAAGAGTATGTGAATCCATAGGCTAGAGTTGTAATAAAATAAAATATGAGACATATGGGCACATGACTAAGAAAGGCACCTTAGCACGGGTGATCAACACAAACAACAAATTGATGGAAATGTCATTTTAGAAGTATCAATATTGTATTATCATCTATGCATATGCCAAACATGTGTGGAACTAGTGCGCAAACATGATTTATCTATTGTTGAGAGGTAAAATAGTCATGCATAAAGAGTAGTTCAATGTCAACAGGCTGCCATTAGAGATTGTTTGGGCCCAGACCTACAAGAGATGGTTTGGGCTTGTGTGGAAAAGCTTCATCTTTTACTACTTTCCCGGATGATCTACAATAAACCTTTAGTCTGAGATCACATCCTCCTAGCTGAGCTTGGAGTTGCCAATCCACCATCTTGATGTAGCCTTCTACGTGATCACATATCTCCATGGAGTCGGAGATTTTGGTTTCATCATCTCTAGTCGATGCGGGATACCATGGCTGGCCTTATCTGCATCCATGACATTAGCAGTCGAGAGAGATTAAAGATGTTATGCTACTCTAACAAGTAGATGATTTGCCACTCTTGGAATTCTCGTGGACAGATTACTACCCTTTTAGTCTAGTCTCGAGCCCTATCTATTCTGCTCACTAATAATGAGGCAAACCAAGTCATTTGGGAGAATCTTTATACCTGCACACATGCATGACCTAGTTCGCACGTAGCGAGCTTCTCGTGAAGCTCAACTTTTACAAAGAGCATTGTCTACAGATTTCAGAGGAGGATTTCATCAACGTGCCTGGCTATGCCTAGATCTACCTCCCTCATGCTTTGGGGATCTTGATCGGAAAGTTTCAGGTTTCTTGTCACAAGCTATGCACTAAGACTGGGGACATGCTAAGGGCATCCCTAGGGAGGGCCACATCTGACTCATGCAACATGCAGGAGGTCAAATCGGAGCACCACTTTGCTTTCCGATGTCCTGTGCACTACGAGATCCGACGTCGTCACTATTATCTATTCAGCGGACCCCTCTCCAACCTCCCAATCCATTTAAATTAGAAATAGGTAGCCATTTTCCTTCATGAGATGACACAAAGACCAGCTACTAGGGTTATAGAGACGAGATTATGAGGCCCAATTAGAGTCATCCAAAGGTTTACGGATTTTCTTCACTCAGGTGGCACCTACACCCTTTTCCACTAGCCTCCTTTGTGAGAGACAAGCCTTCTTCCCCATCCAAGAAGCTCTCCCCTAGGACTTTTGGGGTGGCTGGGCTCTTAAACAGCATGGATGTTCCCAATGAATTATCCCCATCCCCTTGGAGGTAACCTTTTTCATCCTCTCACCTAGGAAGGGAATAGGAGTAGTGGACTGCCTAGACTGGCCAATAAACAGATTCATATTATTTTTGTTTCACTACTTGTGTAAATGACCGTACACACACCCACGTGTGTGTGTGTGTGTGTGTGTGTGTGTGTGTGTGTGTATGTGTAAGATAAAGATATATGGATTTCACCCCCCCAAACAAAAAGAAAAATGTGTTATTATATTGTATGTATCTACACACACACACACATATATAATTTATTTATTTATAATACATATATACACGCTTGGATCTCTAAAAAAAGGCGGGTTTTCCTTTCAGGCAGTTTTTGCTTTACCTATGTTTCAGCAGCTCAGGGACTGCTGATTTGTATGGTGGTTTTTCCAAGCATTAATAGTAAGTTCTTTTCTCTGAGGAGAAAAAAAAGAGGGGCCATGGGACATTGTAGTGGATAGGCGTATAGCATGGAGGTGGTGGGTAGAGTATGAGCTGGAGAGATAACATTCATAGTCTGGTATGACATGGGTACCTTGGGGGGTGTGACCTAGGTGGGGAGAACGTTATGTGAGTGAGAAAGGGGATAGAGTCACAGACTGGGGGGAGTGGAGATAATCTTTGGAGGCCTTAGGACCCGGAGAGTTGCCACGAGGTAAGTGGGGGCTGAGTGGAGCCATCACGGTATGTGGCAGTGCTATCCACCTAATTTCTGCTGTGACTAAACCTTGTATTGGACTGATCCTTTGTGCTATCCATAGCTGCACCCTTTCCCTTATATATGCCTTTCTAAGACTAGGACATATCCAATCGTACAATTCCAAATTTTGTTATTCTAAAGTCCGAAATTCTACAAAGAAAACGAAAGAGAAGAAAAATGAGCTAACAATTTTTTTTCGAAAACCTAAGGTAGACATACCTAGCAAGCAAAGCAATGCTTCTTTGCACACAAAAAAAGCAAGCAAAGCAATGTTTATGTCATCATCAGTGCCGAAGCATAAGCAGCTATACTGAGTTTCTAAAGACCCTTTCTCTTGTCCTTGTCCTTCTCCTTCTTGTCTTTGGGCTTCTCTTTCCCCTTGTCTTTGTCTGTATCCCAAGCAATCAGGGAGAGGACTAGACAATCCTAGTTGAAGGATAAAGTGGAGGAAGGGAAGTCCACTTATCCAAGCTACTAGGCACTCAACTCACCATCTTGAGATAGAGAGAAAGCAGAGAGCACCTGTGAGATAAAGCATGGGAATGTGGGGAGCCGTGTTATTTCTCTAATTTCTGTCTAGACTGATAAGATTAAGGGAAATTACAATGCAAGCATATTTTACTAGAAGAAAACAATCTCTCTAAGCACATGGATAGGTCTGTGTATACATTCAGATTATACAAGGACTTGCCATACCCTCTTTCAAGTCTTGGAAGTCAATTCAGAAAACAAGCTATATGACTTTTCCATATGTACACTATTTAAAAAAAAAGATTACCTTTCAAATAGCTGGCCAACACTAGTACGCCAATGGCCTGGATGAGCTAGGCCACGACAGCGAAAACCCCTGAGAAAGAGCTGCATCCTCTCAGCAGAAGGATAATTTAGTTCTCTACTTGCATATTATCATCCAACTTAAGCAAGGAAGATGCACAAGTGTTCTTTATTTTAATGATTAAATATATACAATGAAACATTTTCACTAAGTTCTTTTTACATTGACCCCTTTGTATGACACCTTCCTAATACGTATGATGTTAAGAGGTATTGCTGGGCTCTGAAATGATGGTACTTAACAAAAGGGACAGCTCGGGGGATGTTTTCTGCCATACAGTTGATACCAACCTCATGAAAGAGAATAGGTGTATCATATACACCAAACATGGTGTGATTGCCCACAAATAGCAGTGGCCGCTTTGTCTGAGAACCAAAAAAGAACACATTACAAGTGGCAAGACAGACAGCAATCAAACCATCAGGTAAGTTTGATGAACAAAGTGAGCAAGTGCATCTCTCTTTCAAAGGAAGAGCAAGGTAGGAAACTTACGTCAGGATTCGGTAGGTTCTCTTCACCACTTACAAGAGGTGATGTCAAAATCTAAGAAGATTTTCCAAAATCAAGTCAGAAGACAACTCATCATTTTCCCATTTGAAATCCACCAATTTATTGAAAAGGCAAAATCTAGCAAAAGCCGTCACACACCCGCCATGGCTGAAGCAGTCTCCCCAATTCATCCAGCCTTTCATCTATCATCTTTTCTTGCACGTTGTGTAGAAGTTTAGGTTTGACTAGGAAGTCACTTTCCTGTACCGACCTTGGTGAAGAAAACCCATGTGCCTCCATAATAGTGCACAAGTTTATAGAATCCTCAAGGAGAGCAGTGTGTCCACTGTATTCCCACACAGCCAAGCAACAAAAAGAGAGAGAACTCATTTGATGCTCCATCAAATTGCATTGGGTGACAAGAGCAAAAAGGTTGATTGCTGAGCAAGCCCAAACTCAAAAGGCAAGTGAAGTACGGACTTTAGATTTCCAATTTGCCTTTTTAGGTACGTCATTTATGGCATTTCAACATGAAATCTCAGTGAATAGGGTTCCGTGCACATATTAAAAGCTTGGTGTAATTCGTGCCATTGTCCACTTCCTATTTTTCAATTATAAACTCCCATTGCTTTAACAGATCATTTTAAAATACAAACCAAACATAACCATAGTCTCAAACTCATTGCACTTGACACAATATAGAGGTTTCAGAAAAGTTCTATTCATAGAGCACATGCTAGGATTGTTTACAAATAGTTTAGTACATATGATGAAAAAATTGTGAACGAAATAGCAAAACACGTTTGAAAATTTTGAGAATGCTTTCACACCAAGACAATGTAACATCATGTAAGTTGCCAAATTAGCAAAAAGAAGCTATAGATCCCCCCACTACCTCTCCTCCCCTTCCAATTGTAGGATCGATAAACGAGAGAGCAAGCACAAGATTCAAGAGTCGATGGATATCAGCCGTCACGTCAACTAGATGAAAATGAAAAGAGAAGTACATGGTACTTGAAGGAAGACCCTAGGGCTAAGGAAAGACAACCCTAAGGAAGACCCTAGGACTAAGGTACCCAAAAGACAACCCTCACACACATGTTTGGAAACTGTGTGAATTTGAGATACATCATTTGCCATGTCCTGTGAATGTAACTTGGCAAGAGCTCCATAATTGAGATGACCCATTCTCTCATGCCAAAGATGAGTTTCAGCAAGCTGTGAATCTGAAATAGCAAATGCTTCAATAGAGAGTGCAGCTGAGTGATCATCAAGGTGATAAAGCCCCTTTTTCAAAGTGCCAGTGAGAACTATGGCATTGTCATCACGAAGATCATATACTAGGCATCTGTATCCATCAAAAATCACTCTGAAACCTGAAGTGGCAATTGCTGAAATTGAAATCAAGTTGACTTCTATTCCAGGCACAAAAAGAACATTAGTCAAGAGTGACAGGATGGCTTGAAATGGATGTGAGCTAGGATGGCTTGAAATGGATGTGAGCTACACATCTCCAATTCCTTTTACAGCATAGGAGGCATTATTAGCACATGTGACAGTTCCACCACGAGGTGCATTAGCTAAGGAATGAAACAACTATCTGCAAGATGTGACGTGCTTGGAAGCACCACTATCAAAATACCAAGACTGAGCATCATTAGCAGTAAAGAGTGCATCAACTTGGGAGGGATCAAATGAGCAATGGACAGCCCATGCCCAATCATCCTGGAGAGCATGTGCATGTCAAGCATCTGCTGGCTCGTGGGATTCAATTGCATGTGAGGCATTAACTGTCAATCCTGCTTTCTTTTTCTCCGAAGCAATGCGCTTCCTGCATTCTGAAATGTCATGTCCAGGCTTGCGACAATAGTTGCATCTTTTCTTCTTTGACTTATCTGCTGTATTTTTAGATGCATTGAAGGAATTTCCACTGCTAGGCCCATATTTAGGCTTGCCCATAGGCTTGGAAGCCTTGCCTCTTCCTGTCTGCTGTGAAGCAAATGCATGATCAGGAATAATGGCTTGTCTATTAGCACCACTTTGCTCTTCCTGCAAAAACAAAGTGACTAGCTAATCAAAAGAATAGTGGTCTAGATTACCCATAGGGTTGTAGCAAACCCTTGATATGTATCTGGCAGTCCATTCAATGTGGTACTGACAAGCTCAGAATTTGGCACCACCTCATCAATATTGGCAAGTTGTTCCATGAGGTCCTTGACCTTTGTCAGGTACGCATCCATAAAGTCACCTTCATTCATACTGAGTTCATTCAATTGCCTTCTTAAATATGCAACACGTGCCTCATTGCGAATCTGATAAAGAGAAGCGAATTTGTCTCAAGCATCCTTTGCTGTCCTACAAGACCGGATGTGTGGAATAATGATTCTCTTACATGATAAAGCAATACACGAATGTGCATTTGCATCTCTTGCATCCCATCTTGATTGTTCCGGAGTTGGAGGAGCAGCAGCAGGGGTGCTAGAGGATAAGGCATCAGAAGGAGTACCCTCTGCAGAGGGACCAGCAATAGGGGCAGCCACTGTAGCATTGGCTTGCCTCAGATCAATCCCAGAAATAATGTTCCAAAAATGCCTTGCAACAAGAATATGTTTCATGAGATAAGACCACATCGGATAGTTGGTGCCATCCAACTTATCATCTTCACGAAGAATGCCAAATAGATCATGATTGTTTCCAGCCATTGCAAATGGGATACCCTTGAAAAAAAAGACCTGAAAACACAAACGCCTCAAGGCTATCACTGCAAAGAGCTGCATAAAAGGCACTAAAATACTAGAGTGCCTATTACTATGCCTACAAGGCACATACCAGGGCCCATAGGGCATCACTAGAACCGGGAGAAGATGGCCTACACCAATCCTAAAAGGGACAAAATGCTTTTCTCAGGGCTATCGCTTACTCCCTGCCCCCCCCAGCCAAGCCATAAGTGGGCATTCTAATTCCTTTCTTCACCCAAATTTAGAAAATCTAATTGCCCCTCATGATATGCTCTCAACATCTTACCCTGGTGACCTTTAGCTTGCCATCTCAACAGACACGTCAGCTATGGCCATGTCAATCAATAGGCCACATCATCAGTCACAGTCAGCATGTGATGTCATTAGACCACATCGTCAGTGCCATATAAGCACACAATGCCAAACAGCAGCATTCTTGCAAGCAACATGTGAGCACACATTGCCACCTCATCACATTGCACGGTCATCGTCGTCTATTCCAACGGTAATACCAGGGTCTTATTTGACACCGAGATTGCTAAAAAATTTACATTTGGTTTTCTTCACCCCATGGTACCATGATTTCACAGTGGATGATATGGAAAGGACTGTCAAGTGCCAAGATATTTGATCACATTTAGGTATCCAAAGCCACTATTTCGTCTATTGGGGCTTATTTTGGCACTATACTAGAGACCCCTACTTCAGCCACCATGGTGCTCTCCGATTGAGTACCAAAGGCTCGATCGATTTTGGATCACCCTAACACTCTCCCCAAGGAGGTGATGTTGGACACATTAAGTTTACGCAGTGGGCAAAGGTCTTACGCCTACCACAGCAATGCATAAGTAGGAAGATGGGCCACTTGGCAAAGGCCTACCATGACTCGTGACTCAACCTCCCTCTCTACCTCAAGCTCCTTGAGATTTCCCCTTTGGTTGGACAGATGACAAGACCAGCCCACCCCCAAACTAGCGCCTTGACTGGCTTAGGCTCACCCCTAGTCCGAAAACCCTTGGGGTGGACCCATCAGATGGGGGTTTGGACTAGAGTGGAGGCCAAAAGGAGAGGGAAGCAAATGATAAAGAATGCTAAACGAGTGGGCTCTACAAAAACAACAATGTTAAAGCGTCCCTAGACAAAGCCCCCCCAGAGGATGAGCAGATGGATGATATCTCCATGAGGCATCCGATCTCGTGATAGGGAGAACTTCTTGGACCTAGCCACATATGTTTCAATGCCCAACTCCACCCCCACAATGATCAGTATAGCAAATGACAACCTTAGCATAGGGTGCACCTTCTCCCTCCCTCACCGCCACCATCTCCATATGATCCCCCGTCCCCCCTATTAACCCCTGGTCAGCGTTCTCCCTCCTTACTCTAATCCCCCATCCCCCCTAGTAACCCTTGGCCAGTCTTTTTAATCCCCTTCAAATCCATGTTGTCATCATCACATGTACCTATCCTTTGGTTTTCTTGTCTGTTAGTACACATCCTCATCACCGAGATGCTCTTTTCCCTTCCCGTTTAAATCCCTCACCATCCCAGCCAATCACGGTCCCATGCTAGTGGCTTGTCCCTAAGGCCTCTTCTTGACAGGAGGTTGGTCCTTTATACTATCAGATACACACTGACACCAATTTGTAGCCAAACCTATCTTGGTCAACCCTTCCAATGCTCCTTGAGTAACTAATGAAGCTAAGTTCTAGTACTCATGTATGTGTGAATTGATGTGAGGTATGATCCCATCCAAATGGACCAAGTCTTGTTCTTGTTAAGACTCAATAACTAGCCGTAGCACGTGTTAAGTCTCAACAATTTTATGTTTTCTCATCAAAGAACTGATCAAAAAACAAAACATCCCATGTATCATTATGTAAATTTAAAAATTATGAAGACTTTTCATTTAACATAATACCCATGAAAGGGCAATAGAAGGTTAAGGATGGTTAAAGCACCTACCATGAAAAGTAATGGTTAATGGAAGGTTAAAGATTGTTAAAGCATCTACAAAAAAATCCCCTCTACCTAAACTTGGACAATTGTTGACTAATTCCACACCCCTGCCTCCTTTCATATAAAGCCCCACCCAATCCCTTCATTTTTCTTCTTTTCCATCTAGCCTCCCTCCTCTTCCAATATCCCAAACCCCACTCTCCCCCTTGACATCAGACACCCTTTCACTCCCATCCTCTTCATGTGACTTACACTTCAAGCCCTCTAAATCCCTCCCTTCTTCCTCTCTTGGGTTCAACCCTGCACTGTTCCTCTCTACAAATCTTCTACCTATCTTCAAGGCATCTAATCCAAGTGCACCACTAGAATTCCCACTGGCAAAGCATACTCAGGCATCCACCTCTGATCTAACCCAACTGAGAGGCATTCAAGCATCCAAACCACTAGCAAACTGAGCTCAAGGCAGCCTCAAGGCTATCACATGCATCCACACAGTCCTTAGGTCTGCCACAAGAACACCCTTGCCTTTGGGTGCTTGCTAGAACCTCTAGGAGTCTTGAAAGGACTGCAAACAACATGCATGCACTGCAAAAAGCTGCAAAGCAAGAAAGAACAAGGAAAAACAGAACCTAAAACCAATTCTCGACAGGATATTCTAGATGTATAACCCAACGCTCAGATTAGTAAAGATGGTGGAGTCAAGCTTTCTCAAGCAGCAGTAGAGCAAGTGAAAGGACATGATGTATCTTTCTCAAGGGCGATCTCCAAGAGCATGTTAACCAACCTGAAGAATTGCGTGGATGGCAAATCCCAATTGTCATCTGAGTCCGCTGGAGTTGCAATGTACTTGATGGCGTCTACCCTCAAAGGGCAAACATGCACATCTTCCTCACAGCCTCAGCACCGAGATCTGGGCTTCATTTCCTCGCATCAACCAGCCCATATAGCACATTGATAGGGCTGCACCTTGTTCCATACAGTCCATATGGCTATACAGACTACAATAAATGTCCGCCTTCCTGCTTTGGGATCCGCGCCAGCTTCTGTACAATCTCTCAAGGTGCGTGTCTATAGAAAAGCTCCCTCGAGAAACGTGTCAAAGGGAGGGGAGCAGCCAGAGTAGCAACACAATAGCAAGAGCAACAAAATGCAACGAAAACCACACAGGGAGCTTTTGCTAGACGTCCAGAACCTCCAAGAGAGTGAGGGGAGAGGGATAGAAGGTGGGGGAAGGGCATGCATTATGGCACCTCCTTCTTGCCATTTTCTCCTTCATTCAAGTCCTAACCCCCATACCAAGGACAACGTTGGTTGTCCTTGGGCCCAACCTTTAGACCCCTCTTTAAAGTCTTTGCCTTGCCCCTAGGACCTAGTGGTGCACCTACACTTTGCCCCTAGGAACTTCTAGGAAGCATGCACTTCCTCCAGTCAGGCCTTCACGACGGCCAAACCATTACTACACTTAACCAATGTTAACCTTGGGTTAAGCGGGGGTCGAGTTACAAAGATACTTTACATCACTTTTCACGTCCCCGTGACATACCCTCCTCTTTAAACAACAAACTACCTAGGTTGCTACTGAAAAAATTACACTGAAAGTAAAGTAAATAGGCAGAAATAGCCCATACCAGAATATACATCATCTGTAACATACAACTTGCAATGATAATATGGGCTAGGAGAGCTCGAGAGTCCACCCATACATCAATGCATCCTCTGTGTTGAGTGTCATGAACACCCATCATGGAGCCCTCACGGCAGAAGTACTAACAGCAAGCAACATCTCGGGTGAGACAATCGGTGCCACCAAGCGATCTCCAGATACATGAGCAGTCTCTGAATTAAGGGGAGGTGCTACCCTCCTCTCGCGCAATAGGCAATGCTCCAAATCTTTGCTCTGCTGAACCTGTAGGAACCTGTACCACAGTGGGCGCAAGCTAAAACGTGTCCAAGTGGAGCTGCAAAATCTGAGGTGACTTTGCCAAGTCACCCTCCTCCATCCACTTCGCATCCAGTGCAGGATAATTCCTAAACTTCACCAAGTAGCGACGGGAAATTCTACCTTTCACTTTTCTTTCCATATGTGCCAAAATCTGTTCCGAACCCAAGATTTCATCCAACTCTTCAACCTCGAGCTGATCCTCATGAAGCAGTTCGGCAGGCACATCGCCTTGGAAAGGCTTCAATAAACTCACATGAAAGGCATTGTGTATGGTCCAAGTGGCAAGTAGCTTCAGCCTATAAGCTACATCATTAATGCGTTCAAAAACTTGAAAAGGAGTATAATACCTCATCTTCAGCTTTGTGTACACTTTGGTCTTGCCTTTCATCTTCCTGAGTTGTGCTTTCTGAAAATGCAGCAGCACCCAATCGCCCTCTTTCAAGAGTAACTCTCAGCGATGCTTATCTACTGCCCGTTTGTGCTTCCCTTGGCTATTTTGGAGGGCTGTTTTGACCTTCTGATAAGCAACGTCCAAGCTCTCCAAAAATCTGTCCGCTTCAAAAATCTTCTCTTTTGTATGCAGAATGGGAAGTACCTTCCATTCTCCTGCCACAATTTCAAAGGGGGCTTTCCTAGTGGATGAGTGTACAGTGTTGTTGTAAGCGAACTCAACAAGTGGCATAAATTGCTCCCATTTCAATTGCTGATCCGAAACATAGCACTTGAGAAGATCAAGGGCGGTGGAGTTGGCTTCTTCAGACTGCCCATCGGATTCAAGATGAAAAGAGGATGAAAAGTTCAGCGTGGTGCTCATAGAAGACTCGTCATCCACGGATCTCTATCACTGACAATTGATTGAGGCATCCCGTGATGTTTAAACACATGAGACATAAAAAGTATCGCCATCTAGTCTATTGTAATCTTCTTCCTTGCGGGAATAAAGTGGGCCTGCTTGCTGAATCTGCAAATAATGGTCCATATCCCATCATGTCCCGATGGTGTACGAGGAAGATCAAAGATAAAATCCATGGCAGTGCTCTGCTAGGGTCGATCGGGGATAGGTAAAGGCTGCAGCAGTTTCACCTTCTGGCAGGTGATGCATGTCCTGACATATGCCTCGACATCCTTCCTCAATGACAGCCAAAAGAAATAATGCTCCACAGCTTTGATGGTGGCATCAATGCCTTTGTGTCCCTAGGGTGGAGCATGACTCTCTTGCAACACTTTGGGCCTCAATCGTTTCGTGACACACAGTCTGTCATGCATCATCAAAAAAACGTCTTTGAGAGTATAGTGCTCATGCCTCACTAATCATAAATTTGTGAAAAATCAGCATCATTGGTGTATTGATCCTTCATGGCATCAAGCTCATCATGATATGCAATTGTCACTGCTGAAACTTCTGGCTTAACAGACATTGCATCTGGAGTGGGCTTTTGTGAGAGTGCATCTGCAACAACATTCTTCTTCCCAGGCACATGCACAATCTGAAAATGAAACATAGAAAGAAAATTTGCCCACCTCATTTGCTTCTCAGACAACTTTCTCTAAGTGAGAAAGTACCGCAGTGATTGATGGTCGGTCTGAACATGAAAGTCAGCACCCAAAAGATAATGCTTCCAGGTCGAAAGAACATGTGTGGCAGCCAACATCTCCTTCTCATAGATGCCAAAATTCATATCAGCATCCTAGAGCACTCTACTCTCATATGCCACGACTCGACCATCCTGCATAAGTACCCCTCCTATGCTGTTCCCACCTGCATCTACTTGGATAGCGAAGGGTTTGTGAAGATCTGGCAAAATAATCACAGGATCTGAGCAGAGTTTCTCCTTCAATAGGTCAAAAGCCGCAATTTCTTTGGGACCCCATCTGAAAGTGTTTTCTTCAGTAAGGCGTGTAAAGGAGATGCAATCTCTGTAGAATACCGAATGAATCTCATGTAGTACGAGCACAAGCCTAAAAAGCTACGTACTTCATGGATGTTCTTCGAGTGTGACAAATTCCTGATGGCCTCTACCTTGGCGGAGTCCATCCTAACTCCATCCTTGGAAACAATGTGCCCAAGAAAATGGATCTCATGAAAAATCACTTTTCTTGGCATTGACCTTATGCTTCCGTAGCTCCTCAAGAACAATTGCGAGGTGCTTCTTATGTTCAGCCTCATCTTGAGAGAACACAATGATGTTATCGAAGAAAGTGCCAACAAAGGCTCGGTGTTCTCTAAAAATCATGTCCATCATTCTGTTGAAGGTGGCAAGTGCATTGGTTAACCCAAATGGCATGACAAGAAACTCGTACAGACCAAATGTGGTACGAAATGCTGTTTTGTAAACATCCTTTGACTGAATTCTCATCTGGTGATAACCAATCTTCATATCAATGCGGCTGAACATTCCAGACCCCTGTAACCTATCCAAAATATCATCTATCCTGGGTATAGGGAATCTGTTCTTAATGGTAATTTTATTGAGGGCTCTGTAGTCTATGCACATTCACCAGGATCCATCCTTCTTCTGGACCAAGAGCACGCGTGAGCAGTGAGGTGAAGAGCTGGGCTGAATCAGCCCTTTCTCCAACAGGTCCTTGACCTAGTTCATAATTTCCTCTTGCTGGGCTACACTGACATTGTAAGGAGGTTAGCTAGGAGGGCTGCTACCAGGAATTATATATAACGTGTGGTCTTCTAGCCTTTCAAGGGGCAACTCCTATGGAAGTGAGTCATAAAAACATTCCCTAAACTGAAAAAGAAGCAGACAAACGATAAACTCTAACTGATTTAAGAATGGCAATCAAAGGGTTTTTCAAACACCAAACAATGGTGAGCAATTGTAAATACCACACTAGCAATCTAATATGCTATGATCTGGGTGCTCCATCTTTGGACTACATGGATTGAATATGAGAAGTTAGATATTTCTAGCATGCCTACTAGCAATGTAGTTTATTTTTGCTAGCATTGTATGCTAACTAGCACTTGTTAATATGCTAATAGTGCTATAGTATGCTAACTAGTAGTATAGAATGCCAACTAGCACTCAGCTTAGAAAAATGAGACTCGTCTTCTACTGACTTCTTTTCAGATGCAAACACTAAGTACGCTGAAAGTTGCTTTTTCATTATGTTGCCAATGGCAGAAGCAAATACAACAGGGATGGATTCTCCCTTCAACTTAGCATCAAGAACGTGGGTTTTGCCACGGTGAGTGATTGTGATTGTTTTTTTCTTTGTATCCAAAGCAGCCCCAACATGAAAGTGCCAAGGTATCCCCAGTAACACATCACAACCATTCAACGTCTTAATGTAGAACTCTTCTGTGTCCATGTAGCTCTGAATATGCATCCGCAACTTGCCTATCACCAGAGTAACTCACTAGCTGAGTCCCGGACAAGCCATATCTGCATCACACAGAGGACCCATCTCTTTTGCCCGTATTCCCAACTTTCCAGCCAGCTCCGGAGAGATGAAGTTGGCCTTGGCTCCTGGATCGAAAAACATCACAGCTGTCTAGTCTCTTATCTTGCCCCATGCTCGGCATAACTCTGTAGCATCTATATTCTCAGCAGCCCCAATCAAGTCTGGCAAAAGACCAGCAGTGGGCTTGGGCTTTTTATTCTTCTTATCAGTCCTCTTTTCCTCCTTGTGCTCACCCTGCTCAGTAGGAGGGAACTTCTGCTTCTTATGAGGGCATTCAAAAGCCCTGTGGCCTTCCTCCTTGCAAATATAACACTTGTTCGCATCATAAAGAATTTGTTTTTCCTCATCTGACATACGGGTCGGTATGCACCTCTATCCCGAAACTTGAAGGATAGAGAGAATGAGTGAGAGCAAGAGAGATTGAGAGAGTAGGAAGCTTGGAAGCTGAAGACGTAGTTGCAATAGAATAGAGTAAGTGAGTACAACTCAAAGTGAGAAAGATAAGGTTTTGTCCTAGTGACAAAACCTTAGTAGTCACTAACCATAGTTAGTGAACTAACTGCGGTTAGGGGGAAAAACCTCTTAAAGAGGGAAAAGTGCCCCTAACTAGCTTATTATATTACATTGGTCACTGCTGAATTATATCTATAATTCTAACACCCCCCTGCAGTGCCAATGTCATGTACAAGGCTGATCAATCACCAAATGGATATAAGTTCAGGGCACTGCGAAATGCCTCAAACTTCTCACGTGGTAGCGCTTTGGTGAAAATATCTGCAACGTTGTCATGTGTGGACACAAAGATCATACTGATCTCTCCTGCATGCAACTTCTCTCTGACGTAGTGATAGTGAACCTCAATGTGCTTCGTGCGAGCATGAAACACTGGATTCTTTGCCACTGCAATGGCAGTCTGACTATCAGTGAGAATTGGAGAAGGACCCTCCAAAGACAGATGAAGATCAGCAAATAAACGTCTCAGCCAGACACATTCAACTGTTGCTGTGAAAGCTGCCCTGTACTCAGCTTCACATGATGAGGTAGCCACTGTAGATTGTTTCTTGCTCAGCCATGAAATGCAAGATTTACCCAAAAAGAAACAATTGCCACTAGTGGACTGCCTAGTGTCATAATCACCAGCCCAATCTGAATCACTGTAGGCATGCATCTGCAAGTCACCCCCCCTGGGAAATAGTAAGCCAAAAGACTTGGTGCCCTGCAAATAACGGAAGATGCGCTTAACTGCCTGCCAATGCATAGTTTTGGGGCTGTGCATGTACCTGCTCACCTGAGATACTGCAAACTGAATATCAGGCCTAGTATTGCAGAGATATATGAGGCATCCAACAGCTTGACTGTAAAGTGTGGCATCAACTGATTCTCCTGCATCATGCATTGTGAGTTTCAGCCCCGGTTCCATAGGAGTGGATATGGGCTTACACTCTTGCATGTTAAATCTGTCCAAGAGTTTTTGAACATACTTGGACTGAGACATAACAGTGCCACGTCTCTCATGAGAGAACTGGATCCCCAAATAAAAGTGAAGCAGCCCCAAATCTGACATGTCAAAGTTGGTCTGCAAATCAGCTTTGAAATCTGCAATTTTTTCTTCATTGGACCCTGTGAGCAGTAAGTCATCAACATAAAGAAGGATGACTAAGATTTCCCCCCCATCCATCTTGATGTAGAGGGTGCTCTCAGTAGGACTATTGTGCAGCCCCTTGCTGGTCAAAAAGGCATGTATCTTGGCATACCATGCACGAGGGGCCTGTTTCAGCCCATATAAAGCTTTATTGAGCTTACATACTTGAAGTGCATTTGCTGTAATTTCAAAGCCTGGAAGGCGGTTTGGCATACACCTCTTCCAGCAAGTCCCCATTTAAGAAGGCTGTTTTTATGTCCAACTGATGAACATTCCACTCAAAATGTGCAGCCATTGCAATTACTGATCGGATGGTGGTCATCCGGGATGTAGGAGCAAATGTCTCCTCATAATCTATGCCCTTTTTCTGAGCATAGCCCTTAGCAACCAGCCTGGCTTTATATCTGTCAATGGAGCCATCGGGCTTCTGTTTGACTTTAAATACCCATCGTGTGCCAATAGCATGTTTACCTTGTGGCAAGTCCACAACATCCCAAGTCTGATTTTTAGCAATGGACTGCAACTCATCGTGCATGGCATTCATCCAATGCACATTACCTTTTGCCTCTTCAAATGTGGCAGGCTCCTCGTCATCAAGGAGAGTACCTGCATATGCTGATTCCACTGAATTAGCACCTTCCATGTGCCTTGCTGCACTGCGAGTCCTGCCAGGTAACGGAGCATCAAGTTTACTCTCCCTGAGAGTCTGTAACAGCCAGTTTGGGACTGTTTTTGCTGCATGTATGTCTGCAATTTCTTGCTGCACCACCTGTTCCACTGCCTGTGGAGGAGGCAAGACATCCTGTGGCGGAACTGAAGCATTTGAAGGTTGCTGTAAATTCTGATTTGGATCAGAAAAATCAGCAGAGGAGCCCAAAGCAATGGGTAGCAACCCTTGAAAGACATCCTCTGAAGATGAAGGCATTTGAAATTCAGCCTGAGTGTGAGCTGAATTTTCAGAAAATATTACATCTCTACTTACAATGATTTTGCGTGTAGCAGGATTGTAGAGACGATACCCCTTGCTTTCTGCACTGTATCCAATAAATATGCATTTGATGGCTTTATCTGACAATTTGTGCCTAAATTCAACTGGCACATGTGCATAGGCAAGGCATCCAAAGACTCGGAAGTGATCCACTGAAGGCTTCCTGTCATTCCAGACCTCAAAAGGAGTTTTAGTTTTTAAAGCCTTAGTGGGAGCCCTGTTCAAAATGTAATTGGCACACATTAAACCCTCTAGCCAGAATTTATGAGGCATGTGTTTGCTTTTCAGCATACATCTGTCCATCTCCATGAGAGTTCTATTTTTCCTCTCAGCTTTGCCATTTTGCTGAGGGGTCAGCCTGACTGTGAGCTGATGCACAATACCCTTTTGCTTGAGAAAAGCATCAAATTCTGCTGATAGGTATTCCCCACCTCTATCCGTGCGTAATGTCTGTATCTTGAGTCCGGTTTCATTTTCAACCATGGCTGAAAAGTGTTTAAACACTGTGAACACTTCAGATTTCTTTTTCAGCCCATAAACCCAAGTAAAAGTGGAGTAGAGATGACCACCCAATGACGGAGTCCTCATGGGACCACAGACATCACTGTGTATAAGCTGCAATTTGCGAACAGCTTTAACTGAACCATCCTTTTTGAAGGGGAATCTATGCATTTTACCTAAAATGCACCCTTCACAGGCATGTGGAGGAGGTATCTCAAGAGGTGGCAATGCATCAACCATTGAAAATTTCTGAAGTGTCATTAAGCTGTTATAATGCATGTGGCCATATCTGGCATGCCATAGTGCTGCATTTTGCATGGCAGTTGTAGGGGTAGAAACTGCCAGAGCATGGGCTGCTCTTTTCTCAAAAATATCAAGCTGAAAAAGCCCACGCAGCAAAGTACCAGATAACTTTAAGGCATAGTTAGCTTCCCTGTCTCGGACAGCACATTTGTCATCCTCAAAGATGACCTGAAATCCCCCTCTGTAAAGAGTGGACACTGAAAGGAGATTTTTGGTTATGCCAGGCACATATAAGACATCTGAAAGTCTGAAAATTGAGCCATCAATTGCAGTGAGCTCAACTTCTCCTGTGCCACGTACTGAATATGAGGAATTGTTGGCACAAGTGACTTTCTTACCAACAGGAGGTGGATGCAAGGAAGCAAAAAGACACTTCCTAGAAGTGATGTGCTTGGATGCACCGCTGTCAAAATACCATGTGTTCAGTGTTTCATTAACACTGAAAGCAGATGCATCTGTAGAAGAGTCAAAGCTGCAAGTCAAGAATGCATATGTATCATCACTGCAAGAGGCTGTACTATCCCGAGCATCTGGAACAGCCAACCTAGAATCAGAAATGCAAGATAAAAAGGCATAATCTTGACCAACAAAGTTGGCTGCAGCATCCCCAGTGTCAGATGCACAAGGGGCTGAATCTGAAACAGCCATTCCTGAGCTGTTTTTCTTTTCTTTTGCAATCCTTTTCCTGCATTCTGCTATGTGATGACTTGGCTTTTTGCAGTAGTGACAAAAACCCTTCTTTTTGGGCTTACTTGCATCACTTTTAGCCTTTTGTGAAGGCTGTCCTGACCCACTGGAAGGCTGATTTGCTGTTGTCTTTGCCTGTCCCTTTGTTTTTTATTTAAATTTTGAGAGCATGGCTTGTTCACCTGCACGTGAAGCCAAATTTTTCCTAGTCTGCTCTTCCTGAAGCAGAAGTCCTATCAACTCATGAAAAGTGAGAGGATTTGCACCCCCCCTCAATAATAAATTCAGCGAAGTGTGAAAGCTGAGATAAGACTCAGGAAGAGAATTCAGAGTGGTTGTAATCATCTCTATGTTTAACAACTGCTCTCTGAGATCCTGTAGCTTTGTGAGGTGGACTGACATGGAGTCACCCTCCTCCATATGTGTATTGCTCAACTCTCTTTTTAAGAAAGATACTCTGGCATCATTCCGTGCTGCATACATGCTTTCCAAAATATCCCACGCTGCCCTGGAGGTCTTACACGACCGGATATGCGGAATGATTGATCTTTTCACTGAAAGAGAGATGCATGACAAGGCTAAGGCATCCCGTGAATCCCATCTCTTTTGCTCTGGAGTATTGACTGTAGCTGCACCAACAACTTGTCCTGCAGCTGCACCCTGTGCACGACCTCTTCCACCTCCTTGCTGAGGAGGGGTAGCAGGTGCAATATCTGCTGGTCGGATTTCATCCCCATTGACATAATCCCATAAATTGCGAGAAATCAGAATATTACGTACCATGAAACTCCAGAGGGAGTAGTTGGTACCATCCAACTTGTCTTCCTGTGAAAGACCACCGAACTGGAACTCATTCTGATTTTGATGGGCCATATCAGAGAAAGAGATTGAAGCAGATATAAAGCTGAATTCCCTTACTGGGAATAAAATGCACAACTCCCAAAAACACAGCCAAGCACGGGCTGTATATGCAACTTAGATTTCTGTACTTGAGCTGTCAGAAATCTGTCCAAGCATCTAAAACTCTCCAAAATCTGCCAAAAGTGTTCCAAACACTCCAAGAAAGGCAGTATGTACTGAATACTCCAAAAAAAAAAATGCTCTCTCAACACAAAAGCCCCAATTTGTGGCTAGAAATTGCAGCCAGAAAGGGGCAAAAATGCTAAAAGCCCCAAATCTGCAATTTTTAAACAAAAGCCCCAAATTTCAGACTAGATCTGCAATTTTGCTCCAGATGTAGCTCCAAACTTGCACAATGATTGCAATGCTGCAATATACAAAATGCCCCAAATGTACTCACAGAATACTGAGCCAAACAATGGCTGTCTGCACAATTTGTCTGTCAAAAACACGTGCTGGTTCTTTTCGAAACAAAGCAGCTACCTGTTGTACTGAAGCGGATTCAGTACGGACAGTGAGAACAGTACGGAAATGCCGTACAGTTTGTACAGCACTGTACGACTGGTACTGTACGACGACAGGTACGGATACTGTACGACGGGTACTGTACGACTGCGATGTACGAAACTTGACGGAACTGTACGGCGATCGATGTACGGTGAGCAGGTACAGTACGGGATTCCTGCGTTGGTACGGCTAGCAGGTACAGTACAGGACTGTACGGTAAACCGTACAGCGGCGATGTGATGTACGGAACTGTACGGAAGCAGACGACGACACGTACGGAGGCAGACGGCGAATACTATACGGACAAGTTGGAGCAGGGGGAGTACGTTGAGGGAGCACGGAGCCAGAGACTCTTGAACCTGCTCTGATACCAAATGAAGGATAGAGAGAATGAGTGAGAGCAAGAGAGATTGAGAGAGTAGGAAGCTTGGAAGCTGAAGACGTAGTTGCAATAGAATAGAGTGAGTGAGTACAACTCAAAGTGAGAAAGATAAGGTTTTGTCCTAGTGACAAAACCTTAGTAGTCACTAACCATAGTTTGTGAACTAACTGGGGTTAGGGGGAAAAACCTCTTAAAGAGGGAAAAGTGCCCCTAACTAGCTTATTATATTACATTGGTCACTGCTGAATTATATCTATAATTCTAACAAAACTTTGCCTTCATGGGCTTCAAAAACTTTCTGAACTTCTTAGGGGATTCCGTCTTGCTGCCCTTTGACCTTGATGTCTCCTGTGAGCTTCCTTTGAACCCAAAAACTTTCCCTTCCATTAGTGCATAAGTGATAGTGGCATTCTCAACCTACTAGGACATATTGGAGACCCTTGTCTTCATACAGTACTCCCGAATCTCCTTTGGCAACCCACATCATTATCTTTCAATTTGCTCGGACAACGGTACATGCATGTAAGAATTCACTGGCAGTAGGGCTTCCCAAAACTTCTTATGGTAGTCCTCCAAATTTTTGCAATTCGCAGCATCAAACTTGTACCAAACGGTCATGATATCCGCCTCAAAAGTGGTAGTGAACCATGCTGCTAAGAAGACCTGCTTGAATTTGACCCAAGTGGTAGGTGTCACGACACGATTTTGTAGTCTAGAATGTATTAGGCTAGCATGATCAAATGTAATAATTATAAGGTAGGCTAGGTAGGTTTAAATGGCCAAATGCCATATGGATAATGTATTGGATATGTTAATTGATTAATATATATGGAGCACTCACACATGTAGGTCCTAGGATAGGAATGGTAGGAATGCATGGGTATGCATTAATAAATGGTAGGCATAAAAGAGTCATAGGCTAAGGGTAGAACAATGGGGTATGCCCAAGGGATGGATCCCAAGAGGCAAGGGAGGTTGTGACGTCTCGTATGCATGGAATGTGTGTATCAGGCATTATGCTTTCATATGTGGTTTGTGGATTGCATGAGCATTGTAGAGTGGTCAATAGCAAAAGTACACTCACGTGGGCACTCCTTCCATCCCATTTGGAGAGCCAATGCTTCTCAACTTATGCATCATTCTTCCACACATGCGCATCCTCCAACCGGTACGTGAGAAGTGGTATCAGAGCAGTGATCCTCTGACTATTGGACCTGTCATGTGAAAGCTGCAACATCAGCGCGACATCAATGCACAAAGGAATTTACCCAAGTGGCTTCGTACTCTCTGTAGTTCATTTTGCATTCTCGTGAAAAAAAATAAAATGAGAGAAGAAACTAAGAAGGAAAGGAGGCGTAAAAATTCGTGGGGAATCGTCTTTTCAAGAATCATGAATTCGAAGTCAATCTGCCTCACTCTGCGCAAAATTAATAGAAAGCCTGCGTCAGGCTGCGTGCCAACAAAGCTAGCCGCCATTCGAATTAGAAGTCCCTGTTATGGCCGTCGCGCAGTAATCCGAGTGTCTGACTCGTGTGTAATAAGGCCTTGTATAAGGCCTTGTGTAGGCCTTATGGAAGGCCTTGAGTAAGGCCTTGTGAGGCCTTGGGCTCCCCGTCGTCCCCAAGGCGCAGAGCGTGTGCCGCGTGGTGCACAACGCCAAAAGTGCCGCGATCTGCGCCACAAAATGCGCCTGCAGCCACACCAGCCTATGCCTACAACCATGTCGCCCCGCTGTCAACAGCCTCTGCTGCAGCCTGCATCCCTTGAAATCCCACACGCCGCCTCTAATCGCCATGTGGCGAGTGCAGCTGCCCCTGCCTCCTCTACCGCCGCACTGTCGCCTCTACCATCTGCAGTCTAGCTGCCGCCACTGACATGCCATAGTCACCCCTCCCTCTACCTACTACCCTCATTTCATTTCAAACCCACTTCCCTCGTATTTCAACCCCCCCTCCCTTTCATTTCAAAAAAAATCACTCCTCCCCTCGTACTTAGTTCCCTCTCCCTAGTTCCTCTCTTTAGTCCCCTCTCCCTAGTTCCTCTCAAGAGACGAGCCTTCCTCACACATAGGATGGATGAGATCATTAGATCATTTCGCGGAGGAGACCCAACCACTGAGTGGGGATTCCTCGTGGGAGGGAAAGCCACCCATCCCCATCACCGATCCGGGCGCGTGGCACACCTATGCATGCTCCTTATATGATGTCCCGAGGTAGACACCGCCAAACATGTCCACTATGCCCAGGCCCACTACTTGTCATCTATTCACTACGCAAAATGTGCAATCTACACTTCGCCAGCTCCACAACCGAAAAGCACAGGATCACGAAGGCCTTCGGACATAGCACTTTGCACAAGGGCAGGAGGTCCTAGCAGTGATCCTTGCACATATGTTTAACCTTGCAGTTTGCCACGGCTTCCCACCAGCATGAACCACCACTACTATCGTACCAATACACAAAGCAAGAGACCCCGGGGACACCAGAAACTATCGTACCCTCATGATTGGCCACACACTGGCCAAGATCTATGGATCGGTGCTAGAGACAGAGATCAGCAATCACACAGAGGCATAAGGGCAACGAGCACTAGGGCAGGCAGGATTCAAGAGGCAGCACTCTACTCTAAACCACATTTTGACTCTAAGAGCTATCATTGAGGAGGCGAGGTCCACACATCAGAAAGTCTACACGTGCTTCGTAGGCTTTTGAAAGGCCTTCAACACTGTTCCACGATCCCACATGATCGGGAGACTACAAGAGATGCAGATCCCACAGATACTGATTTGGGGTGTGATGAGCTTATATGAGTCAGTCAGAGGTAGGGTCCGTGCCCCAGGCGGCCTATTGGAGTGGGTCAAGAGTACCATTGGGGTGAAGCAGGGCTGCCCTCTCTCACCGACTCCTTTTGGACTCTACATTAATGAGATCACATCTTTCATAGATCGCATAGCTAGTGAGGGCTCATCACTAGGGGATCTCCTCATACTCGAGCGGCTACAGGTGACGATGGGATCCAGGATGATCCGATGTAAGCCCTCACTTCCACATGAGATAGTACAAGCAGAGTTCGGCATGACACCTCTCAGGTTGATGTCATCTTTCAGACAGTGACTTTCATCCACAGGGTGTGGGACTTACCCCATTGGAGACTTTCGAGATTGGCCCTAGAATCATCCAGACAACTCACCCAGAGCGGGGCAGACACATGGTATGCATGCATATCTACATAGCTTGCCAGGCACGGTATCCAAATGGATAGGCTTCCCCCCTTTCAGTACAGCATGGATGCACCTCCTGAGTTGATCCCGCAAGATGAGATCAACCGTATTATACGGTTAGACCTCCTCCAGCTTCACACATCCCAAACTTGGGGGGAGGACCAGGAACTCCCCACCAAGACCCAGTTCTATCGCGACCACTTCCTACGAGTATCAAAGGAGGGATTCATTATCAGACCCCAGTATCTCGAGGATAGAGAAGTATCTCATGCACTAAGGACTGCCATTGGTCAGATGCCGGTTTCATCCCATCAGCTAAGGATTGAGGCAGGGAGAGCAACGGGTATACCTAGAGAGCAGCGGATCTGCACGCTATGTACGCTGGGGGCGGTTGAGACAGAGGAGCGTTTCCTTTGTGTTTGCCGAGCCTACTATGGGATTCAAGGACGCTACCACTGTCTCTTCCTAGAGGGGAATGGCTTCGGCCCTTTGTCACGACTGATCCATTTCCATGACCATGTCTGTATCGGACTCTATCTGATGGAGATGCGGAGGCACGGGGAGGCGCTTCTACGACAAATCAAAGAGCAGCAAGGTTTAGTCAAACCACTACAGGACATACAAGGTGACCGAGCACAGTGGCACATCACAGACTTCTATACATTTGAGTCAGCCCCCAGACACAGTGGAGTGGAGGAAGAGGAGCTAGCCGATATGAGAGCAGTCTGGATGAGCAACCGGCATAGCACCGCCGAGAGAGGGACGCACAGGCCACATGTGCGACAGAGAGCCCCTAGAGTACACTCTATTGAGGTCCGACCTATCACAGCTTTCCTCAAAGGAGACCGACAGAGACGAGGGATCACTCTAGACATAGCCCAAAGAGTCCAGAGAGTGAGGAGACCGCGCCTCCCGCCACAACTCGAGACAACTCGACAAACGCGGATACGAGATATTTTCACAGCCCACCAGAGAGCTATCACTGTACTAGGCTTCAGTTTCGTCCCAACGCCTAGATAGATTGATTGATATGATATGATTATGATTATGATTATGTTTATGATTATGATTATGTTAGCATAGATTAGTACTCAGCAAGGGTCCTAGCGTACCCTTTGCTTCAGCCCACTGAGGCTTGTATGAGTTCGCTCTTCTGTGTGCTTTGTCCCATAGGCCCGCGAGGTCTCCCGTGGACGTTAATATATCTTTCTTTCTTTCTTTCTCCTTAGTTCTCTCACCTCCCCTCTCCTTAGTTAGTCCCCTTCCCTCTAAGTCCCTCTAGTTCCTCATATTTTCCCCTTTCTTTTCCCTTAGTTCCCTTTAATTCTCTTACCTTGCTATTTTATTTATTAAAAAGATAAAGATAAAAGATTTAAAAAAATTTGAAGAAAATAAAAGGAAAAGTAGAATAGAAATGGATTCCTACTAACCCTGATGGATAAAGTTGAATTAGGAAATGGTATCATGTTGGAAAGGAAAAGTAGAACGGAAATGGATTCCTACTAACCCTAATGGATAAAGTTGTATTAGTCTTTGTAGGAATGTCCAAAGCAAAGGAGTATATGGACGACACAACATGAAAGATAAGTACTATGTCTTTCTTATTGATTTATTTGAAAATTGGCTTTAAAGAAACATACTAATGTTGGATTTGTTTGGCAGGAGTACCAAATATGAAGATGAAAGATGGAAGTTGTTGAATGGAAGTTTATACAAGAACCTAATGAGTGCTAAAGACCATGAAGACAAAGGGGAATACCTAATAGATGAGGACATCTATGTCCCAAGCAAGAGGGCATGTCATGACACGATTTTGTAGTCTAGAATGTATTAGGCTAGCATGATCAAATGTAATAATTATAAGGTAGGCTAGGTAGGTTTAAATGGCCAAATGCCATATGGATAATGTATTGGATATGTTAATTGATTAATATATATGGACCATACACATGTAGGTCCTAGGATAGGAATGGGTAGAAATGCATGGGTATGCATTAATAAATGGTAGGCATAAAAGAGTCATAGGCTAAGGGTAGAACAATGGGGTATGCCCAAGGGATGGATCCCAAGAGGCATGAGAGGTTGTCACCTCTCGTATGCATGGAATGTGTGTATGAGGCATTATGCATTCATATGTGGTTTGTGGATTGCATGAGCATTGTAGAGTAGTCAATAGCAAGAGTACAATCACGTGGGCACTCCTTCCACCCCATTTGGAGAGCCAATGCTTCTCAACTTATGCATCATTCTTCCACACATGTGCATCCTCCAACTGGTACGTGACAGTAGGTGCTCTGCCTTGCAAAAGAAGGTTGGTCCACCATTGGAGCGCATTGCCCTTCAAAAAGGTGGCTGCCTTTCGGACTTTGGAGGATTCTGTGAAGTGTCAACCTGAGTAGGCAGCATCAAACTGTTGTACGAATGTCAAAGCCTTCAATCTGTCATGCATCCCATTGAAGGTCTCAAACTTTACAGTTGCCCCTCCCTCCTTGTAATCTTTCAATTTGCCTTTGAGGGTGAGATTGTCATAGATGGGGGGCTGTAAAAATGGTGGGGGCATCACTGCTCCCGCATTCTGAGCCATTCCACCCATACCCATGGTGGAATTTGGCATTCCAGGTCCCACTCCCTGCATCTGTGGCATATTCCAAGTATTGCCCATTGTCCCAGGCATTCCAGGTTGCATCCCAATGTTCGAGTACATCATATTGATATTTGCAAGGGGCATTCCACCCATCATAGGTTGCTGGAAATTCTGCATTCCAGGCTGCATGCTGCCCATAAAGCTACCCGGTATTCCACATGCCTCTGCGGATGGTGCCACCATTGCCAGAAAAACCAATCCCCCTCCAAAATATCCTAGATGCATCGTGGGATGAGGAAGGTCTTGCTGTCCCTGATTGACTGAATGAAAGTTGTTGGCATTACCCGCTACAGGGGTGATCGAGGGCATCTCTGAAGGCTATCTACTAAAAGAAACATGCCTAGGGGTCTTCTTGTGCTACTTATGTTTCTTCTGAGCTGTCTTTATGCTTCCAAGGGGAGCAACCATAGGGGGAGGAGCTTGCATAATCTCCATGACAACAAGTTGCAACTACGATAGGGTTCCCGCTACACTTTGCATTCGCAACTGAAAAAGGGCATTGGGATCAAGCTCCTCTGCCTCACCTAGCTCATCCTGTGAGTCCTCAATGGCATGCTCAGGAGAAACTGGCTGTACCCCACTATCCTGTTGGTCATCACCCCCGTTGATGGTATGCTCCTCTTCAAAGCTCTCTGATGCTCTATCTTCCTCCTGCCCCTCCTACTCAGAGATGGTCAATGACCTCTCACGATGCGACATGCTTGCTAAGATTGATGGCTATAGCAACAATTGCAATGAAGGTGTCCTTCACCCAACTCTACCAAGGCTCACCTCTATGGGAAGATGGTGACGATCCCAGCAATGGAACCACTCAAACCCCCCTTCGATAACTAAAAGGGCAGTGATCTTCTTCTACTTAGTCATGAACCTCATAAATAACCACAATGCAAGCTTCAGTCACTTCAACCACTGAGCACAACTTAGAAACAAACTTCAACAACAACAAAGGTGAGGCTAGAATGCCCCTGCTCAATGAAAATAGTACACAGTGCACCCACTGGCCCCAAATGGCTTGGCGCCCCTTACGGTATTTATTTAATGCTTGCTCCCTTGAGTGTCCTCTTAGCCATTCACCTGTTTAGAACAAAGAAAAAGCATGGACACACAGCTACCATCCATTGACAATGCTTCACACTCTGGTAGGGTTCAAAGCCCCATGCTTACTCCTTGTTATTCATTGCTGTCACCAAGCTTAACAGTAAGTATTTAAATCTGTCCCAAGCATTTGCATAAATACTCAGAGCTGTTACTAGTAGTCCATTATCGATCACACAGTTCCCTTGCCTGCGAGCAAACGCACACAAGACCTATGATGTGCTCAAAGTTCCAAATGAAGGCATAAGAGAATAACTGTCAACTTCGGAGCCACCAAACCAGCTCATGCATGGACTAAAGCATACCCATTAGAGAGCATTCTTTCCACACTACCTCGCTTGCTGCCCATGCAACCAAGAACCACTTGGCCAAGCACCAAGCCCAAGGCAGTCCCGTGCATAGGATGGGCTGATCCATATGTCAATCGTACGTCAGCCGTACGTGCATCTGCCTGCCAACCATACCTGATGACTAGATAGCCTGCAATCCGTACGAGCTCCGTACGCCTCTTGTAGAACAAAAGCAACCAAGCCAAAAACTATAGCTACACAAAGGCTGTACGTATGCTTCCTGTACAAATTCTACACAACCTATCTGTACACTTCCCGTATCTAGGAACAATACGGAAAGGCAATAACATTTCTGCAAGGCATGGCATGTAGGCAATTTTACACCCTCACAAATCGATAAATCCATTGGTTGTATAGCCCTCCACCATGGTTTTGGCACCTACTTCCAGGATACTCTAGGTAGTGAATTAGGATCATGTGACGTAGGCTGTATAGCAGCTAGCTGTCCATTTTGATTGCTCAAGAGTCCCATGGATTGCTGGTTTGTTTCATTTTCTCAGTTTCTAATAGATAGTTCTTTTCTTTGGAGATGTGCAGGCGGGCATGTGTGTGTGTTCTTGATATTGGGAACTCTGGACTCTAGAAATCATAGTCTTTGGGGAGTCTACTTTTTCCATGTTTACTATTCCGGACGTCGCTCAGGCAATCCCTTTATGATAGCTTGTCTATTCGCTAGATAGATTACTCAATTTACTTGTCTTACAATGAAATCATATGATATTGTAATTGTATGTCTCCTCTTTAGGGACGTCTTCTTGTAATATACAAATACATGGATTACTTTTTTATCCAAACTTTCAAAACTACTCAAAGTAGAGACGGGCCAATGGGTTCTTATTCCTCTCACTACCTCTTAAGACTACTCAAAACTACTCAAAGTAGAGGGCTTAGCAGCTCGAGAGTACATGTGGTCCTGGCAACTACTTCTGAAAGTTGAGGAGAAGATACCACGATATATTCCTAGTGCACCTGCATGGGGATGGCTGAGGCTAAGGTAATCCCCTTGTAGGATAGACACTCGGATGTGTGCAAGGGGTGGGCGGGAGAGGGATGGGGGGTTGGTCTTACAGTAAGAGAACATGGAGAGTGTAAAATATAAAAGTTAAAATGAGCTAGATTTTTGTTGAAACATCATTTTTGTTCACAAACTATTTCAATAGACAATACTATATCCTTTTTGTTTATTATAGGGGATACTTAAGAGTCCACGTATGCACCTATGCGGTAAAATGATGCGCTTTGCATTGAGCAGAAGCCTTTGCAGCCTGCCACCTTCTTTCACAGAGGATAGCACATGATCTTCTGCTGACGATAACTGCATGCAATCATACGAAATTCTTAGTCTTTAAAGATTATTTATGAGATACTTTACATAAATGAATTACAGACCATCATTTTCGCATCCGACCTGTTTTCTAACCCTTCACCCAGAATTAGAGCACTAGCTTCACCAAATTAACCTTTGTCATAATCTCAGCACTAACCACAAGAGTTGGAATCTTTATAGAGCTGATTTCTACATCATCAAGGCTAGTGTCATCATTTAGTAGTGAAAAACGCCATGCTGCACATGCAGCTGGAACTAAGTCAACTGGTGAGAGCATATTCAAATTGTCAGACCTTTTGACACGATCACGGTTAACCATAAGAGGTAACAATATGTCCTGCAATATAAAAGCAAATTCCAGTTGGCTTGTTTAGAAACTCAAGGAACAAGATTGCAAATCTCCGTACAAAAAAATTTGAAACACTCATGGCTCTAGCAAATATGCCATTGCATTATATATCATGCCTCTTCAACCTAGACAATGCATACACAATAATACATAAAGCGTTGCATTTCCCATCTATGTGTGCATGACATGCCAACATTTGAGAGTGGAAAGGTATGCTCTTATGTGGTCCATGGATTCTTTTTCCTGAGTAAGTAATCCAAGGAGACTGCAGGCCTCATGCTGCAATAGAAACTGAACTCTCACATAACTCCATAGTAGCCAACCAAAATAGAAAATTAAGTACTAGTTCATTTAGAAAGGCACATCCATCATGAGTGATAATGCACGATGCAAAAGTCAAAGGGGGGCAACGTACTAAGCATGGCAACGAAGACCCTCTTCTAGAGGGGTTTTTGCAATGCCACTACCATATTAGTGGACTTCATTACATGGTAGAAAGTGCTTGGACAAATATCTACAAAAATCCATCCCATTAGAAAAAGAGTGGATGAAGCATAGAAATGAATGAAATCTTTTTGATAAGTAAAGAATCCACGGAGATTGCAGGACTTGTACTATAATAAAGATAAACTCTCACACAACTCCATAGAAGCCAACCAAAATAAAGATCTACGCACTAGTTTAGTTAGAGAGATGTACTCATCATGAGTCATTATGCAAAATGAAGAAGTTGCAAAATCAACAGTAAAAAGTGTTGAGATATCGAGCTCCACTCGTGATATGCCAGGGTGACCGTTGTGCATTTATGTCACCGACTTGTTAGCTGCAGATGCGGTTGGTACACCGCCCACGAATAATAGCTGGATGACAGCTATCCTTATCTACTCTAGTTTGTGGCTCAGTTAGTATGCCACCTTAGTTAGTTGAGTTTGGTTTGAGACCCACATATAGGGTTCTTCTATTTCTTTGTACTAGAGTTCTTTTGGCTTTCACAACTAAGAAGAGGAAAACTGTTTTCAGCCTCCACCTGTGTGTATTCCCCCATTGTGTATGTGAGAAAGCCGCAAGTGAGACTCCTTCCCTCTCTCCCACTATCTTCACATGGTATCAGAGCCTTATTCGTGGTAAGGAGCTCAAGAAAGCAAACCAAGTTCGCGGTGTCCTGGTAAGAGGACCAGTGTTACTTTCCTATTTCGAGTTTGGGAGCAAATCTCTGCAGGTAGCACAGCCAGAAGTGCAAGAGTGCACTGTCTCAGATTGAGACGCCCTTCGCAGTGTGGCGAGAGGACAGTATATGTTGCGGGATAGGACGAAGCCCTTGGTGACTTTATTTTTTTGATTCGAGGCTATTTCGGGGCCCGTTTTGAAGGCGGAAGTTCTTCGCATGCACTCAGAAAAAGGCCCTGTTTTTACTATGCGACCACTGCTCAGCTGGTCGGTGAAAAGTTGCCGCAGAAATTGCATCGTATGCTTGTGTGCAAAGATATTGGGAGTTGCAGAATCATGCTTGTATTGCAGATGCACTTGCTTCCATTGGGTCGCCAGTGGAAGATGATGATCTAGTTTCTATGACCTTGAATGGTCTAGGAAAGGATTATGCACAGTTCCGGACATCCATTGCCGTCCGTGAAAATTTTCTTGATTTTGAAGAGTTGTTTGCTCTTCTAATTTCTGAAGAGCAGAGAAATGGGGGTGCATCTTCTTCAGGAGGAACTTCAAAAGAAACTGCCTTCTACTCAAATGCTGGAAGAGGTAAAGGTAGAGGTAGAGGTAGAGGAGGCCGATCTGCAGGCCGTGGTAGAAATCAAAATATGCAGCAAACTCAAGAAAACCAGTCCTATGGAGGAGAACGTGGTAACTCTAGATGGAGGGGGAGAGTACCTCTCAAATGAGTTTGTAAGGTTCCTGCAGGAGCATGGCATAAAGCAGCAATATTCATGCAGTCATACCCCACAGCAAAATGGACTTGCAGAAAGGAAAAACATGCATATTGGAGAGGTATCTCGGGCCATGCTAAATGAGAAAGATTTACCAGATTATTATTGGGCTGAAGCAGTTGCTACAGCAGTTTACATAATGAACAGAACTCCCACTGCAACAATACATGGCATGACACCAGAGGAGATGTATACTGGTAGGAAACCAGACATTTCTCATTTGAAAATTTTTTGTTGCATTACCTATGTTCATGTGCCAGATGAGTTGAGGTCCAAGTTGGATCCAAAAGCTGAGAAGTGTGTCTTTATTGGTTATTCTCTGCAGCAGAAAGGGTATAGATGCTATAACCCTTCTACTCATAAGTTTACAGTGAGCAGAGATGTTGTTTTTTATGAGATGAGCAGCTGGTATAAACCAGTAAATGTGATGATTGATGTAGATGCACAAAATGGTAATGCTGCACAGAATTCAATGCAGCAGTCACAAAATATCAATCACAAAATATCAGTGGATCTGCAGTGTCCTCTAGCAGTGGTTCACATACTTCGCCATGGACAGGCAGATTGAGATCAGGAGAATCTCCTCAAAGCAATGCAAATAGTGGTACGCAGGTATCACGAAAAGGAAAAGAGAAGGTAGATCAGCCCATGTTTGATGTGAATGCAGGTCACTCTTATGTGGATGGTGAATCCAATGGCTCAGAACAGAGCATTGATGATGAGTTGGGTATTCCTTCTGTTGTTACACCTGGAGTAAGGAAGACCAGGGATGTTTTGAGAGCACCTGGAAGTGAGCCTATTTTGCGCAGGTCTACCAGAGCTAGGTATCCTGTGAATAGGCTGAAATATGATGGATTTACAGCCATTCACTATGCCTATATGATCAAAGTGATACAGGAACCAGGACCCACTTCTTTTGAGCAAGCCATGGGAAATGAAAAATGGGAGAAAGCCATGGATGAAGAAATGGATGCCTTGGAAGCCAATGCTACATGGGAATTGGTGCCTTTGCCTAAAAACAAGAATGCAATTGGCTGTAAGTGGGTTTATAAGATCAAGCACAATGCAGATGGTTCTGTGAATAGATACAAGGCAAGATTAGTTGTCAAGGGGTATGCACAGACATATGGCATTGATTATGAAGAAACATTCAGTCCGGTTGCAAGGATGGCAACTGTAAGAGCAGTCATTGCTATGGCTGCATCAAAGGGATGGTCTTTACATCAGATGGATGTAAAGAATGCCTTCTTGCATGGTGATTTGCAAGAAGAGGTCTTTATGGAGCAGCCAGCAGGTTATGTTCATGCTATTCATCCTGAGTTTGTTTGCAAGTTGAAGAAAGCCTTATATGGCTTGAAGCAAGCACCTAGAGCATGGTCTGACAAGATAGGACAGTATCTTGTCACTATTGACTTTCAGATTTCCAAGGCAGATTTCTCACTCTATGTGAGAAAAACAAAGAAAGGGATTATGCTGCTTGTCATTTATGTTGATGATTTGATCATCACAGGTGATAGTGATGAAGATATCCTTCATGTGAAAATGCTATTGAAGCAGAAGTTTGAGATGAAGGATTTGGAAGAGCTGCGTTATTACTTGGGCATTGAGGTGATTAGATCACCAAGTGGGATACAGCTCTTACAGAGGCAGTATGGATTGGACATGCTGTCCAAATATGGGATGACAGGCTGTAAGCCTATTTCAGTTCCTTTGGAACAGAATGTGAAGCCGAGCACAGATGCAGGTGAGCTTCTGGAAGACCCTACTATTTACAGACGCATAGTAGGAAGTTTGATTTATATGACTATTACCAGGCCAGATTTAAGCTATGCTGTTGGATTGGTAAGTCAGTTTATGCAGGCTCCAAGGAAACGGCATTTGGATGCGGCTAGACGCATACTCACGTATGTGAAGTCCACATTGCAATATGGACTATTTTATGAGACTGGGGTTCAGATACAGTTGCATGGATACACTGATGCTGATTGGGCTGGTAGTATTTCTGATAGACGATCTACCAGTGGATATGTGTTCTCTTTTGGGAGTGCTGCAGTCACCTGGAGCAGCAAGAAACAGCCTATAGTTGCCTTGTCGAGCACAGAGGCTGAGTACAGGGGTGCAGCAATGGTTGCATGTGAGGTAGCTTGGTTGCATAAGCTACTTTATGATATGAATCAGTCTACAGATGGGCCAGTTGTCATTTATTGTGACAACATGAGCAATATACACTTGGCAAATAACCCAATCTATCATGCTAGAACAAAGCACATTGAGGTGCATTATCACTATGTGTGGGAGAAGGTTTTACTAGGTCTTATTGATTTAGTTTATGTCAGCACAGAGGATCAGGTAGCTGACATATTCACGAAGGCATTGGGCGCAGAGAAGCTGCGCAAGTTCAGAGACTTGCTTGGTGTGCAAGATTTGGGATTGAGCTCGAGGGGGAGTGTTGAGATATCGAGCTTCACTCGTGATATGCCAGGGTGACCGTTGTGCATTTATGTCACCGACTTGTTAGTTGCAGATGCGGTTGGTACACCACCCACGAATAATAGCTGGATGACAGCTATCCTTATCTACTCTAGTTTGTGGCTCAGTTAGTATGCCACCTTAGTTAGTTGAGTTTGGTTTGAGACCCACATATAGGGTTCTTCTATTTCTTTGTACTAGAGTTCTTTTGGCTTTCACAACTAAGAAGAGGAAAACTGTTTTCAGTCTCCACCTGTGTGTATTCCCCCATTGTGTATATGAGAAAGCCGCAAGTGAGACTCCTTCCCTCTCTCCCACTATCTTCACAAAAAGAGGCACTACACTAATCACCGCAATGAAGACCCTAGGGAAGATTGGTGCTATGCCATTACCATATTAGTGGATTTCCTTACATAGAAGAAAGTACTTGGCCAAATGTCTACTATGCATCCTATTTAAAAAAGAAAAGAGTGGATGAAGCTGACAAATGAATGTAGAAGTACCGCAAAAGGTTTCGCAGCTGGAGGACTCTTCTTGCAGGAGTAAGGACTTGCATAAAAGCATATATATGGAAGGCTGAACATTATTCCTAGGGATTTTTACTACCCCTTTAAAGATCACCAAAAGTGTGCTACCCCCCCCTTCCCCTTCCCCCCCTTTCCCCTTCTATTTGAAATGAGATCTCATGCAAAAGTAACACATTACTTATCAACCACTTATCATGTGGTTGCAGAAATCTGGCCCAACAGCCAAAGCAATCTAATAAGAGACAGGAAGAAAATGCGAATGCTGGCTGCACAGCACTCGGCACAAGTGCAAAGGAACCTATAGGTGATTCATGACATACTTGAACTATTGTCTTTGAAACTCTTGGAATAAAGGACAAACCAGTTGTGGTCGCAAAAATCTTAACTCGACAGACAAATGAGAAACATGTAGAAAATGCACCTGATGGTTGGAACAGTGCCAAAAGGAAATCTATTGGATGATTCATGACCTAATTTGGACTACTGGTTTCAAAACTCTTGGAATAGAAGACAAACTAATCTAGTGGAGAACAAAAACAAGATGAGTTTTAAAAGATTAATATTCCATGCTATAGCAAGCTATCCATAAAGTACCACTTGAATATAGCCAAACGATTTGTCTCTGAATTTCCACTTGAATATAGCCCATATGAGACGATACATGATGACATCACAGACTTCTCCAGGTAGGGAGATACCCTCCTCTTGGGGGACTTCAATGCAAGGATGGGACTTCAATGCAAGGACACGAGATAGACAAGTGGGCCTGCTACACTTTGCATATGAGAGAGATCCCCAATAGTTCCGGAGCTAGATGCAGCAGAGCTTGGGATATTGAGACACTCCGCAGATGCCCCACATGTAACAGGGTATAGGCGACATCTACTTGAGTGAGGAGCAGTCCATGACCTAACCATCTATAATGGTCTTTAGAGATGGCCATCATTTGGGGGACTCACTTGTTTCTCACATGGTGGTGGGACAAGTACAGTGACTACCTACTAGGCCCATTGGCCTTTGCCTCACGGATACACAACTTCTATAGCGGGAGATAGACTATCCTCACTCTCTATCCTACTCAATACTAACTGCAACTGCAAGATGATGCACTCAATACACAAAGTGATGCAGTGGATGTGAGTGAGAGAATCAGAGGGAGAGAATGTAGTGGACCTCCGAAGAGGAAAATAGACACAATTGAATAATGAATGCCCAAAGGGCTGAATACAACTGTATGAAGGGGCTGAAACCCTCATTGCAAAACTGGAAGACTAGACTACCTAGAGGAGGTGAATCCTCACTAGATCCTTGAAGAGGCTGAGGCTACCCTGCTAGTCTGTTGTGGGAAGGCCTGACTCAACTGCTCTGAAGGCTTGAAGGCCTAAGGAGTGGATGAAGAATGAGGGCCAAAGGCTGCCCTTTTATAGGCTGATAGGTCAGCCTGGCCGACTTGGTCAACGTCGACCGTTGACTAGGCCAATCAAAAAAGTCGACGTTGACCAAAAAGTCAAAAAGTCAACACGTTGCCTTTTGACCAAAACAAGTCAACTCCACATTTTCGACCTGCAAGGATGTGGCGTTGACTATGTGCTGATTGCTGATTGCGCATGGCTACCTGAATGGCTATATAGACGCCTGCATGGCCATTGACCTGGCTGCTTGTGCTGACACTAGCTAGCATGGCCAAGGGCGTGTGGATGTCTGTGACAACTTCATTGTACCTCCCCACTCAGAGTTGGCCACCCATACTTGGCCTTCCGTATCTCTACTATTATGCCAGCCACATGCTCCCACGCCTGCTCATGTCCAAATCCACTTTGATCGTGCCCTTGACCCAATATATGTGACACTTAGCCAGAGAGCTTCTAGTACTACTTGGAGACGATATAGACCTCGCCCGCGCCTCGGACACCCTTGTCTCAATAATATAGGACGCTACCACCAGATCTTTCCACGCGACCCGATCCTCATGGGCCCGAGATGGGAAGGTGCCTCAAAATCCTTGGTTCGACGACGAGTGGAGAGAGGTGAGAGCCCACCTCACACGGGAGCGAGCCTTGGGCCATTTGACATCATCTAAGGCACAACAGATGAAACCTCAATGTCATAAACATCCTTCTCTTTGCAATCACAAAATACTCTCTTGCTCTCCTTCTCTCCCTCTCTCTACAGGCACACTAGGGCCCGGGTCAATCGTCGGGCTGGACCCCCCCGAAGGTTTTTATTCATGAGGAGAAACTGAGTACAAGAGTTCAGCATGGAAGCTGCTGTTACAAATTCCAAAACGTGAATAATATTACATGAGCTCTTAGGCTCTCTTTCTTGGCAACAAGCCACTTGTCAAATTCTAAATTACTTTCCTAATTACATGCCACTAAGGGCAACTCTGGAGTCTTCAAAGCACTTGGTCACGCGAACAACCTCCTAGATGCTTGTTAGGGTCCATAGCGCTTGGGAAAACATAACCCTTCCTAGTCCCTGCAACAATTAATTAAAGCGCACCACCATGACACCCATTAATTATTAGCGCTTTGCATGAAAAAATAATAAACTGTGGACTAATCCTAGTCACGGTGGGCATCCCCACTGAACACATGTGCACACATAACAAATATATGAATATATTTATTCTCTGGTTGACCAGAGTCAATGCTCTTGATCATGATTAAGGGGCTTTGACCAAGGGTCGAGGCGCCTTAACTATAGTCAAGTCTCTCCAACCGAAATTGGCATAACTCTCTAACCGAAGTTGGCACATCTTGGTTAACTACAGTTAACCTTCTTGGTATAAACCAAGTCTTCCTGACCGAAATCAGGCTTACTTGACCGAAGTCAAGTATCTTTGACCGTAGTCAAGTATCTTTGACCGTAGTCAATTCTTTGACCAATAGAAGAACTCTTTTGACCATAATTAACCTAGATGGAAAATTCTTTAATTATGATCAAATAAATGGTCAGCTATACTTTGACTTAGGATATTTACATTGTGGTGACATCCCCTCGGCTTCTATTCAGTTAACCTCAACTGAAAAGCTTCCTTGTAAACACCCAAAAGCTGTGGATGATCGAACAACATGTCTTCATCCATCCACTTGGCATAATTCTTGAATTTTACAAGTTTGACTTAGGATATTTACATTGTGGTGACATCCCCTCGGCTTCTATTCAGTTGACCTCAACTGAAAAGCTTCCTTGTAAACATCCAAAAGCTGTGGATGATCGGACAACATGTCTTCATCCATCCACTTGGCATAATTCTTGAATTTTACAAGGTACCTGTAAAATTCCTTGCCCTGAGGGCCTTTGCGTATAGTATGGTACACAATCTGCTCTGGCTGAAGGACCTCCTCCAACTCATCCACTTTTGGTGGATCCTCTGATACTGCCTCTATAGGCTTTGGCCCCTAGAATTTCTTTAGAAGACTCACATGGAATTCATTGTGAATCCTCCAATACTCTGGCTATGCTAACCTGTATGCAACCTCATTTATTCTTTCTGTAACCCTGAAAGAGCCATAGTACTTGGGAGATAACTTTGCATACACTTTCTGTTTGCCTTTAAACTTACAGAGCCTAGCTTTCTCGAACTTTAAAAGTACCCAATCCCGTTCTTTGAGATCCAACTGTCTCTTATGCTTATCTGCAGCTCTTTTATGCTTCTCTTGAGACCTTTCAATTGCTGTCCAGACTTGGCTGTAGCCTGTCTGGCGATCTCTCACAAACTGATCAGCTGCAAATATTTCATCTTTGGTCCTTAGGATAGGTGGCAGAATCACCTTCCCATAGATGACCTCAAAGGGGGCTTTCCCTATAGACCTGTGTACTGTATTATATTGTAAGTGAACTCTACCAATGGTAAGTACTTTTCCCAGTCTGAACCTTGGTCACCCACGTAGCATTTCAGCATATCCAATGCTGTAGAATTCGCTACTTCACTTTGACCATCTGTTTGGGGATGGAAAGAAGAAGAAAAATTCAGATTCGTCCCCATATTATCAAATAAAGCTCTCCAGAATAGACTCATCATTCTGGGATCTCGATCACTAACAATGGACTTAGGCATACCATGGTGCTTAAAGATCTGTGCCATGAAAAGCTTAGCCATATGATCTGCCTTTATGGTTTTACGAACCGGAATGAAATGAGCTTGCTTGCTGAATTTATCAATGATAGTCCAAATCCCATCATTCCTTGACTTTGATCTTGGCAAATCAAAAATGAAGTCCATTGTAATACTTTCCCACAATGCTTGAGGCACGAGAAGAGGCATAAGTAGGCCAAGTGCCTTCCGTCTATCAAACTTTACTTTCTGAAACGTAAGGCATTCAGTAACAAACTGATGTATATCTTTCCGTATCCCTAGCCAAAAGAAATACCTCTCTAGTGCTAGAGTTGTTGTTGTAATTCCTCTATGTCCAACATAGGGAGGCGCATGGCATTCTTCCAAAATCTTTTTCCTCATCTCCTGGGAGATGCATAGGCAGTCATCCTTCATTAGATACCCATCTTTCAGGGAATAGTGACTGGTGACTGCCCCTCTTGCATTTGCTAAAATCTCACCAAAATCTGCATCATTAGCATATTGCTCCCTCATGCCTTCCAGGTCCTGATGATAAGCAAAAGTCACATTGTTGACCTGGGGTCTTCGGGACAAGGCATCTGCCACTCTGTTCCGAACTCTTGGAGTATGGACAATCTAAAAATGATACATTGACAGCATATTTGCCCATTTCATCTGCTTCTCAGAGAGTTTTGTCTAAGTTAGAAAATATCTCAGACTTTGGTGATCTGATTTAATAGTAAAATCTGCACCCAAAAGATAATGCTTCCAGGTGTTCACAGCATGAACTACAGCCAACAATTCTTCTTCATAGATTCCCAGATATCTCTCACATCACACAATCTTCGGCTTTCGTATGCTACTACATGTCCATTCTGATGTAATGCAGCCCCAACACACTCTCCATAGGCATCGCAATCAACATCAAAAGGTTGATAAAGATCTAGGACTACAAGAATAGGCTCTATAGTCAACTTCTCCTTCAGTGTATTAAACGCTTTCTTCTGTGACATTCCTCATGTGAAGGCTGCATTTTTCTTCATATGGAGCTGCAATATCAGCAAAATGCCTGATGAATCTCTTGTAATAGGAGCAAAGTCCCAAAAAACTATGGACTTCATGCACAATTTTCAGCTCAGGCCATTCTTGGATGGCTCGGATTTTTGCAGGATCCATCTGTATATCATTCTTGGATATTATGTGCCCCAGATAATGGATCTCTTCCAAAAAGAATTCACTTTTCTTGCTATTAGCAAAAAGCTGATGATTTCGAAGTTATTGAAACACCAAAGCAAAATGTTCTCTGTGCTCTCTTTAAGAAGACTAGGATATCATCAAAGAAAGTACCCATGAAGTGCCTGTACTTTCGGAAGATGCAACCCATCATTCTATTGAATGTGACTAGAGCATTTGTCAACCCAAAAGGCATCACTAAGTATTCATACAACCCAAATGTAGTGCGAAAAGATGTCTTATGCACATCTTGTGGGTGTATTCTGACTTGATGATAACCACTCTTCAAGTCTATCCTCTAAAAAATGTTGCTCCTCTGAGCTGGTCAAGCACATCATCTATGCGTGGTATTGGAAATCTATTTTTCATGGTCATTTTATTTAATGCATGGTAATCAATGCACATTCGAAAAGAACCATCTTTCTTCTGTACTAAAAGTACTGATGAGCAAAAAGGAGATGAGCTGGGCTGAATCAACCCTTTGGACAGCAAGTCCTATACCTGAGCCATAATCTCCTCTCTCTGAGTCGCACTGACTCTATAAGGTGGTCTATTTGGTGGCTCACTACCAGGCATTAACTCTATATGATGATCCTCTGGTCTCTCTAGGGGTAACTCCCTTGGCAAAGCATCTGAAAAACAATCTTTAAAGTTCACAATAAACTGAAATTTATCTTTGTCTGCGTCATTCATTTCAGCATGCATATCATTTTCTTTTTCTTTTACAAAAACCATGTACGTGGAAATTGCAAACTTTATTGCTTTACCACATGTAACATCGGATACAATGGGGATAGTTTCCCCTTTATTCCTGGCAACTAAACGATGGTTTTTCCCCCTATGGATAAAACTCAGCACCCTCTCACGTCTTTACTCCCTTTCGATAGAACCAAGGTGTACCAAGTACAACATCATGCTACTTGAGAGGAGAAATTAAGAAGTCCTCCTGATCTATATAACTCTGCACATGGACACGAAGCTTTCCAATCAAAGGAGTAACGTGCACTGGATTCCCCAAGAACATTTGATCAGCATCAAGAGCTCTACCTAGCTCTTCAGTTTTAATCCCTAATCTTAGAGCTAAATCTTTGGATATGAAATTGTCTGTAGACCCTGGATCAAATAGGATTAATGCTTCTTGCTAATCTCTTACCTTTCCCCATGATAGCAAAAGCTCTTTTTCCTTTGGGTCTGAGGTACTACTCCCACCATTGGTCTCGGTGGTACTTGTGGCTTTGTCTGCTCCTTAGAACCCGAAGGCTTCTCAGGGCACTAGGCAGCCATATGCCCCTCTTTCCCACATCTAAAGCATTTCCCATCTCTGCAGAATTCAGCTATCTGTTCAGGAGTGAATGAGGATTTGCCTTTATATGACTTTGAAAGCTCAATACCCCTCGGCTTATGAGGCTGAAACCCTTTCTTCTCAACCTTGGGATACTCTTTCTTTTCTGATTTTGAAAAACCGGGTTTCTTTCTTTCAGTACCTCCTGCATGCAAGGATGGCACTATGGCTGGATCTTGTATCTACACGAGACTAGCTACTGAAGCTGAATGCATAATGTCTTGAATGTTCTTTGCCCTCAAAGCATTCACCACTGCCTGAATTTTTGAACTGAGACCTACTCTGTACTTTCTCATTTGGGTTCTTTTAGAGATCTTTTTGAAGGGTGCAACCTGCAAATAAGCATCCCAAAACTTTTGATTGTACACGTCCACTGTATCCCCTGCATCCATATGTAAACTATCCCAATCTTAAAGGACATGATCTTTGAGCTGTTTAGGCATGAACTCCTGGTAGAAGGCTTTCTTGAAGCCCTTCCACCTCTTTGGGGCTGACCCATCTGTGGTATGTGCACTCCACCATGCACTAGTTGTCGTTGTCAAGTGCAAGCTTACTATTCTCAACTTGGAGGATTCTGAAAAGTTTTATGTACCAAATGCAACATCAAACTACCTATTGAACTGCAGTGCTTTGTCTGTATGACCATATTGTCCATTATAGGTCATAAACTTGACAGATTTACCTCCATCTTTGAATTCCTTGGTCTTGGAAGACTTGCTCTTCCAAGACTTCTTGTGTTTCCTTCTTTTCCTAGATGGTTTATCTGATGAAGAAGAAAATACAGAAGTTAAGCTCGAGATAGACAGTGAAGGGCTTGGAGATCGGTGATGATGCCTCGATCTCTTCCTGCTATGAGACCGTCCCCTATGAGATCCCTCTCTCTCGGGCTATACACGAGAGTGTGCCTCTGGCATTGGCACATCATAAGCTACATCATGCATAGTTTCTACTTGAAACAGATGCTGAGCTTTTGGATCCCTTCTAAGTTTTTCCATCTCCTGCATATGAATGCATACCATCTGCTCGAATTCTTGCTGAGTTTGTTACACACTTCTCTATCTTGGATGTGCATCCCTATCTTGTGAATTCCACTGGATAGGTGATTGAGCCATTCTCCTACAACTTGTCTAAGGTCTGCAAGTTTCTCACACACACTGTGTATGCAACTGATGCACGCAACCTTTTCTTTTCAAAGACAAAATTACCTCAACAAGAGGTGTCTTGCATTCACAACTTATGCCAGTGCCAGGCTGTCAACTCAAGGCATAAACTCAAAGCTGTGTGTCCCTTTTCTGGCTATTGCAAATGACTTCAAAAAGCATCCGTTTTTCCCTCTTTTCACTGCTCAAAGGCATGCATATTCTTTTTCTGCAAATCTCTGATTTTACTGTGTTTCTGCTGCTTTTCTGACAGTAAACGTCTGGCAGGTAGGTGAAAACTGCTGGCAGAAACAGCCTCTGCAACTGTCTTTTTTTTTTTTTTTTAAACAGTAATTGGATGGGTAACCAGCTGGTTACACTAACCAGACTGGCTGGTTCTGGTCTGGTTAGTCTGTGACTAGACCTCTAACCAGAATGGTCTGGTTAGGTTAAACTGACTGAACCCTTGACCCAAGTCAACCAAACCATGGTAAATTACCTGCAGTTATCATATTCAGCTTGGTGTACAACTTTACCTTCCCTTTCTTGCTCCTGAGGCGTGCCTTAAGGAAACGCAGCAACACCCAATCACCTTTTGTGAAGGCCAAGTTCTTGCGATGCTTATCTGCAACTCTTTTCTGCTTGTCCTGACTGCGTTGGAGGGCATACTTAACCTTTTCATACGCTGTCCGCAAGTCTTCCACATACTCATCTCCCACAAATATCTTCTCTTTTGTATGCAAATAGGAGGAACCTTTCTTGCTCCTTCCACTATTTCAAACGGTGCCTTACCCGTGGAAGAGTGCATTGTATTGTTGTATGCATACTCAATTAGCGGCAAATACTGTTCCCACTTTGCTTTGTGCTCAGACACATAACAACGTAGCAAATCCAAAGCTGTAGAATTTGCCTCTTCTGATTGACCATCAAATTGTGGATGATAAGAAGATGAAAATAACATTGAGGTACCCATGTTATCAAACAAACCTCTCTAGGACATGCTGGTCATCCATGGATCTCTATCACTCACGATAGACTCAAGCATCCCATGATACTTGAAAACAGACTTCAAGAATTCCTTTGCCATCTACTCAGCTGTAATCTTCTTCCTTACTGGAATGAAGTGAGCTTTCTTGCTAAATCTGCAAATTATAGTCCATATGTCATCATGCTCAAAAGAATTGCGAGGGAGATCAAAAACAAAATCCATAGCGATGCTCTGCCACGGTCTATCTTGTATAGGCAAAGGCTGAAGTAAACCGAGCTGTTTCTGCCTCTCATACTTCACCTTTTGACAAGACCTGAACAATCTGAAAATGAAAAATGGAAAGGAAGTTTGCCCATCTCATGTGCTTCTCTGACAACTTTCTCTTAGTGAGAAAGTATCGCACCGATTGATGATCAATTTGCACATAAAAATCAGCACCTAAAAGATAGTGCTTCCACACAGTAAGAGCATGAATTACAGCTACCAATTCTTGCTCATACACATTCATGTTGTGTTCAGCATCTCGGAGCAGCCTGCTCTCATATGCAACCACTTTGCCTTCCTGCATAAGCACTCCACTAACACTATTGCCGCTTGCATCGCATTGAAGAACAAAAGGCTTTCGCAATTCTGGCAAAATGATAACAGGATCAGAGCATAGCTTTTCTTTCAGCTCATTGAATGCTGCAATTTCTTTCTTCCCCCCAAAGGAAAGGCACTCCCTCCTTCTGCAAAGCATGTAGGGGTGAAGCTATCTCAGCAAATAGCGTATGAAGTGCCTGTAGTATCAACACAAGCCAAGGAAGCTACGGACTTCATGTAGGTTCTTCAATGAAGGCCAATTCTTGATTGCCTCTATCTTGGCAGCGTCCATCCTCACTCCATCTCGTGAGATGATGTGTCCCAAGAAATGAATCTCTGGCATGAAGAACTCACTCTTTTTAGTGTTGACCAGCAACTTGTGTTTCCTACGCTCTACAAATACAACTAGCAAGTGTTGCCTATGCTCCTCTTCATCTTTCGAGTGCACAATAATGTCATCAAAGAATGTACCCACAAACTTCTTGTGACTTGTATGAGTTACTATTTTTATTGTACTTGTTTCATAGGCCTGCAAGGCCTCCCGAAGACGTTAATACATCTTTCTTTCTTTCTTTCTTTTCTCCCTGCTCCAACCCCCCACCCACCCTACTCCATCCCCCCGCTCACCCTGCTCCAGCTGCCGGCCCACCCTGCTCCAGCCCCTATCTGCACCACTCCCTCCCCGCTCAGCCTGTTCCCCCGCTCCAACTCTCCAATTCCTAGCCCACCCTGCTCCAACCCTCCTTGATCCACCACGCAGTTTGTCCCCACCGCTTTAGTTCTACCAGCTGCTTCGTGACCCTAATGATTAACGCCTCTACTGGCCTTTGCTGCCCCTGAACTCACTATTGCATTTCGCATGTACAGAACTGATTTTGTGCGCTACAGAAGTACGGCCAAGAAGGGCCGAACATTGGAAGCAAAGTGGTTGAAGCAGGGATTGTCTGAGCGTTTCTGAGAAAGGCCATGTTGGGAATTTTCCCGTTGCTCCCAACAGCCACCCCATGCGAATGCGCCCTTAAACTGTGACATTTGCCTCTCATAATAACAGGAAAGAAGAAGGCTCCCATTACCCCGCATATCCTCCTAACGAGCCCTCTTAAGCTCCCTTCATGCTCCCACTGACTTCTAATAATTTCCACCTTCACATTGCCCCAATGGAGTACTACCTAATCATCGTGCTTGGGATGTCACAATCACCTTTGAAATACCTTGCCATTTCTTGAGTGATATTCATCCGCTATGAATATATGTTATTCTGGAAATAGGCATGAAAGAGCCAATTAATTCTACTACAGATAAGGAGCTTAGACTATATGTGAAGCCAGCCACAAACCTTTCATAAGAGAGCTGTATACTATAACACACATCTATATGCTATGTTACAAGCTTCACTTAATACTCTCCTTTTTAAGCATTAACACAGTTTGTGTGAGATTATACCTGGGCAGCTTTGTATAATTGTTCAGGGAACAATGCCAACAGACCTGTACTCGAACAAAAACTTGCAAAAGGGCTACTGTTTTGAAAGTTTGTGGCTGGATTAACCTGTTTCAATACCACATTGTTACCTCACAGCCAACAAGTTTCTTTAGCAAAGAGCAAAAACTCTAACGCTGCGACCTGTTGCAAACCTTGTGGCATACAAAAGAGATTTACACAAGCTTTTTGAATAAAAGTAAATACCAGAACTAAGCGTGAAATTAAATGTGGAGCCGCAAGAGCTAAGCGAAGTGCCAAAGGTCCTCCAAATGATTCACCAAGCAAAGTCATATAGCATAAGTTACCACCAAGGCCTTTCTCTTGCTTTAACAAAGGAACCAACATTTCTACTAGGTCTGCCCAAGATGACCTATCATTGCTGGGAATGTACACGCATCTGACATCATACCTACAAAAAGTCTAAAAAGTTTCAAAGCCCCTTACACAGTAAGCATCACAATATATTTGTAAGCAAAATTTAAGAGAAAAATTCATCTCTGCAGTTATGGAAACTGAGATGAAGAAACTAACGCAAGACATGGATGCTAGCATGCCATCCTCCAAGTGTAGCTTGACTTGTAGTTTAATAGTCAATATCAGTGTCCTTTAATCATGCTAAGCAGCTTTGATGAGCCTCGAAGGTCTTCATAATTGTTAATCACAAACATTTGCACCTTTAAGATCATGGCTTTCACATTTGATAAAACTTCGTCACCACTACAACTAACTCCATTAAATGCTCATGGTGGATGAGAACATGACCTACTAGTAATTATATCTTCTATATCTCATGAAACATTCAATGCTAGCTGAGTACAAAGAAGATGTGCACACTAGGAACCATTTGCTGCACGAAGGTGTTAAAATGGTTGCTCTGGGTGAGCAACACCTTCAAATAAGATGAACTCCCAAGGAACTGGCAACGGATGATAAAGTCCTTGTTGACCTTCATGTTCTTGTTTTGTTGGTAGTATACACATCACCAGCTTCTCTGTCACTATGTCCTATATCTGAACAATGGATGGCTGATCAACAACATGGCATATATCCCCTAGCCTCTAATCTCACTCACTTCAATGTAATGAAGGGGGAAAAGTGGGAAACTAGTGGGAGTTTTAGTGGGAAATTGGGGGCTAAGGTTGGGTCAACTCCCTACCACTCATGTAATATCGATTGATTAGATATCCTACCCACCTCCCTTCCTGTTCTGGTACGTGCAAGGCAATGGAAGAGATGAGAGCCGAGAATGAGATGCTTAAGAAGGAGATGGCAGCACTACAGACAACCATACAAGGGAAGCATGCTGAGTTCACACAGCAAATCACTAAAGGTAACGCAGACATACTACTAGAATGGAAGAATGTGGTTAAGAAGGGTACGGCAGCCCCCAAGAAAGAGATCATCTATGAAGCCCTGGAGGAAGAGAAAAGGAGGAGCAGCAAGGCCTTGAATGTCCTGATCAGAGGCCTAACACTTGGAGACACCCCTATGTCCGATGCTAAGACCTTGTTCACCAAAATGGGAGTCAACCTCACACACGAGACAGCATGGAGGGTTGGTAAAGTTGAAGCTCCAACAAGACCACTTGTAATGAAACTACGAACAGCTATGGACAGGTCCACTCTCATGAGCATGAGGGCAACCCTGAAAGGGACCAGAATATTTTTGGATGACGATCTCACGCTGTTGCAGCAGGAGCATCAGAGAGAAGGGATGATACGGGTTATGGCAGCAAGAGAGGCATGGAAATGGGCTGCCTATAGGGATTGCAAAGTGATTATTCAAAGAAGAGTCAACAGAGGTGACAAGGGAGAAGGGGAGAAAGAAGAGGGTGAACTATGACGGTGCAAGAGTCAGGAGAAGAGAGCACAAAACAAGCTGAGTATGGCTGTATGGAACTGTAATGGCACACTTTGGTCCACAGGGAGAGGGCTGCCCACAGTGACAAGGTACACCTGGGAGTCTGCTCATAGGAAAGAAATGAGGAGAGATAGTGGGGTACGAGGCTCTAGAGGTGTAGCTGTCCTTTTCAAAACACACTTGAGACCACTCATATCTGTGGTACGGAGAGAGGAACATGCACGTCACATGTGGATACGAGTGCAGCCACTAGATGCCCGACCTATCTTCACTGCAGTATGCTATTTCCCTCCACACACGTCATCATATGCCCATGATGTCACTACAGAGGGGCACAGCCCTTATGAGACAATACATGAGGATATCATAGAGTTCTCCAGACAAGGAGACACCCTCCTTCTAGGGGATTTCAATGCAAGGACAAGGGACACGCAAGTGGGCTTACTTGACTTCACATATGAGAGAGATCCCCACATGATGCCAGAGTTGGATGCAATAGAACTTGGGATTCAGAGACTCTCTGCACATACTTCGCACGTGACAGCATACGGGCGACACCTGCTTGAGTTGGGAGCTGTCCACGACCTCATCATCTACAATGGCCTTCAGAGATGGCCATCATCCAAGGGATTCACATGCTTCCCACATGGAGGCGGGACTAGCACAGTGGACTACCTACTGGGCCCACTGGCTTTTGTCTCACGGATACATGGCCTCACCATACCCTCCCCCCCCCCCACTTGGAGCTGCTCATATCTGGCCTTCGATGTTCTTGCTACTACACTAGACACAGGGAGAGTTCCTACTGCTACCCGTACCCAAATCCACTTTGACCATGCTCTTGATCCAGTGTATGTGTGTCACTTAGCCAGAGAGCTTCTGGCCTTATTGGAGGCTGATCTAGACCTCACCCACGCCTCACCTACCCTTGTCACAGTGATACAGGATGCTACCACCAGATCCTTTCCTATGACCCGATGTTCACAGGTACGAGATGGGAAGATGCCTCAGAACCCCTAGCTTGATGATGAGTGCAAAGAAATGCGAGCCCACCTCACACGGGAGCAAGCCTTGGGTCAGTTGACGCCACACGAGGCACACAACATCTTTCAGATACTGACATGCCGCAAGAGACAAGCCTTCCTCACACATATGATGCATGAGATCATCAGATCATTTCGCGGAGGAGACCCAACCACTGGGTGGGGATTCCTCGCGGAGCGAAAGCCACCCATCCCCATCACCGATCCGAGCGTGTGGCACACTTATGCATGCTCCTTATATGATGTCCCGAGGCAGACACCGCCAGACATGTCCACTATGTCCAGGCCCACTACTTCTCATCTATTCACTATGCAGAATGTGCGGGCTGCACTTCGCCGGCTCCACAACTGGAAAGCACAGCATCACAAAGGCCTCGGACAAAGCACTTCGCACATGGGCAAGAGGTCCTAGCACCGATCCTTGCACATATGTTTAACCTTGCAGTTTGCCACGGCTTCAAACCAGTGTGGAGCACCACTACTATCGTGCCGATACACAAAGCAGGAGACCCCATGGACATCGAGAACTATCATACCCTCATGATTGGCCACACACTGGCCAAGATCTATGGATCGGTACTAGAGAGAGAGATCAGCAGTCATACAGAGGCACAAGGGCAACGAGCACTAGGGCGGACAGGATTCAGGAGACAGCACTCTACTCTAGACCACATTTTTACTCTGAGAGCTATTATTGAGGAGGCGAGGTCCAGACATCAGAAAGTCTACACATGCTTCGTAGACTTTCGAAAGGCCTTCAACACTGTTCCACGATCCCGCATGATCAAGAGACTACACGAGATGCAGATCCCAAACATATTGATTTGGAGTGTGATGAGCTTATATGAGTCAGTCAGAGGCAGGGTCCGTGCCCCAGACGGCCTATCGGAGTGGGTCGAAAGCACCATTGGGGTGAAGCAGGGCTGCCCTCTCTCACCGACTCTTTTTCGACTCTACATTGATAAGATCACATCTTTCATAGATCGCCTAGGTTGTGAGGGCTCATCACTAGGAGATCTCCTCATACAGATACTGTTATATGCTGATGATATAGTCCTTATATCATCTTCAGCGGAGGGACTACAGAGAGATCTGTAGGCCTTAGAGGTGTTTTGCAGAGAGAGAGATCTGACGCTCAACCTTGGGAAAACTAAGGTTATGATCTTCAACACCTGATGAGCAGTGACTAACCGACTCACTTTCACCTATCGTGGTGAACCAATGGAGATAGTGCAGTCATACACATATTTGGGAGCAGTCTTCACAGGACCCATCTTCACCATGAAACATGCCTATCACAACTTTCCTCAGAGGAGACCGATAGAGACGAGGGATCACTCTAGACATAGCCCAAAGAGTCCAGAGAGCGAGGAGACCACACCCCCCACCGCAACGCGAGACAGCTCGACAGACGCAGATACAAGATATTTACCCACCAAAGAGCCATCACTGTACTAGGCTTCGGCTTCGTCCCAGTGCCTGAATAGATTGATTGATATGATATGATTATGATTATGATTATGATTCTGTTAGCATAGATGAGTACTCAGCAAGGCTCCTAGCGTACCCTTTGCTTCAGCCCACTGAGGCTTGTATGAGTTCACTTTTCTGTGCACTTTGTCCCATAGGCCCACGAGGTCTCCCATGGACGTTAATATATCTTTCTTTTTCTTTCGTTCTTTCTTTCTTTCTCTCCCCCCCCCCTCGTGTTTGTGAGCCCCCCCCTCTCCGTCCATTCGTCATTCCCCCCCTCGCCCAAAGCCCCCTCTCCGTCGCTCATCCTCTCCCTCACCGTCACCCAGCCCCTCTGCTTCCGCTCCCGCTAGCCCACAGTGCCACCCAGCTCCCACAACATGTCTCACAACAATAGGGGGGTCATCATCCAACCCAGCCTCAGGCTGAGCTAAACCCTTGGCTCAATCTGGAGTGTTAGCTTTAACAAAGGGGTCCCAGATTCCGCAGGTCTTTCTCAGCATGGAGTTCCCGAAGACAAGGCTTTTTCCATTGACTCCAGCTAACAAGAAGCCAACCTACGCTACCATGGCATTGACACCTTCTCCTTATGCCTTGACTTTTCACAAATTTGAGAGCAAGCTTGATCCACATGAGCAAATCTACTTCCTACAACAAGAACTCAGAGATGCAAAGCTCCGCATTGCTTCCCTAGAGAAGACTCTTTCAGAAATGAAGAATGAAGGCCGACAAGAGGTAATGCAAGAAGTCCTACACCAATGCAATACTGCAACCCCTACACCAAAGCTTGTAGCCAAGGTCCACAAAATGGTTACCACTTAGCTCAAATCCATGGGACATGAAATTACAGCAACAATACATAACAAGATCGACAAATGTGATGTTTATACATAGGTAAGAGAGCAGCAAGTCATAGCAAGTAACAAGAAGATTTTACGTATTGGGGGATTGCAAGACAGTTGCCTTAGCTATTTTGAAATGGAAGAGGAATGCATTGATGAGGAAAAGATTATCCAATTCAAGAAGGCAGTGCCACAAATCGGTTGGGATGACATAAGTCATATCACTCGAAAGGGAAACCAAGCACAGATTTATTTTAAAGAAAGGATTTTAAGAACCAATATCCTTTACTACGATTTGGATATCTAAAGAGCTCACTCCAACCCAACTCAAACAAAGGGCAAATGAACTTATCGAAGTGAAAGAAGCAAGGAAAGAAGGTAAATGGGCGGTTTATCGAGAGCACTCATTAGAGATTTCAGCAAGGCAATCCACCGACGAAGGGCTGGCTTTCAACACACTAGTGCGGCCGACTGTCATGTATGTAGCACCTTTCTGGGGGTGCGATCTTCCGAGGACAGATTGGAGGAGCTTCGAGCGGCTCCAAGTGACGATGGGATCTAGGATGATCCGATGTAAGCCCTTAGTTCCACATGAGATAGTACAATCAGAGTTCGCCATGACACCTCTCCAGGTTGATGCCATCTTTCATACAATGATTTTCATCCACAGAGTCTGGGACTTACCCCATTGGAGACTTCCGAGGTTGGCCCTAGAGTCATCTAGAGGACTCGCAGAGAGTGGGGTAGACACATGGTATGCACGCATATCTACATGGCTTGCCAAGCACGGTATCCAAATGAACAGGCTTCCCCCCTTTCAGTACAGCATGGATTCACTTCCTAAGTCAATCCCGCGAGATGAGTTCAACTGTATCATATGGTTAGACCTTCTTCAACTTCACACATCCCGGACTTGGGGGGAGGACCAGGAGCTCCCCACCAAGACCCAGTTTTATCACGACCACTTCCTGAGAGTATCAGAGAAGGGATTCATTATCAGACCCCAGTATCTCGAGAATAGAGGAGTCTCCCATGCACTAAGGATTGCCATTGGTCAGATGCGGGTTTCGTCCCACCAGCTGAGGATCGAGGCAGGGAGAGCAACGGGTTTGCACGCTATGTACGCTAGGGGCGGTTGAGACAGAGGAGCATTTTCTTTGTGTTTTCCCAGCCTACTACGAGATTCGGGGACGCTACCACTGTCTCTACCTAGAGGGGAGTGGCTTCGGTCCTTTGTCATGACTGATCCATTTCCATGACCAGGTCTGTATCGCGCTCTATCTGATGGAGATGCGGCGACGCAGCCGAGGATGGTCAGACCACTACAGGACAGAGGGTGACCGAGCACAAGACACGTCACAGACTTCTATACATTTGAGTCAACCCCCAGCCACAGTGGAGTGGAGGAAGAGGAGCGAGCCGATCTGAGAGCAGTCTGGATGAGCAATGGGCACAGTACCACCGAGAGAGGGATGCAGAGGCCACATGTGCGACAGAGAGCCCCCAAAATACACTCTATTGAGGTCCGACCTGTCACAGCTTTCCTCAGGGGAGACCGACAAAGACAAGGAGTCACCCTAGACATAGCCCAGAGAGTCCAAAGAGCGAGGAGACCGCATCTCCCACCGCAGAGCGAGACAGCTCAACAGACGCAGATACGAGACATCTTTTGCAGCCCACCATAGAGCCATCACTATACCAGGCTTCGGTTTCGCCCCAGCGCCCAGATAGATTGATTGATATGGCCCACTCTGCAGTTGTAGTTGACTTTTTTTCTATAATTATGATTCTGTTAGCATAGATTAGTACTCAGCAAGGGGGGGCATACCCTTTGCTTCAACCCACTGAGGCTTGTATGAATTCGCTTCTCTGTCTACTTTGTCCCATAGGCCCGTGAGGCCTCCCGTGGACGTTAATATATCTTTTTTTCTTTTCTTTCTTTCTTTCTAGACCATTTCAAAAACAAGAAAAGGGTCTTGCTAAAGCTTGGACTGAAAGAGACAAAGCTGGACAAACTATTGCCTTTTTTATGCGATAAATCTTGCACTATGAATGAGAAAACTGTTCAAACGTATTTTAAGAGTGTCATCTCGCGGGGCAATTGTCGAGGAACGGATTCCTTACCGACGTGCAAAATCTGGTGGTTATATTCACCGAAGAACGTCTCGACGCAATGGCCTTACTGCGGTTACCTGGTCCTTGATATCCAAATGGACCAAATGGACCTTGGTGATATGCAAAGTAGGAGCTTACGCTTCACAACGTTGTTATTTATCTCAGTTGCAGATTTAGATCTCACTTTCTTCTACTTGAGAGAACCTTCTTGCTATGGGATAGTGATAAGGACACTCCCTTTTTCCAAATAAAACGACTTACATACCCAGCATCAAGCAAGTGAGGCAACTGATTGCGGATCCCCTGTCCCGTACAGTCCATTCCAGGGACGTAAACCAATAGAGGCCTTCCGCCTGGCTCTACACGGTCCGAAGGCGCAAGCGGCAGCTTGCAAGGATTCAGCAGGGTGACGAATCTAGAGCTGGTGGAGAAATCCGGCACAGGGCAAGAAGGCAGGGCGGAAAACGCATCGTCAGGGGCAAGCAAGGTGTGTGGATGATGCGGCTGAGTTTCTGGGAGGAAAGGAGCACCGTTAGAAGAGGCAGAGGCGATGGTAAGGTGAGAGGAAAAGTGTTTGAAAAAATCTGGAGGAATGGAAAGCTGGTGATGCGAGAAGAGGAAAGGGGAGGGACACGAAGAATGAGGCAAGCAGGATACAGAGGAGAGGGACGCCATAGCCACAGCCATAGCCATAGCTACAAGCTCTCCGCCATAGCCAGCAAGCTTTCGTGCAATCCAACAATGCTCATTGACAGGGAAAGACACATCGGATTAGCCACGTGGCCTATCTATATCATACCACATCTTTACACCTTTGCATCTTCAACTTTCTTACACGTGCCTATCCGCTCTTCCCCACTTTGGCTCGTCGCCCTCCCTCTCTCGTCGCAGTGTGGTTTTGCTCAGTTACCACAATCCTAGCCCAGCGATCAATTGCTAGCATGTTTTGCCTGGATCTTAGCCAATGAAGCTGGAGGAGAGCATCTTCATGAATGATTCAGCTCCAATGTATAGACCTTTCGCATTCCAGCGCAGGGATGGAGAAATGTGGGGCTGAGCTTAGTAATGAGACTGTCGAGCCATCCCCACTAGCATTCAACTGGGGAGGTGCTCAAAACTCAAGCGGTTCGGCCGAGCTAGCTACCACAATCCCTCAAGAAGCCCCCTAGTCAGCGTAGCCCCCAGCAGATGTGCCCCTCGTAGATGGCCATATGTGTGTGAGTAGGAGGGGGGGTGATTTTGTTCCCCTATGAAACCATTTCACTAGCCTAGTTACGCATGAGATCTGTGAATTTTTGCATGCAGGCAAGCTTGGGCAACTATGCTCGTCCAACCTTGGCCAAAATTATAGATTCTCCAATTGTAGATTCTTCGTCTCCGATAGACAACTGTGGGCTACTTGATGACAATATGATGGTGGACGTGCATTAGGGGCTCCTCTCGCTCAAACTGCATAATAATTTTAATGACAAGAGATAGAGAGAGAAAATGAACTAAAGAGGGAGCATGAAGGGTCATGTATGAATATGCCATAACACAAAGAAGTGACCCCATGATGTTGCTTGCCAAACAAATTTCAACACTATAAAAGTTGTTTCATCTAGCTTTGTTGTAAAAGGTTAAATGGAGGTTACATGAACACTTTTCCTAAAAAGCTTGAAGGGAGAGCGTTGAGGTGAGTGGGTGAGCTTCAAGGTCTATGTCATCATTCTCCTTGCATGCATGAGATCTCCCCTCAAGGAACGGGCAGTAATGGATTGAAGAGACATATGTGTGAAAGTCTAGCTAGGGAGGATCCCGAGATGTCTTCAGTTCTGGTGGAGGTTGGGAAGAAAATGCATCTGAACATGCTAGGGGTACTTTGGAGCGGGAACATAGTCTTGGGGAGGAAGGGGAGAGATCTAAGGAGCGACCCCTCTCATATGTTGGAAAGGTTTCTTGTCAGCTCAAGGCAGCGAGCTTCTCTAAACTGTCTAACAAGGTTGCATGGGACATTGTCTATGCGAATGTGGCTAGGAGAGAAGTTGAACCTTCAAAGCGTGACCTCAGAGAACATGGGGTTAAGCACTTTGTCTCTTGCTATCCCCATTTTGATGCTATTAAGCCTGACGTGGACTCATGTGAAAAGTATCTCTTCCTCGAGTATGAGATCCTAATAGATTATGGTTCCGCTAGATCAACATTGCCCCCATCCTTCATAGTGATTCAGATGCATCCAGTATATCAACCTTCTAACAAGGAAGTAGTTCCCTGCCATAATCCATAAGTAGACCTAGCACACCAAATATGAGTACTTAAAGTGTTGTTAGCATAACGTCCAAAAATAAGGTGATAGAGGGAGTAATATTGTAGTGTATGTGCATGTGTGCATGTGTCTTTGCATGAAACCCAATTGACCAGAATGTGTGTGTGTGTGTGTGCATGTGTCTTTACATGAAACCCAGTTGACCAGAATGTGTGTGTGTGTGTGCGTGTGCGTGTGTGTGTAAAAGTGTGTGTTCAACCTATATTGCAACTACTCTTCTAATCATTCATATAGACTTATCCTTTTTTACAATTCAAAATCCCTTATCTATTCATCTCTAAATGCCCTCAAATAATTTCATCAGTTTTTATCCACCATTATATATCCAATAATTACTCTTATAATTCTTGTCATTCCTTTCTGAGTTTCATCTTCCATTTTCCATAGTCATCCCAACAATGATCATTTTAGATGTATCTATCCCAATTATGGCAATCATATCACTGTGAAATTCAAAAAATTAGTAGAATAAGTATCCACATATTAGTTTATATTGGAATATATGCTGTCCCAATCTTGCGAGTTCTATCTCTCATAATCAAATTTTCCAAGTCACTAGTTCTTGGATTAGATAATTGGGTCAAAGGATAAACGTGTCTTCTAACTATTCTGCTTAAAATCATCATACATATACATCAACATTGAAATGAGTATGGAATATTCTCACATAATATTGTTTGATAATCAAACTTTCAATGCTATATCCAACAATTATGTCAAACAAAGGAAAACCACTAAGTTTCTAGTAGAGTCTAAAGATGGTCCTCCAATCTTCCAGTGGGAAATAGTGTGCCAGTGTGTTAATCAAAATCATTCAGCTGCTGCAAATCTGGTTGAGAAGTGATCGGCTCACCTGCATCCATCCACAAAAAGGGCAAGTTAGGACTAGTAGAACCTTTTTATGTGGGACTGTAGGCCTCAATGCTAACATGCAGTTGTTATCCATGTTACCCAACTTGACTTGCATTAATTATCATCAAGGCACATAAACTCCAAGAAGAGTTTTCCACAATTCCTAACTGGTAGTGAAAATGTATTGTAAATGACAGTAACAATTTTTTACAAATAGCAATATATATTCCTGGTAAAAGGTCATACTGCTCTCTGTCTATTTTTATTATGATAATCAATAACTAGTATCCATCATCCTGATCAAGTGTTAAGAAATCTCTCTATTTACCGAACTAGAAGTGCATGTGGTTACTGTGTGGTATTATGCACCAAATCCAACAATCGGTGGTCAGTTTTTGAACTAATATAAATTAAGCCTCTTTTAAAACTGTATATTCGAATGGAGGACATCTCTATTTCAGGTGCTCACAATCCTTATACATGGTCAATCCACTTCTTCATGGTAGTACAAAATTAACTACTTATGTTTCGTCTTCTTACTCTACATACGAACTAGAGAGGAAAATCTTCATAAAGCACTTGATTGTATTACGACAGGTCCACTCGACAGTTCCTTGTTGTAGATCATGGCAGAGGGGACTCGTATCCTAACAATGTTTCTTCCTTATTGTATGGTTTCCCATATCTCGTCTCAAGTTGATCGTCATGGGCTTAAAAGAATACAGGTTATTAGTGTACTTCCTCAGTGACCTCTTTTTGTTCATGTGAACAAACGACCGAAATCACTATAGTCTATGTGAAATGTAGGGGGGCATGGAGTCTGCATCGGTTAGTTTATTCTAGTCGACAGTCGAAGACGCTTTTGCTTCTAATCGGCGTCTTCACTAACGTTCTTTAATAACCGTGAATACTTGGCTCCAGGTAATCTTTTCCACTTTAGGTCATCCTCAGGCTAGTGTCGTCGCCCTCGGCCATCACTGAGTCTTCCACAGGTGAGCCAACTGTAGTGTACTTTCGATCACGTCTAACATATACTTAAGGAACGTGGGATACATACTATTCCGTCTCTCCTTGTTTTGTCGATTACATTATAATTGGTAGCTCTGTTGTTTCTCTCTATTATCAGTGAGAGTATCACGTCTTAGCATTATCGGTCATTACTACTAACTGATCTGTCGACCTGCACGAAATCCCATCTCAGAGTTCTTGTGAACAGTTGCTTCAGTGGTGATGTTCTAAACTCGTAATATACCAATCTGCCATTGAGTGCTATTACTACAATACTAACATGAAAGTATAATATGGTCGGGCTTATCGTGTTCATCGACGAATACTGATCCACCGTCGAGAACTCTCAGCGTCGATAGAAAATAACATGGCTCTATTCGTAGGAGTTAAGTTCGTCGTGCTATTATCGTCGTAATAGTATATGCAATAGAGTCCCCTTATCGATATCATATTACCGTTTGGGTCTTGATCAAGGAATGTCTCGCAAGCCTTTGGGATTATTAGAGGGATAACATCACTGTATGGCTCGTCCACTCGCTTTTTGAGTCCTCCACAAATATAGTATTCCACCGATTGCTCACAACTCCCTAGTACTAACTCGAGCATGCTTCTAAAAACCGAGAGCACAGAGCTACAGCAAGGCGGCCATCCTTGGCTCCTCAAGGCCCTTGCATCTAAAGAAGGCTTCTCGGTTCCTCTGTGAGCTATATATAATGAAGTATTGCTCATATGCAAGAAAAACCATGGTGTACTACTTATCTTCCTCCCGCTTATTTTCACGTATTCACTAACCTGTGGGAGGTCCATGGCTTGTTCACCATCAGACCGTCTGGAGTACTTCGCTATATTATGCCTCATTGTGTGAGTTCAATTGTGTTAGCTCTATTCACTGGGTCTGCACGGGAGCTATTGTGTGCTTTTTCACACTTCCTCTTTTCCTTCAAGGGCTCGAGCAGAGTGTCGACGTTTTTGGGTTCTCACTATAGTGAGACTCCTTTGGATACCCCAGTCGTGGGTCTCGAGGAGGTCTAGTACCTCCCAAACACATGCCAATCATTACCATCTAGTTAAAGAGAGCTGTTGCTCCGCTGCCATGATCAGTACATTTGTGGGCTGAGTGCATTACCCTTAGTGGGTTCTTCCTTACCACTTAATATGCCACCTCTATACCTTACTATATCTTTCGGTCAGAATAGTGGAGCTTTCGGTTCTTGCTCTGCCTTCTCTTTTTGTTCCAAGGGACCTCCAAATAACCACGGATATACTTCTATGCCTATGGTTATCCAATGGATAGTGTAGGGGCTTATTACATTTGATTTGTCTAAGTACGTAACAATGTTCCCATCTTAGTGCACTACCTCTCGTCCAATGCTATCATCATCCTTAGAATTTAGAATTCTCTAGAGATTGAATTATGGGGAATATATCCTATCTATGATCCCTCTCTTAAAATATTAAGAATCTTAATGTTCACAACGTTCGCTTCCTTATCTAAACAGATATGGAGATGCTGTATTCTTTTTCATGTGGACTCATGCGATATGTTTTATGTGGGGGTTAAAGGTCACTGTGCCTCTACCTTGGTTATGTACAATACTCAAACACATATATAAATGAATGAAAAAGAAGATTAGGGTGGTTCTGCACCCACCAAAACTTGTGTGGCTCTCTGTTTCTCTCCCTCCCTCTTTCGTTCTTGCTTCCGTTGAGAGCACTCTCAACTGGTATCAGATCCCGGGTGATCTAGCTGAGCGTGCGTGAATGCTTGAAGCTCAGTAGCTCTGTGGGAGGAAGGAGAAGCTCTGTGGGAAGCTTTGTGGGCGACTTTACTTGCATTCGAGTGTGCAAAGACCTTGGAGGAACCTTTGGAAAAGTCACTTTGGCTTTGCGAAGTGGTTTTGAGAGCCTGTTAAGTGTTTTCAAAGAAAAAGTCGTTTTTTGAGCTTTTCCCTGTTTCGTTCGATGACAGAGACTCCGTATTGACTTGTAGAGGCAACTATTGCTTGCTTTTGGTGTCCACTTCACTTTAGGAGCTTGGAAACACCTTCATTCTTGAATCTAGGATCATTTCATTGGATTTCTGACTCACTGTGTCAATTTCTGCGTTTTTTGCCCAGGTGTTGGAACTCAAGTTTGGAGCAACCATTTGCAGATCTATCAGTTCCGGTGGACTCAGGAGGTCCTAAAACTTCTATGTTGCTCATCATTCGCACTCCGGTGGAGTTTACAAATAGCTCTGTTTCCAAAAACATTTTTCAGTCCGTGTGTTGGACCCAGTGATTGACACCACAGTTTCCAAAACCGTCTATCACATTGCGTTTCGGACGCCTAAAAACCCCTACTTGTCAGTTCTTGTGCAATTCGGTGGAGGATTTTTAGAGTTATAGATCTCTGTGTATTCGATTTCGTCTCTCTGTTATGCATTTTTCATTCTAAGGTTTTGAAACCTTAGATTTATGCCACATGGCAGTGGATAAGTGTTGACTCCCATTTCTCACTCATCGGTTGGGATTTTGGAGTTCTAGCAGAAGAGAGATATTTGCAGATTTTCTTGCTGATTCTGATTATGCAATGGCGCCCATGTTTTGAGGCATCTCAGGTTCTATTTTCAGTAGCAATCATTACCGTGGGACCATGATTTCTTGAGCATACCTTATGCAGATCACTCTGGTTGTAGTTTGAGCAGTGTGCGCTCATTCGTGGTGTGCATTTGGTTGCAGTGGATGATTTATAGGCCATTTGGATGCATTACAGTCCTTATCGGATGCGCTGATAGGCCCAAATTGCCTTGTGGGATGCTATTTTTATGGACGCTTTGCACATGGATGCTATTTTATGGTAAGGGACAGCTTTGACACATTGCAGGTGATGCACTGATAGTGCTATGCTCTCTTGGATGAGATATTATTAATGCATATGCCAGTGGACGGTGTTTATGCTTGAGTCATTTGGCACTTATTGGCATTTTGGATTGCCATTGCAGTTGGCATTTTCTTTTGGGCCAGATTTGCTCATATGGATGCATAGTATATGCACATGAGTCAGATGCTTTGAGACATGAGATTTGGTGATATTTCACTCTATTGTGGCATACACATTTGGGTGCACCTGGTATTTGGTGTGATTCTCTCTTGTATGCACTAGCATTTGGGATTTTGTTTTATTTGCATTATGGCATCCTCTTCCATGTCTGAAAAGGAGTTTTTCAACATTACAAAGTTTGATGGGACAAACTTTTCTTTGTGGAAAGAACAGATAAGGGATGTGCTTATTCAAAAGAAGCAGATTAAACCCTTGGCACGGATTGAAGCTAGGCCTACAAATATGTCTGAGGATGATTGGAATGAGTTGGATGCATTAGCAAAGTCTACTATTAGACTTCATCTTGCAGAGTCAGTTTATTTCACAGTAGTAAATGAGCAGACTACGGAAGATTTGTGGAAGAAACTGTGTGCCACTTATGAAAAGGAAACTACCTCTAATAAAGTTTACCTCATGAAGAGGTTGTTTGAGCTGCAGATGAAGGAAGGGGTCTCCATTGCTTCTCACTTGAATGAATTTAATATTATTTTCAGCCAGCTTCAGGCTCAGAAGATGAATTTTGATGCGGAGACTAAGGCAATATTTCTCTTATGTTCATTGCCATCCTCATGGGATACCTTCCGTACAGCTGTCAGTAACTCTGCACCTGGTGGAGTACTGAAATTTGATGATGTTGTGGGTAGCTTGTTGGCCGAGGAGATTAGACGGAAGTCTATGGATGGCAACAAGCAGGATGCAGCCTTAAATGTGCAAAGGGGCAGCAGATCACAGTTCAGGGGGAAGTCCCAAGAAAGAGGGAAGTCACGTAGCAAATCTAGGGCACGGAACATTGAGTGTTACCACTGTGGCAAGAAGGGCCATATGAAAAAGGATTGCTACAAGCTAAAAAGAGAGCAAAAGGATAAGAAAAAGAATGCAAATTGGGGTGCAAATCAAAAGGAAGAGAGTCCAAGGGAGGACAAAGGAAAAGTGAAGATCGAGGAGATCAATGCAGTCACACATGATAATGACAATGACGTTCTCTTCATGTCTAGTTTATCTGCACAGTTGCTTACCACTTCAGATGATGAATATTCCCAGGATTGGATTTTGGATTCTGGTGCTTCATTCCATGTTACTCCCCATAAGGAATGGTTCTCCACTTATGACAGTGGAAAGACAGGTTGTGTGCATCTTGGAAATGACTACGCATGTGACATAGTGGGAGCAGGTGACATAAAGTTTTCTTTTGCAAATGGGTCTGCATTTGTTTTAAAACATGTGAGACATGTGCCTAAGTTGACCAAGAGTCTTATTTCAGTGGGTCAGCTAGATGATGCTGGTTTTCACACCACTTTTGGCTTTCAGAGTTGGAAAATTCAAAAGGGCTCTATGCTTTTGGCCAGGGGTGCCAAGTGTGGGACTTTGTATCCCTTACATGTATCAGGGGTATTTGATCATGTTGTTGCAATAATCAAGCAGCCAAGCACTTCTTTGTGGCATTGCAGGCTGGGGCACATGAGCCAGAATGGAATGAAACTCTTATGCCATTTGGGTTATGTACCGCATTTGAGTTTCTCTTATTTTGAATTTTGTGAGCACTGTCTCTATGGGAAGCAGACTAAATCAGCCCATAAAAGAAGGGGAAAGAAAGAGTTTGAAAAGCTTGATTTGGTGCATTCAGACGTATGTGGTCCCATGCCTACACGGTCATTAGGCGGGGTATGTGACATTCATTGATGATGCAACTAGGAAAGTGTGGGCTTATGCTATAGCTCAGAAGAGTGATGTGTTCCAGGTATTTCAGAAATGGCTAGCCTTGGTTGAGAATCAGTCAAGTAGAACGCTTAAATGCCTACGGACTGACAATGGTGGAGAGTATCTCTTTCATGACTTTTAGTATTTCTGTGATACACGTGGGATCAAGAGGGAGCTCACATCCCCTCATACTCCAGAGCAAAATCCAATTGCAGAAAAGATGAACCGTACCATTTAAGAAAGGTTGCAATGCATGCTTTCCAATGCAAGTCTTTCTGGTGGTTTTTGGGCTGAGGCAATGAAGACTGCAGTGCATGTGATCAATAGATCACCTAGTAAGAGTTTGGATGGTGGTATTCCTGAAGAGGCATGGAGTGGCAAGAAGCCCTTTACCCTCATTTGCGTATATTTGGGTGTGAGGCATATGCACATGTGCCAAAAGAGCTTTGAAAGAAGCTAGATCCTAAGTCTAGGAAATGCATCTTTCTGGGTTATGGTGAAAGTGGAGAGATGGGCTATCGTCTCTGGGATCCAGAAGCAAAGAAGATCATACGCAGCCATGATGTGGTCTTCAATGAGAAGAAGATGCATAAGGCACCCTCGAGCGATGTGGAAATGAGGAGAATCACTTTCTAGGATGTGAATCCACCTGCATATGTTGATAGACAGCAAGCTGTCCATGCACCAAATGTGCAAGAAATGGTACCACCAAGTACTCCCACAGGTATACAATCAAGGGTAGAGGATGGATCATCTATTGGTGGAAATGATGAGCCAAATGTGGCTGATATGCAGGTGGGATAGCAAGCTAAAATGCTTTGGTGTAACAGCTTCTCCATGGACTGTTTTTGGAACTAATGCACCAACTCTACCTAGTTCCTGACGATAATTTATGTCAGCAAATGAGATTCCATTGACTGCCAGCCCGGTTTAGAGTATGATCTTGGTTTGAGGACACATGCTTGGAAAGGAGGTGGCACTCACTCTTGATGCAAGAAAATCTTCCAACAATGACCATGTGCGTTTACCAGACTTTCTACCACAGCTGATGACCAAATCTCAACTTTTGGCCCGTAGTTTGTGTTGATTGTAGGATTTTCTTTGACTATTTGTTGTCTACTATCACAGTCCTCCTTCTTGCCTTGTGTCATGCTTGGCTATCACTTTTGGTGTCCTGTGGCTATTTGTGGCATTACTCATGTGAGAGTGTTTCTTGTTATGCCTTTGTCTTGTTTCTTGCTCGTGTCTTCTATGTTGCAATGTGTGTTGCTGCATGCAGTCTACTTTTGTTGAGTTGTCCTATTATTTGCCACTACTTTGCTTGTGTCTTTCTATTATCAATCATTGTTTGCGTGTGTTTTTGACATCATTGTTTGTCATGCATAGAACATTTGTGTTGTTGTTAGTTGAAGTGACATTGCCCTAGATATCTCCTTCTTGAAGCTCACAAATTCTCACACCCTTCCATTCTGTGGCTTTTGCCTGCATGCCAACATTGAATGAATCATTGATTTCCAAACATATAAATACAAAAGGATAGGCCTTCAAGTATCTAACATAGATTTAGTAATGAAAGTATAGAGCAATTTGTTCACATAAGCCACCCAGATGGTAGAAGATATGATAGTCTTACATGTACTATCTATAAGCAATATGCATTCTGATAAGGAAACTCACTCTCTCGGAGCCCCGGGTGCAGGTCCACGACCAAGGACAAAACATAACTATTTTGTCTAGAACAAATCTTCAATTAATCATTGTGGGGTTAAAGGTCAGTGTGCCTTAACCCCGGTTATGTACAATACTCAAACACATATATAAATGAATGAAAAAGAAGATTAGGGTGGTTCTGCACCCACCAAACTTGTGTGGCTCTCTGTCTCTCTCTCTCCTTCTTCTGTTCTTGCTTCCGTTGAGAGCACTCTCAACTGGTATCAGAGCCTGGGTGATCTAGCTGAGCGTGCGTGAATGCTTGGAAGCTCAGCAACTCTGTGGGAGGAAGGAGAAGCTCTGTGGGAAGCTTTGTGGGTGACTTTACTTGCATCCGAGTGTGCAGAGACCTTGGAGAAACCTTTGGAAAAGTCACTTTGGCTTTACGAAGTGGTTTTGAGAGCCTGTTAAGAGCTTTCAAAGAAAAAGTCATTTTTTGAGCTTTTCCCTGTTCCGTTCGATGCCGTTCGATGACAGAGACTCCATATTGACTTGTAGAGGCAACTATTGCTTGCTTTTGCTGTCCACATTACTTCAGGAGCTTGGAAACACCTTCATTCTTGAATCTGGGATCATTTCATTGGATTTCTGACTCACTGTGTCAGTTCCTGCGTTTTTTGCCCGGGTGTTGGAACTCAAGTTTGGAGCAACCATTTGCAGATCTGTCAGTTCCGGTGGACTCAGGAGGTCCTAAAACTTCTATGTTGCTCATCATTCGCACTCCGGTGGAGTTTACAGATAGCTCTGTTTCCAAAAACGTTTTTCAGTCCGTGTGTTGGACCCAGTGATTGAGACCACGGTTTCCAAAACCGTCTATCCCATTGCGTTCCGGACGCCCAAAAACCCCTACCTATCAGTTCTTGCGCGATTTGGTGGAGGATTTTCAGAGTTATAGATCTCTGTGTATTCGATTTCGTCTCTCTGTTATGCATTTTTCATTCTAAGGTTTTGAAACCTTAGATTTATGCCACATGGCAATGGATAAGTGTTGACTCCCATTTCTCACTCATCGGTTGGGATTTTGGAGTTCTGGCAGAAGAGAGATATTTGCAAATTTTCTTATTGAGTCCGATTATGCAATGGCACCCATGTTTTGAGGCATCTCAGGTTCTATTTTCAGTAGCGCTCATTACCGTGGGACTATGATTTCTTGAGCATACCTTATGCAGATCACTCTGGTTGCAGTTTGAGCAGTGTGCGCTCATTCGTGGTATGCATTGGGTTGCAGTGGATGATTTATAGGCCATTTGGATGCATTGCGGTCCTTGTTGGATGCGCTGATAGGCCCAAATTGCCTTGTGGGATGCTATTTTTATGGACGCTTTGCACATGGATGCTATTTTATGCTGAGGGACAGCTTTGACACATTGCTGGTGATGCACTGATAGTGCTATGCTCTCTTGGATGAGATATTATTGATGCATATGCCAGTGGATGGTGTTTATGCTTGAGTCATTTGGCACTTATTGGCATTTTCTTTTGGGCCAGATTTGCTCATATGGATGCATAGTATATGCACATGAGTCAGATGCATCTTTTGATGCTTTGAGCTTTGAGTTTTGGTGACATTTCACTCTATTGTGGCATACACATTTGGGTGCACCTAGTATTTGGTGTGATTCTCTCTTGCAGGCACTAGCATTTGGGATTTTGTTTCATTTGCATCATGGCATCCTCTTCCACGTCTGAAAAGGAGTTTTTCAGCATTAGAAAGTTTGATGGGACAAACTTTTCTTTATGGAAAGAACAAATAAGGGATGTGCTTATTCAAAAGAAGCAGATTAGACCCTTGGCAGGGATTGAAGCTAAGCCTGCAAATATGTCTGAGGATGATTGGAATGAGTTGGATGCATTAGCAAAGTCTACTATTAGACTTCATCTTGCAGAGTCAGTTTATTTCACAGTAGTAAATGAGCAGACTACGGAAGATTTGTGGAAGAAACTGTGTGCCACTTATGAGAAGGAAACTGCCTCTAATAAAGTTTACCTCATGAAGAGGTTGTTTGAGCTACAAATGAAGGAAGGGGTCTCCATTGCTTCTCACTTGAATGAATTCAATATTATTTTCAGCCAGCTTCAGGCTCAGAAGATGAATTTTGATGCGGAGACTAAGGCAATATTTCTCTTATGTTCATTGCCATCCTCATGGGATACCTTCCGTACAGCTGTCAATAACTCTGCACCTGGTGGAGTACTGAAATTTGATGATGTTGTGGGTAGCTTGTTGGCCGAGGAGATTAGACGGAAGTCTATGGATGGCAACAAGCAGGATGCAGCCTTAAATGTGCAAAGGGGCAGATCACAGTTCAGGGGGAAGTCCCAAGAAAGAGTGAAGTCACGTAGCAAATCCAGGGCACGGAACATTGAGTGTTACCATTGTGGCAAGAAGGGCCATATGAAAAAGGATTGCTACAAGCTGAAAAGAGAGCAAAAGGATAAGAAAAAGAATGCAAATTGGGGTGCAAATCAAAAGGAAGAGAGTCCAAGGGAGGACAAAGGAAAAGTGAAGATCGAGGAGATCAATGCAGTCACACATGATAGTGACAATGATGTTCTCTTCATGTCTACTTTATCTGCAGAGTTGCTTACCACTTCAGATGATGCATATTCCCAGGATTGGATTTTGGATTCTGGTGCTTCATTCCATGTTACTCCCCATAGGGAATGGTTCTCCACTTATGATAGTGGAAAGACAGGTTGTGTGCATCTTGGAAATGACTATGCATGTGACATAGTGGGAGCAGGTGACATAAAGTTTTCTTTTGCAAATGGGTCTGCATTTGTTTTGAAACATGTGAGACATGTGCCTAAGCTGACCAAGAGTCTTATTTCAGTGGGTCAGCTAGATGATGCTGGTTTTCACACCACTTTTGGCTTTCAAAGTTGGAAAATTCAAAAGGGCTCTATGCTTTTGGCTAGGGGTGCCAAGTGTGGGACTTTGTATCCCTTACATGTATCAGGGGTATTTGATCATGTTGTTGCAATAACGGAGCAGCCAAGCACTTCTTTGTGGCATTGCAGGTTGGGGCACATGAGCCAGAATGGAATGAAACTCTTATGCCGTTTGGGTTATGTACCGCATTTGAGTTTCTCTGATTTTGAATTTTGTGAGCATTGTCTCTATGGGAAGCAAACTAAATCAGCCCATAAAAGAAGGGGAAAGAAAGAGTTTGAAATGCTTGATTTGGTGCATTCAGACGTATGTGGTCCCATGCCTACACGGTCATTAGGCGGGGCCGAATACTATGTGACATTCATTGATGATGCAACTAGGAAAGTGTGGGCTTATGCTATAGCTCGGAAGAGTGATGTATTCCAGGTATTTCAGAAATGGCTGGCCTTGGTTGAGAATCAGTCAGGTAAAATGCTTAAATGCCTACGGACTGACAATGGTGGAGAGTATCTCTCTCATGACTTTCAGCATTTCTGTGATACACGTGGGATTAAGAGGGAGCTCACATCCCCTCGTACTCCAGAGCAAAATCCAGTTGCAGAAAAGATGAACCATACCATTCAAGAAAGGTTGCAATGCATGCTTTCCAATGCAAGTCTTTCTAGTGGTTTTTGGGCTGAGGCAATGAAGACTGCAGTGCATGTGATCAATAGATCACCTAGTAAGAGTTTGGATGGTGGTATTCCTGAAGAGGCATGGAGTGGCAAGAAGCCCTCTTACTCTCATTTGCGTATATTTGGGTGTGAGGCATATGCACATGTGCCAAAAGAGCTTCGAAAGAAGGTAGATCCTAAGTCTAGGAAATGCCTCTTTCTGGGTTATGGTGAAAGTGGAGAGATGGGCTATCGTCTCTGGGATCCAGAAGCAAAGAAGATCATACGCAGCCATGATGTGGTCTTCAATGAGAAGAAGATGCATAAGGCACCCATGAGGGATGTGGAAATGAGGAGAATCACTTTCCAGGATGTGAATCCACCTGCATATGTTGATAGACAGCAAGCTGTCCATGCACCAAATGTGCAAGAAATGGTACAACCAAGTACTCCCACAGGTATACAATCAAGGGTAGATGATGGATCATCTATTGGTGGAAATGATGAGCCAAATGTGGCTGATATGGAAGTGGGACAGCAAGCTGAAATGCCCTTGAGAAGATCATCTAGAGTGTCTAGACCGCCTGATAGGTTTGTTCCAGGGGTAGACTATGTGATGCTTACTGATTGCGGGGAGCCTTCTTGCTACAGAGAGGCTATGATGCGTGAGGATCAACGCAAGTGGGAGTATGCTATGCAATCAGAGAATGCAATCAGAGATGAGTTCACTTATGAAGAATAAGACTTGGGACTTGGTTTCTTTGCCACATGGAAAGAAAGCATTGCCATGTAAATGGGTCTACAAAATGAAGGTCACAGGTGATGATGTGCCTAGATATAAGGCCCGTTTGGTTGCTAAAGGGTTCAAGCAAGAGAAGGGTGTGGACTTTGATGAGATATTCTCTCCGGTTGTGAAGATGACCACACTTAGATGCATGCTTGGACTAGTGGCAGTAGAGGATATGGAGCTTATGCAAATGGATGTCAAGACAGCTTTCTTGCATGGGGATTTGCATGAGGACATCTACATGGTGCAGCCGGAAGGCTTTGAAGAAAAGGGCAAAGAGCATTTAGTTTGCAAACTGAAGAAGAGTCTCTATGGTCTTAAGCAAGCACCTAGAGAATGGTATCAGAAGTTTGATGCTTTCATTCGGTCCCAGGGTTTTAGAAGGAGTGAAATTGATCACTGCCCCTCTACACTAAAAGGGCTAAGGATAGTAGCCTGATAATCCTGGCACTATATGTGGATGATATGCTATTGGCTAGCAAGAATACTTATGAGCTAGATGCATTAAAGGCCAAGTTGCATGAGGCCTTTGATATGAAGGATTTGGGATTTGCAGGTCATATTCTTGGTATGCGCATCACGCGTGATCGGAGTAGGAAACTCCTTTGGCTTTCACAAAAAGAGTATGTTACAAAAGTATTACAGCGTTTCAATATGGAGGGGGGGAAGGCAGTGAGTACTCCATTGCCTCCATATGTGAAACTGAGTCATACAGATAGTCCCAAATCAGATGAGGAAAGGGCCATGATGGCTAAGGTTCCTTATGCATCAGCAGTTGGGAGTCTTATGTATGCTATGATAGCTACTAGACCAGACATTGCATTTGCAGTGGGAGTTGTTAGCCGGTATATGGCTAATCCAGGAAAGAGGCATTGGGAGGCAGTTAAGTACATCATGAGGTACATGAAGGGTACCAAGGAGATGTGCATTTGCTTTGGTAAAGGAGACATGCGTGTACTTGGGTACACAGATTCAGACTATGCAGGGCATTTGGATAGTAGGAGATCCACTTCTGGTTATGTGTTCACCTTTGCAGGTGGTGCAGTGTCGTGGATGTCTCGCGCACAAAAGTGCGTTGCTTTGTCTACCACAGAGGCTGAGTATGTTGCAGCCACAGAGGGTTGCAAGGAGGCTATATGGCTTAATCGGCTAGTGGGAGATTTGGGGATTCATATAGGTGTACCGACATTGCATAGTGATTCCATGAGTGCTATTCAGCTAGCACGGAATCCGGTCTTTCATGCAAAGACCAAACACATTGAGGTCAGGTACCATTTCATCAGGGAGGTACTTGAGGACAAGCGCATAGAGCTTGTCAAGGTTCATACAGATGATAACCCTGCAGATATGCTGACGAAGAGTCTGCCTAGTCAGCGGTTTGAGTATTGTCGTGTATTGATGGGCATTGGATAGTATGCTCACTGGTTGTTCTCCCTTAAAGGCACATTGTCCTTTAAGTGGGAGGTTGTGGGGTTAAAGGTCACTGTGCCTTAACCCCGGTTATGTACAATACTCAAACACATATATAAATGAATGAAAAAGAAGATTAGGGTGGTTCTGCACCCACCAAACTTGTGTGGCTCTCTGTCTCTCTCTCTCCTTCTTCTGTTCTTGCTTTCGTTGAGAGCACTCTCAATCATAAGAGAGCTATAGACATTCATGGCCAAGGCTAATCCCTAATCATGCACAACTATTGTTGTAGAAATAAAATAAGACAACATGAACTTTTGCACCAGATTGTAATTGAATTTGTAATTGAATTGTTGTCAGTTTTCCATACAAAAATCCTTAAGATTCTCAATACTCCACCCCTTACATTTAACTTCCTTTTTTTTTTTCAACCCCTCTATAGAATTGGAGGAGAAAAGAACACAAATAGGCACTCTTCTAACACATGAGAAAGCAATCCAATGATGTATCGACTCCTATAAAAGGGAGGTCATTTTGATGCAACTATGTATCCGATGCTATAAAAGGGAGGTCATTTTCATGCAAAAATATATGTAAGATCTCAAGTCTCTTTATGAGCACAAGTCCAAATCTTGTAAACCAATTGAACTCGAGTCTTGCTTTATTAGTCCAGCTCTCATCATTATGTTTATACTTAGGATCTACCCACACTAGATTAGTTTAGGCACTCCATAGACCCTTAGGTACTCATGTTTTAACATGGTATTAGAGCTCTCTTAGTTTAGCTCATTAGTAATTCATTTGGGTTACTTCTATCCTTCCTTGTTGCCTCTATTGGAAGCATCTTTTCAACTATTCTTCTTTGCCATGTGGCAACAAGCTCTTGACTTCACACCTTTACTCATACTTTCCCTCTATTTTGTGCTCATGGAATCACAACTCTCAACATAGGGACCATATGCTCTACTAAAAGAATGGAGGTTTATTGTAGTAAGTGTACTGAAGGGACACATGCATAAGTCACTACAAAGGCTTAAGCAAAGGAAAGATGAATAATAAGGATTGCCTTAAAGGCAAAGCCAAAAAGCCCAATTAGATGTCTGACACAAGATACATCCAAAGCTATCAAAGAAGGTGATAGTACCACAACCAAATCCACATGAATATTAGTCTTAGTGGACTATTGTATGAAGATATGCTTAAACAAGAAGCCATATATGGTTCATTGTATATATGACACCTATGATGATTTTAGCACAATGTTAGGTGTGCTTTGTCAAAGAAACATCAAAAGAATTTGAGAAATTATTGTAAGACATATGAAGATAACATGCCAACGTGCAATTGCAAAGAGAAAGAATGAGACATTAGTGGAAATTACGACAACCATGATAAATTCCTAGCATCTAATAGCATCTTATTGGGTGAAATCCTTAAGTAGAAAACATTACTTTAATAAAAATTCTAGCAACAAACTCAATTCATGATATGACACGTATGAGGCATGTATAAAACCAATATTTGGCAATAGCAAAATCAAATAAATGGATTTCTATGCTTAATGCATTTAGATGTGCAAGTATATGCTCAAACGTGGTTCTTGTTTCATTTGACAAGTCGATAATTTTAGCACCTTTACATTATTAAAGAAAAGCCAATAGGATGAGAATGCCACTTCATGGTGTTATACCCGCACATCTAAATTTGTTAAGCATAGGATTCCACTAGATTTGGCTTCACTATTGCTAAATGTGGCCCTTGCTCATTGTACGACATTATATCAGACATTTATGAACCAAGCAAAGACATCTTTGGAAATATTTAAACAAAATCTAATGGAACACTATGCGCAATGCATTTAGAAGTGTGAGCATATGCTAAGACAAGAAGCATAAATGTTTCATTGTACTATTTGACATCTATTGATTATTTTAGCACTTTCTTTTGGCTTACATTATTAAAGTAAAAATAGAAGGATGAGGATATCAAAGATATGCACATACACATCACAAAATGCAATTAAAATAGAATAATTGATACCCTATCAAAGATGCTAGAGCCATGATGAATGCAAAAACGTCTAACATCATATTATTGGTTATAAAGGCAAAAAATAGTGACAAGTATTTGCTGAATGATCTACCAACAAGTGATGGCATGACACGAAGAATTCACTAGCCAAAATTTGATATCTCATAACTTTTAGGATCATAGCTAATGCTCATATATATCAATCATGATCACACTTGCTTAATCAAGGAATGCAACATGGTAGATTACAAAACAGAAACCAATAGTTTGAAGATCCAACAAACAAAATTTTCATTGGTTTCAAAGATATAGGTATGAAGGAAGATGTAAATGGAGACAACCTCATCGCATCAAGAAGTAAAAGTTCCAGCAAACTTAAAAGAGTGAAAAGAAATAGGTCAATCAGAAAGACAACAATAGGATCAAGACAATGAAGGTGAACAAGAACCAAGAAGATCAACTTGAGACCTCAACAATTGACATATACTTGAAGAGGCAAAGAAATTTATGCAAAAATACCAGTTTATTTTAATGCTAACAATCATGCAAACTAAAGATCCAAAATCTTTTGCATATGCACTCAAGCACTACTTGGAAGCAAGAATTGACGAGGAAATTAATGCATTTGTTTAACAAAACATCGTAAATGTACAATTTGCCAAGGAAAATGCCATGCAAATAAATGGTTTTATGATGTTAACATACAATTCATGAAGCATCAAGAAATACAAGCCAAAATGTTTGCCAAAAGCTTGCACAATGTCCATAAGCACTAGGTGCAAAACATTAAACTTTTGATATTACCATCTTCCATGAAAAAATGAAACATGTATTGTAGCATACACCCCTATATGGAATACCTACATTAATAACTAGATATGCATAGTACGTTGAGAAAGATCTAAAATGAAGAGTTTATATCATACGACAAGCACCCAAATGCTGGTTGAACATATGCTAAACACAATCTTTTGTAGATTATAGATTCTACTAGAAAGGTCAAAATCAAGATATCACTATTTCCCTTTGTTTGCATATAATATGCTAGTGATAAGAAACAATTCATATTCTATTAGCAAGGTGGAAAAATATCTATTGGCAAAATTTGGCATGATCATGCATTATTTTGTTTTGGAAATTGAATTTGGGAGAGATAAAGATGGGGCACCTTAAGGGCAAAGGGTTTTCAAATGTGATGTGAGTGTTTGGCATGTGGCCATGTTTCTATTACTCCCATGAACAATATTATACAACGCTCCTTTATAAATTTGTATAAAATTTAGCCATATCAGAATGAAGACCAACCTGAATAATGTGTTAGTGTAGTCAAAATTATATCATGTGTTTATTGGCTTGAACAAAGAGTACTTAAACATGAAAACAAAACATGTGAGACAACAATCCATATTAGGCTAATCACCATTCTTGTTAAAAGTGGAATCCACATTTAGCTTTGCAAAACCATACAAAACTCATTTCTCCATAATGTCTATGAACTGTCCCAAAACAATTGGCTTCCAACTTACCATTTAGGAGGAAAAAAGAACATTCATTAGGATGGTCTTGAAAGAATTTTTGAGGTTTTGAAGGGAGCCTAAAGCACAGATCAATCCTTAATGACATAATAAGTCAAGCCCAAATGGCATGCCATGCAAGTTCCCTTTAATATTGGCCACCATCTCTGATTTGGTTCAATAATAAGTCAATTAAAAAGTTTTGTTATGCACTTTGGGTTAGCATATGAATTCTTCATCATGATCTTATTTAATGTCATGTAGACACTGTACATTCCATCAAATGCTATTTTTATTTAAGCAACCATATCAAGGCACATTATCCTCAAATGGCATTACCTTAGTCCAAGAAATTGGTTGTTTCATGACCTCTTCTCTATCTTTTTGAGCTAGCACTTTTATGATTGCCAAATGATAAGTACTCGCAATCCTAAACCAATGTCAACCCTTTAAGAAGGACTCTCTTACCTATAAAGTCTGATTGTGTTTCCAATGAATCAAATATATTGATTTAATTCATTTAACAGAAGAGCAAACCATCCAAGGTTTTCAATCATTTAGTACTTACAATCCTCTAATAACATCAATGTCAAGTACAAAATTAGCAAGAAAATTTTCCAATATGCCATCTAAAACCCATCAAATGTCCAATTCTCTCCTCTTAGGACATTTGAGACTACTAAAACCTTGCTTATGTGAAGATAGTGGGAGAGAAGGAAGGATATTCCTTCTGTTTGTACACCTAGAGTAAGGAAGACCAGGGATGTTTTGAGAGCACCTGGGGTGCAAGAAATGGTTCGACCACAACCTCCAGAACAAGGACCTAAAAGAAGGAGAACTTGTGTTATTATATAATATGAGGAACACTTCATATAGAGTTGTGGAAATTACACCACAAGGGTCATGCCAAATCACAACCCTTGATGGAGTTGAGATGAATGGTTACATCAACAACAGTAAGCTCAAATGCTATTACGGTCCCCTTATGCTTCAAACACTGCAAGCCATCCATCAGGAAGAAGTGCTAAAGAGAGAGGTTGCACACATGAAGTAGCAAGCAATAGAGGAAGCTAGAGCCTGCTAGTAGGCCAAGGCAATAAACTTAGGGCTAATAACAACTTGCAAAGCATGTGTAGAAGGGTTAATCCACATGGACGATCTCACTATTTTCCCTGCTAGGGTACAAGTGGACTTTCAACTATGTAGGGAAACTATTTGCTCTGTGGAAGCCTCTGGCAACCCTAGGGCAAGCCATAACCTGATATCCTGTGAGATGTGCACCCAGATCTTGACATTTAAGGTAACCCTAGAACCTACTTGTGTCATGGTACATGTGATGTGAATGGAAAGACCTCGACTGCAATAGGTTGTGTGGAATTTACCATATCTATAAATAACCATAGTGTGGCTAATAGATATTATGTTATGCCATGGGCAAACAGGTCATTCTTGATAGAACTTGGTGTTGGGCAATCAATTAAGCTCCATTTCAAAATTTTCTTACTCAAACCCTATTTTTAAATATCTTCCTTTCTTTTGAGAGGGAATATCATTTCTCTATTCTCCCTATCATGGGACATAATCTCACACCAAAATCTCATCAGTTTCCTTCTCTATTTCCCTCCCATTTCACTTTCATTCTTTCAAAACTTTCAAGGTTTTTGAACGAGATTTTCTTTTCCTTCTTCTTGCTCTATTTTGGCCACTCCTTTAAATCTTGCCACTTCTTCTCTCAGCCAAGATTCTATTGCAATCACAAATAGTTTTCATACAGATACTCGAGGCAATCATGTTCTGGATGAACCATGAATGATGCAAGGTGTTTCGATCCTAGAAGGAGCTACTAGATGAGATTCTTTGAGAAAAGATGAAAGAAGATTGATTTTTAGGCATTACACTTGCTTATGCATGAAAATAAAACATTTTTTTTGCCCATCTCTCAACACTGTTCTATGGGAGGCATGATTTCAAAGACTTATGAAGTTTTGGGGTCCATCCAAGCAACTTCCATGGAGGTTGAGGTGAGATATCCTTTGTAGCAATGCAAGAAAATGAAAATGACAAGAATGTAGATTTAATGATGCAACTTTGGAAAACCGGTTAATTTGTAGTTCGTTTTTTCTAGTTGTGTTGTTTTCTTTAACTACATGGTTTGAAAATATTGAAAGACTTGTTTGTTTTGAGATAAATTTTATGAGAAGTGAGCTCAAAGAGGATTTCTTACAAGAAAAAATAGTGCAACAATCATAAAGTAGTCATTTTGGATATCTTTTCAAGCAAATAAATATTTTCAAACACATACACTCTTACTATGTACAACTTTTGATAGAAGATTGTTTGAAATAGTTTTTGAGATTTTTGGGAGCATATAATTTTTTAAAGAGCAAGATCCATCAACTTCAGCCTCCTAGGATACATGTTTTGTTTGTGTAATTTACTAACTTGTGTGACTATTTTTTTCTAATTAAGGTCATTTTATTTGTTATCTATGGGATCCATATATATGATATTAGTTTTATTGTCATCCTTTTACCATGTTATATGTGTTGACGTTATTGACCTTTTTTATTTTTATGTTAGCATGGTTGATTTGGGTAACCATCATTTATTACTTGATGCTAAGTATATGTATTTTTGGATTTATACATTTCCATAATTAGATTTTGTATACAGTAGGGATTCTATATTTGTTATGTTATTTGCTGATGTCAATATTATATTACGTTAGGTGTAAAGTGTATAAAACCATGGAGGCCCCTAGAAAAAAGAGAAAGTTGGACATCCATTTTCAAATTGATGCAGAGAATGCACCATCTCTAAAGAGGATTGAATCCTCCTTTTTTTAGCGAGTGAAAGTGATTATGTTGCTCTTTGAAATCAAGGCAAAACAAATATGGATTTGTGGTTGGATGGCAAATTTATCTAGTAGATCGACAAACTTATCAAGCTCCTCAATTCTAGGTTTTAATAAACTTTCTATATAAGGGTGAGGATAGTTTGTTAGGATATTGTTAGAGGTTGATTACTCATGGAGCAAGTAGCCTTCACTACCAATCTTTGCTTAACAAAAGAGACAAAAGGATTGCAATGCTTAAGTCCTAGAATCAACATTTGGTATCATCTATGCAAGCTACAAGTATTTGATGGTTGTGAAAGAAAGATGGTATGATGGCATAGAGAATAAAAATCAAGAATTACAGGTAAAAGTTTAAACATTAGATAGTCAATTGGGAGATCACATTGTAAATGCAATTCACTTACAGGTGCAAAACACATCTGTGAAAATTAGCATTCATGAAGTATACTCCTATGGGTCCAAGGCTTCATAAGAGGAAATTGCATCCAATGAATGAAATATCCAAGGAAGGTAGTCACTGGAAGCATTGAGTGAGAGCTTGTAGGACTACTTCAAAACTTCTATCTATCCATGATGAACACTCTGGTGCTATGGGCGAAGTGTTTACAAAAAAGATATTGGACTCTACTATACAACATTCCAAATTCTATAAGTCTAAAATTAGAGATTACATCTGAGTCAATGAACAAAGTTGTGGAGAAATTCAATGCAAGTAATGCATAGGGAGTCTGTGATACTATAGGACTAAGTACAAAGGCATATCAGCTCATGTGTAAGAGCTTAGAGAAAGCATGTCTTTCTGTAGGATAAAAAATTAAAGCCCCGCTTCCAAAACCAACTGATGTTGATAAGGCAATGCATGCTCTCAATTTGGGTGTACTTGATTTAGTTTGGCAAGCCTTAGCATGTGTGTAGTACACTAACTACGAAAGGTATAGAGATATATACAATGATATGGTGGTGCAAGATAGACTAGGACTTTGTCTATTTTGGAGTTTTAGAGTGTTCCTGTACTTGGACTATATATATCAAGTACGTGTACTTCATTTGGTTGAACATTTCAATTGGATTTTACTTGTGTTCATTTCTTGTTCTCTTGTGTTCACAATCCTTCTCCATTCCTATTCCTACAAAAGGGAAGACTAGAGATTCCAAAGAACTCATAGTCAGCAACAACTTTGTGATGGATGTTCAAAGAGTTTTGCAGGCCATGGTAAGATTTTATGATACGCCTATGGAAGACTGCAATGGGTCAACTAAAGATCATAATAAATCTTGATGAAAGTGAAGTGGTAAAAGGTTAAAAGTTAGAAAGAGTTAGTTTGACATTGATGAATAGAATACTGGACCTTCAGGTTAAGCTTGATAATGCAAGGTAGTTTAACATGCAATCAGTGCATTCGATTTGTTTTCTAATTGCATTCTAGGTTTCATGGATATTTGAATTTTGATTTCATAATGGAAAATGATTACAATATTTTGAATTATAATGTGAATCCATTTTGCAAGTGTGGAAGGAGTCACCTTCAATTTTGAAGTGGTTCTTTGACCAAACTGATATCCCAAGTGTGATCAAAGGTCATGACAATGGTGAGATGCTTGAAGTTGAGGGCTATGATTCCTACCATATGAAATGGCATCTAGCTGTTGACCTCAATACTATTAAATGTATGTTTAATGTGGCACATGGAGCAAATACAAGACTTCCTTATCCATTATGCATGCAGAAGAGAGTACCATTGCAGGCAGGTAAAAAGAACCAAAAGCATTGGGCTCTTGAACTTGCGGAGATTGATCAAACTAAGGAACCAAATCATGATGTTCTAGGGAAATATCCATCATGGAGCCCAATTCTTGAATTCTTCTTGAGAGATTACATATTTGTGCCCTTCATGATATTGTCAGAATAATTGAAAAGCTGGTGCACCTATACATAATTGATGCACATAACTTGAAGCCCCAACAAGAGAGTGAAAGGATGATTGCAAGAATTGAAAAGGCCCTTTTAGATATGGGTCTACACTCTGGGCAAGTTAAGATTACAAAAGATGAGAAAAGATCAGGAAAAATAGGCAATGTTCCTTGTAAGCCAAGCATTGGTGGTGTCAAGACTTTAAAATTTCTTTCTGCAAAGAAAAAGAATGACAGACACAAACGTGCTGATGAGTTTGATGTATGGAGAAAATTACACCATGCATGTGAATGAAGGGGGAAGGGGAAAAAAAGATTGGAAAAAGCTCAAGTTTGGTTAGCACTTAATAGCTTGGTACCTTTGAAAAGGTTAGAAGATGGTCATGCAGAGTGTTTCATCAATGCTATGTATGACTTTAGCCAAAATATGGAGATTCCTTAAGGAAAAAAATCTCTCTCCCTCCCTCCCTCTCTCTCTCTCTCTCTCTCTCTCTCTTTCTCCCTCTCCCTCCCTCTCTCTCTTTCTTATCACCTGAAATATGCAAATGGAGAGTTTTTCTAACATCACTTGAATCTGTGCACACATATGTTATGTGCACTAAGATTGTAACCTAATAATTATACAAGTGCATGGACTGTATTTCATTCTACTTTTTAAAGGAGTAATTCTTAGCAAAGTCAACTATTGAGACCACAACAACAGATGGAAACTTCTCAATATTGCAAATAAAATTGTGTTGAATGAAACTCTTAATCTGTGTGTAAAGAAGCATATAAAATCACTATATTTCATCTATTAAACCAAGACCTTCAAAGGAAGGAGCGAGTGATTATCCACTTATCACAAAACAAGGTCATTAATACACATGTTTTTAAGTGTTAAAGTGGTTCTATACCACTTATTGCTACTTCTATGCACAAGTACCAGGTAGTAGTACTTCTAGACCACTAACTATCAGTTAAGGGCGACCTAATAGAACTTTTAACCACATAGAATTACTTAAGAGCCATCAAATAGTACTTCAAAACCATTAAGTAGTATTTAAAATTACTACTAACCACTTAGAAGTACTTCAATACCACTTAATAGTAATTTTGACCACTCAGTTCTAAGTACTTGAAGACCACTAAATAGTACTTTTGGACCACCTAAAAGTGCCTAATGACCCCTTAACAATATTTTTGGACCACTTAGACATCTTAAAGACCACTAATAGCACTTATGAACCACTTATGAGTACTTTAGGACCACTTACTAGGACTTCAAAGCCATAAAGAGTACCTTTGTATAATCAATAGTACCACTTAATAGTACTTTTGGATAGCTTTGAAGTACTTAAGGACCAATAGGTAGTACCTTAGACGTTCTTAATAATACATTTGGACCACTTGGAAGTGCAGCTAGTAGCACTTTTGGACAACTTAGAAGTACTTTAGGAAAACTTAATAGCAATTTTAAAACACTTGATAGTACTTTTATATCAATTAATAGTACGTTAAAATCACTTAATACTACTTATAGACCACTTAAAAGTACTAAAGGACAACTAGGAAGCACTTAAGAATGTCTTAATAGTTCCTTTGGACCACTTAGATGTACATAGGGGCCACTAGTAAAAGTTTTGGATCACTTAATAATACTTAAGAACCACTTAATAGTACTTCTAGATGGGGTAGATATGTAAGGTATAGGAGGGCTCAACATATTAGCTTTAGTACATGAATCTACACTTAACCTAGGCTCAATAAAAAATTGACTAATTGCATTGACCTTTGATGAAGTTCTAAATATAATGGAGTACAATTTGGAGATAGCAATATTCTTTATGATCCTCTTTTCTTATTCATCTTGTTCCATTAGACGTGGCATCAAGGTATTGGAAAAATATGTATAACTTCATTAAAGGCCAATGTGCAACACAAGTGATTTGCCATTGTGGCTAGCTGAGAGTGGTATGTGAGTAGTATTAAATAATAATAAATAACACCATTTAGTACTTGAGGAGCATGTATAATAACTTTTAATGGGTCTAAAATTCTTTTGAGTCTTAAAAGTTCTTCTATACTATTAATGGTATGTCTGCACCACTTAAAAGCAATCCAAAACCATGTAATAGTACTTGTGGACCACTTAAAAGTACTTAAGTGTCATAAAGTTGCACTAATAGACATCTCAATAGTGCTTCTAGGACACTTAGTATTTGACCACAAATATGTACCTAAGGACCTCTTAGTAGTACTTCTGGATCCTTGAGTGCTACTTAAGGACCACTAAATACTATTTCTCGATAGGAAGCATAGAGAAGGGATAGAATATTATCCAACTAAAGACCATGAGTCATGGAATCCACACTTCCTTGTTCCAAATCTTGGATGATGATGTCATGGAACAAATGCTTTCTTCTATTTCTTTGAATCCTCTTCAATGTGATGTGTATTGAAGTTAGTGTGGGTTTCATGACATATAATCTTTAGTTGGGATATGAGATGGGAATTCAATACATAGATAGTAGAAAGGATAACATCCAATTAAAGATTAGAAGTAACGAAGTCCACATCACCTTTATTCCAAAGCTATATAATGGGGTCATGAAAGGGATGCTTTCTTCTGTTTCTTTAAATCCTCTTTAGCATGACATGGGTTGGAAGGCAGTGTGGGTCCCATGACATACAATCTTTAGTTGTGTGAATTGATAGGGGATTTTCGATGGGTTATGGGACCTCAATGTACTTTGTGGCCTTTGCAAAAGATTTTAGAATTAGATATAAGTACTCTAGGAGCACTTAATAGAACTTCAAGGTCACTGAAAAATGATACAAGCTTTTGAGAGCTATTCAAAGCACCTTAAGGTGACCTACAAAGTACTTTAGAGCTATTAAAAGTGCTTCAAGTCTTTGCAAAGTACTCTAAATTAAATACAAGTTCTATGTGATCACTTGGAAGTACTTCTAAAAGTATTAAATTTATATGACCACTTGGATAAACTTGTAAAAGTACTTGGAACTATTTAAAGTACTTATACATGCTCCCCAAGTAATTTACACTGGCCTAAAGTACTTATAAAAATATTTGAAGCACTTTTAGGTGGTCCTACAAAACCATCAATGGCACAAAAGTACTTATAAGCATTTTCAAGTGAACAAAAGTTTTTCCAAGTGTACTTCCAAGTATTTTTAAGGGATAATCAAGTTGTTCCAAGTAGTACTAAAATCCTTTGAAGTGCTTTAGTATCACTTTAAAATTATTATAAATTGATTTGTGCCATTGAAAGTCCACCCAAAAATTATTTAGGGCTAGTAAAAGTACTTTACAACAAGTGTAAAGTACTTTAGGACAATATGCAAGTGTTTAATGACCACTTGGAATTACTTACATACCACTTTAAGGTACAAGTTTTTTTCTAGTACCTAAAAGTGTGTAGATATGTTAAAAGCGTGTTGGGTTAGTGTAAAGTACTTTAAATCTACTTTTTACAAGTATAAGGCTACCATAAGATGCTCTAGGACTGCATTTAATTTTTCTTCGATGAATGCAGAGTATGAACATGAGGCTCATCAATCAAATATATGGGATGATTTACAAAATCATTGTTAGATATCATTGCTCCACTCCCCCCATATGAGGAGAAGGCATTTGAGTAGCTCGATTATCCGATAGGTCCTAGTTTAGACACCAAATGGGGGCCATGTGTGGCTTGATGGTTGGACAGCTTCAGATAGAGTTGGCACACTGACAAGTAGGCTACATGCAAGTGTGGGAAGACATCCCATGACTGACCGCACTAAGGGTAGATGGAGCATTTCTCGGGGCAGCCCACTCTCGCATTGCGGGGTCCGTTTGAAGCCCCAGATGATCCCAGATGGCTCTGGGCTGAACGAGAATCATAGGGAACTGTAGGCAGTTGCTCTATTTTGTGCCACGGTTCTATCGTGTGGTCGATGGCCTATTTTGGGACGGAACCCCAGTCGGTCGTTTTGGGCAGACTGGGTCGATCACCCAACTGGGTCTAACCAACTATGACTGGTGGCTATATAAGAGCAAGCCCGTGAAGCCCATTTCATCACTGGCTATAGCAACCCTGATTCCTTAGCATCCAGCTCCATCCTCTACTGTTTCCAGCATGCCATCGAAGCTTCTCACATAGGAGTGCATGGCTGGGAGGTAGCGCCATCTATTGTATCAATTTTACAGTAATCAAATTTTTTATTCTCCATACTATCTTCTTTTCTCTCTTGCATACGAATTCCTGTTATCTGTTGAGCACAGATGTTGTATTGTTTTCTTAAATCATGTCTCTACATCCTCTTGTACATATATATTTTTTGTTGGGGGAGACTCAAGTCTCCAATGTCCAAAATTCAATAACAACATCTTTAACCTCATGTATGATGATGGTACTTAGAGGTTACTTCCTTTGGCATGTTTGTCGGGTAAGACTCCGTCCTCTTCTAGTTGTAGGCGAGAATTTGTTGCACAGAGGTTTTTCTTATGGATACTCAAAACCTTTGTGTTGACTCTTGGTTGACACAAGAACCAAACCAAGGGCCTAGCAACTAGACACCCTAGTTGGCCCAATGGGTAGCCAAGCACCAAGTTGTGGAGATTCTGGTAGTAAGGACAAGCAGCACATCAACACCAAATTGGTCCAATGATAGTTAGCGACAGTCAGCAGGTAAGGTTCCTAGATAGGAATTTCGTAGGTCAATTGCTAGAATTGCATGGTAGAGGGAAACTAGTCTATAAGAGTCTTATTGTAATAGAGAAATGAGTTTTTGGCTCGTAGTATCTTGTATGAGAAGCAATTTTGGGTGGTCATAGTGTCTTGTTGCAAGAGTAAGTGGTTTGCTTGAGTCGAGGCATGAGTCTATGCAGTACCTGGCTATTGGTATTGGCCATGGATCTCTTGGATTAATATAAGTGTTGCACTCAGTTGTTATTTGCTCATCACACTGCACATATGGGACCTCTTTAGAGCTATGTTGTCCATAGTATTCAACAAGGAGTTTTGAAATCAAAACTCATTGTTGAACATTGTGGAGTATTGATAATCTCTTAAAACTTTATTCACACTTTTGATGAGCTTGAGGGCACAAACGACATGCAACTAAGGTTCACATAGCCTTTTTGACACACTCTTCTCTAAATCTTGTGAATTCCTATAAAACAAACCATTGGTTATGGAATGTGTAGGGATTATATAGCTTGCTTCTATCCTCTCTACATTTGCCCAAGGAGGAAATATGAAATCTAGGCATGAATACTATTGGGATATCAACTCAAAGGGTATTTAATTTAATAACGTATAAATCGATGAGATCGTATTAAAAAATGAGTCGTTTCAATGTCTACCTTGATGGAATTATTCATGGGTGCCTAGTGTGAATCTTGATAAGGGCTGACTTTTGGTCTACCTAATTATTTCTGTAGGCTTGGTGATTAGACCTTGTGTCTTGGGTTACCATTGAAAGTTGCTCATGGCTCACGTCATTCTCCTCTAGCTCACACATCCAAATAATGAATCTCTCCATGCAAGTTGCTCTGATAGACCCTCATTTGAGTTGAAAACTAAAAACACTCTTAAACTACATGAATGAATAGTACTTGATTCTTCGAGCAAGGTTCTTTGAAAGAAAAATGTGATCAAACTTGTCCCTCCTAGTGGTCCCAAATGTGTTCCATATTGATGAAGTTGATGGTTCTTGCTTCAAAACAAATTATATGCTCCCAAGAATCTCGAAATCTAGAAAACCATTGATAGTAAGAGTGGAAAAGACATGCTGTGAACCCGGTACTGTACAACTGTCTCGCTCGTGATCTCAAGGAATTAAATGCAAAACACCATGATCAACATGACACTATCTGTCTTTTCAAATCTAATGTGTCTATTTCTCCTGATAGTGTGTTGTGTGAGTATAATTGGTTACATTCCTATGGCTTCTACCTTCTTTTTTTGGGTGGAAGATGAATTCCAGTGATGGTTTGATCAAACCTTTGAAAGGCAAGTGCTCCCTTAGGGACTTTCATTTCATTGGGCGGGGTATTTTTCAAGCATCAATTACTTCTACTGTGGAAAGGGACTGGATTTAGTCTTGTTCGATTGGTTTTCGGGGTGATCTGGTTTACTCGCTTCCTTGGTCAGCCACCTTTTTAACTGATGATATCCTACAACATCATTGCCCTGTATGGGCGCATTTCCCAGGACTACACAAGCTATTTCACTCACAATTGCATGAAATTGCATCTTCATTGGGACGGGTGCTATACCTCCCCCCTTCATAAGGCAAACACTCTAGTCCCAAAGCATGTATTCTTTGCAGGAGGAGTCACCCATGCAGATGTCACTATCCACTCCTAATGACTGGGAGATTTTATTTAAGGTTGTCTTTGGATCCTTTCCTGATGCTTGTTACAAATGTAAGCAGACTGGTCATTTGGCTAGACAATGTTCTAGTCGTGTGCAGAATGCTGATTTGCCTCCATCCTCTCCAATGCACGTTGCTATTGTGCATGTTCCTCTAGCAATGGACATTGTGGTAGCACTGGATTCTATTGTACATCATTGCTCCACTGCTAACGGGGGCGGTCACCCTAATACAGTGTTTGGTAAGGTACCATGCTATTCCACCTCGGTAACCTATAGTTAAGCAGAGTAAAGCATGCACCATTCAAGGCAATGATATGCATGCAAAGCAACAAGTGGCCGAACCCCAATTGCATGGCACTATTTCTCATGCTCCTATGCCACAATCTTCGATTGCCAAAGGAGTTGCTCGCCATCAATCTTCCTTCACGAATCTATATGTGCCTTTGCTCGACCTTTCTGAGGATGATGGTGATGTAATGTATAATCAATAATATCATGCGCAATCAACGAGAAGTCAGTCTGCTAAGTTGGAACGTCTAGGGTTTGTGTGCCCACTGGAAGTTATCATCCCTCCTTGCAGTTGTCCATTGTTATCGACCTCAAGTATGTGCTTTTTAAGAGTTGAAGGTTGGGCCCTCTAGGCTTCATGACCTTTCTAGTCATAAATGCTTAACCTTTGCAAACTGCTCGATGCGTGGCAATGGCGGTTAGTAAATAGGGTAAGGTCATTATTATACATGTTCCTCCTTTCGCTATTGTGGTTGCCTCAATAGAAGTTTGAGTGGCTTTTGTGTGGTCTCTTGTTTGTTTAGTGGTTATTCACCACATCTGGTAGTTGCAAAATCTAGTCATTTTCTAGCATGTGCCTTTGTCAAAGGCACTAAGCACAGATTTGAAAGACTCTATCACTAGGGCTACACAACATTTTGGGAAGAATCGTGAGGCTTTCTTGGATGTTTTGCTTGCTCAATATTCATCGTCTTTTTATGTGCACAACGCTTTTTTACTTTGGAATTAAAATTTTATAATATAAAAATATAATGTTTTTTACTCGAAAAAAAAAAACCAAAAGAACTAATAATAGTGCTGGAGGTGTGTGGTAATTAAAGTAATATCTATCATAGGATCTACAGCCATAGAAAATCACATAGTCATTATGGTAATTAAGTAATATCTATCATAGGATCTACGGCCATAGAAGATCACATAGTCATTGTGGTAGAGTGATCTAAGGGTTGCATAGTAGTATGGGATGAAGGTGCAAGTACGGTACTATAATGTACTCAAGGGGCTAGAAAATTTGATAAGGCATGGTAGCTTGTCAAGCCTATATGCTAAAATAATATGGGCTGAAGGTGGTTTGCTATGTACATGGCTAAATATTCATCGGTGGTATCAGATGCAACATTGATCATAGGCTCATTAAGGAGAAAAATATGTAAGCTTGAAATACAATTGAGAAGGCATAAGCTATCCCCAATGCATGCTATCTATTCTAGATTCTATTGTTAGGATAGCAGATCTGAAGTGTTGGATCCAACCACTAATCTGCATGAAGTATGGATTGTATACTATAACCATAAGTGCATGCTTGAACACTGAGGTTACTTAGGTTGCTCTATGGCTAAACTTGATAATGTCCATTTCAATGGGGTAGGACTCCATTGATGCAAAAATGTCCTCATGCTAAGAATGATATGTTGATCTACTAATCTATTATGAAAGTGATAATTGAATCAAAGTAATATGCACTATAGCTTAACAAAACCAATGCTACACTACCCTAAGGACTAATCTCTTGATTAGAACTAGTGGTAGGAATTGAGTCTAAGGATGTGATATGCTCCATGTGAGTGCATCATGACAAATGTTGGAATCATATCCTTTGAGGAGCTATATGAACGAAGTCATGCATCTTTGCATGCTAGTAGAGATGTAAGGACTTACGTGCGAACCTACTTGGCCATTGTTAAATTCTTGCTATGTAGTTACATAATCTATTGTGGTAGTAATGGAGTCAGATCCATGCATGAATGTGATGGTTATGCATAAAAAAATTTAGTTTGTGTTGATATTGATGATGCAATCATGTAATGTATTTAATTACATTCTATCAAGACCTATCAGGTTAGAATCAGAGTTCTAAATACCCTTTGGTAGCAAAAGCTCAGAGTAGGATCTCTTTCCTCTCAAAAAATGGAGATTGATCTATACAATGACATGATTGCATGGATTAAAAAGTGGAGCTTGATTCATGCAATCATTTGATGAATCTATTTCAATTCTCTTAAGAGCTGTGAGGTATAGATTAGAGTTGTAAAGTGGTACATACCCTTTGGAAATAAAAGGTCAAAGTAGGTTCTCTTTCCACTCATGGATCTCAACTAGAGTCATGCATGGTATATCATCACTGATGTGAATGCCTCCATGTTGGATGTCTATGTACCATCTAGAGTTTTGGGATTTGGAGTCTCATGCTTGTATGTAAACCACCCTAATGAGTGGATAAGTATGGCTATCTAGCTTGCTCATGTATGCGTGTGTCTGAACACGTGCTAATGTGTGTAGCTTTATTCATGTATGTCCCAGGGGATTCACAAGGGCAAAATTATGATATCATGTGAGTGTACAATAGGGTTTTTTTAAAAATGAGGTGTAAGCTTATACATAAGGGGTGAAGGCCCTTTTTATTTTTTTCGAATCTTAAGTTTAAGTTAGGGGGGGCATGCTATCTTTGGGGGGTGGGTGCAGAGGGGGGGTTGTAGGGCTTATAAGTTTTTATCCTAAACATAAAAGAAACACACTCATAACATTTGACTAGTTACAATCAGTGATGTACCAATTCTATGCATGAGCTCAACCCAAACTATAGCTAGAACGTTCTAGGCCATGGTAGGGGAAAAAAATAAAGGCAAATATTATACGATTGTCAAATATTTGATGGTGGTATAATCCATAATGTGGGAATGTTATCCAAATTTTCTTATCATCTAAATAATTGAGAAAGGACATAGGTTTAAGGAAATGGGGGACTGAGTAAACTTTAGGTGGTATACTTATATAAGCTTAAATAGTGGTGTTTTATCATCCTACATGGAATGTATATGTATATAGGGGGTTTACTTGGATTCCATGCACATAACCCTTTTATTAAGAGTGAATCCCTTGAGATGTATGTGCACCTATGAACAAGTGCTAATGTGTGAACACACTCGTATCATTGAATAAGACTAGTGTGCCATCCATGTGTCACGTATTCTGGGTGTGAAGTAAATTGTGTTGAGTATAAAATAAGGCATTAAGCCTACAAAATCATGTACTTGGTGAATGATAACAATCATGATTGGATTGTAAAATCCTCTTATACTTGGTCAAGCATGTACTTAGTGGAGGATAACAATCATCATCAATCCTATTGTAGTTGATCTCCTTTATTCCATACTCTCTCATGTTGAATCTCACACAACCACAATTTCTATCAAAAAGAGTGTCTACAGTACGAGCTACCACTTTGGGGCATATGCTCTAAGCTATTGTACTAAGGAGCTTATTGTCAACCTACTCAAGATGTGATACTGCCTCTCAAAACAAAGTATTTTGTAAAGCATAACCCAATCTGCATGGATGTGGGAGTACACAGTCGGTGTGTAAACCATGTCATAATGGAATAATGTGCCAAAGATGCTAAAGGTAAACAATTTAATAATATAACCATAATAAAGCGCCAAGAATAGTCAAGAGGCTTTCAACATAGATGTTTGTGCATATGAACCAATGCCAAAAGATAGTTAACAGTGAGACATTACAAGGTGGCATATGTAATGCAAGATGTGTGCACTATCTTGAATCCAAAATGCATCACTCTATCAAATGTATCACTAACGTAATGAACTATCCCTACCAAAGTACTAAGATGATGTCAAATTTATGAATGCAACCAAAGCTAGATTTTGAGGGGATTGACATCAGGTAAGAACTAATTAAGTGTTTCAGGCAATAGCTCACCTTGATTTATGGAGTTGGATCTCCTCTAAGGTCATGCTAATCTACAACTACACCACACATTGGTTTATAAAATGCATCAAAGATATTATTTTAATTCATTTTATGTGCTACATTGAAGAGGATGCAATGGGTCAAGATGTAGTTTGATGATCAAATTTGATGTGAACACTATGTAAAGCATGTTGAGTACTTTCTCTTTATATTGAGCTACAAAATTACTTGTGGATCAAAAGTTGTGGCCATTGAAAATTTCAAACTTTTTCCTATGCTAACTTGTAAATTGATGTGGACAAATGACAACATGGCACTGTGTAGCCCTTAAGCCTTATCTATTACATGGCATTATGCCAGGTGGCCTCTGAGAGGGAGAGAAGCTATGTGGAGATCTCTAAAGATACGAGGAGAGGTTAGCTTTTGATGCGAAGAAGATGAAGAAAAAACTCACATTTGGGAATTGCTTGCATCAATGCCACTTGTGCTACATATATCTCTTGCATGGCATTTGTATCTTGCGTTTGTGTCTTTACTTGCAATCAACTCTTGAGCTTATAGTTGTTTGAGTGTTACTATGTCTAGTTGTTGCATTAGTTTTCTTTGTTTCTTGTAGTTCTATGGACATTGTTGCCTCTTGTATGCTATCTACTTTGTTGCTAGTTTCCATCATCAATGGTACTTCTTGCACTATTTTGTTGTTTGCCATTGTCATTGCAGTAGTTATTGATGCCACATTCTTAATCATGTTGCTATTGATTTTGGCTTCTATATGGATTGCATTTGCATCTGGGATTAGAGGGAATTTGTATAATTCTATGGACATTTCTCAATCATGAATGTATTATTTCCCAAATCATGTACAACTTTGGCTTGTTTTAACCCAACAACATCGTTTTCCCCTACTCGCTTTCCATTTTGAGCATAATTAATGTCATGGTGTAATAAAAGTTAAAACCCATATATATTGATGCATATGTCTTTCAACATACCTTTCAATGTACAATTTGGCATTACCAATCTATGATCTGCAATGTGAATTTTGAAAGGTGATGATTTCAAGTTATTCAACTGAGTCATTTTGGGACTCATTGTAGATTTTTCTCACTCATTTTTGGACTTTATTGGAGATTTTTGTAGTCTCTTCCACTCTAGTAGTCATTGTTTCTATTGTCGGTTTATTTTCTTCCTATTTGATTTTTTAGAACTTGGTGTAATTTTACAAAAACATTATTTGCTCTATCTATTTGATAAAGTCTTCTACCTCCTCTCTACTTAGTTGAACTCTCTTGCTCTTTTGCATTTGTTGAGCCACCATTCTTGGGGTGTGTGGCCCAAATGATTCCATGTATTATAGTACTATCTCAACTTGCATGTATTGAAGTACTATCCCAACTTGCATTCCATCCTAGTATGCCTATCTAATTTGTAAATTTTGCACTATATTTATTTTTAAAATCAAGATCCTATTATTACCATTTCTTTGAGAACCTTTTTTAGTTCACTACTATCCAATTTTGTTGATTCCTTATTGAAAATAAGGTCTTCTTCTTCTTCTTCATTGTCCACAAAAGACTATCATTTTCTTCCTTCTAGGCTCACTAATGATCCCCTTCTTGATCACAATTGACTTCTGTGTAGAAATTCAATATACATTCTTGTTGTATTATTTACTTACATATCTCTAAAAGCTATGCCATTGGTGAGGCTTTTAAACAATCATGATTGAAGCATCATTTCTTTTAGTGTGCTACTCAATTGACTCATTCAAGTCACAAAATCATACATCATCTCTCTCTTGATTTCTTCTTGACTTTATTGACTTTAGGTTCACGTATTTTAAGCTAAGCTCGTGTTGAAACCTCTTCAAAAAGGCTTCCTCAACTTATTCCATGTGTTGAGATGATGTTTTAAATACTAGTCAAAGGATTCAACGATGGTACCTATAAACATCATAGGAAAATACATACACTATTGCCCCTCTATATTTCATTGCAATCTATCTATTATTCAAAGGAAGAAAAAAAGGATTTTGACCCTCTCTTCCTATGTTTATTAAATCTAATCTTCACCTTTAATTTTAACTTTTTTAGAGAATTTGCCACCAATGGATTAATTGGTGGATTCCCTGGTATACCTTCCATTCTCATAGGGTGCCATGCTAAACTCGAGTCACTCCCTTGCCCTCATGGATTTGATTGGGTACTCCTTAGTTCTTTATGTTGTGGTACAACTAATTTCCCTTCAAACTTTGACTCTCTTAGCTTTCTTTAACTCCACCCCCTTTGTTGTCCTTAGTTTTGTATCTGATTTCAACTACCAAAATTTCCCACACTTTTGCTTGTCTTGGGTCCTTTCATCATTCAAAAACAAGCTTCTTCAAGTTTGGTCATCCACTATTTCCATCTACTCTTCTCTTCTCCACAACACAAGGAAGGGCATGTGTGTGTAGAGTGTTTGTGAGGATGGTGACTTGAGAAAATATGGGGGCTTTGGTGCTTGCCCCTTTGAAACCACTTCTTCCTCTTTAAAAGTACTGCCCCCACTATATCATAACACATAAGGAAGGGCATCATCTTAGCTTGTTGAAAATGATAGAATGTACAAGGACATAAATTGACTCACAAGTACATAATGTATACATCGCAATAGACTTAGATGCATTCTAAAACAAGGAGAAATTCATTCATAGATTTACCCTCCACAAAGCATAGCACAAGTAGGTGGGTTCCATTGCTCTCAACATACACATGCCATCATCTTCCTCCCATGCACACAACTCTCCTACCTTCACTTTTTAACATCTTTCTATATTCACTCTTTATATGAACAATATTTCACACCACATGCCTAGTATTGCTACAAATACTCTCATAATCTTGTCACCCTCACACTACTATCATCTTCTACCATACACTACTAATCTCCCCTTCATACACTGACCTAAATACTCTCATTCCATTTTGTCTGGATACTCTCATTCCATTTTGTATGGCTACTCTAAAATTATTGTTGGTTTAAAGATATAGTTTCGACAAAAAAATTCCTTATCTAAAAGGAAGAAAAAATTTGACCTAAATACTCTTATTCCATTTTTTTTGGTTACTCTAGACTTGTTGTAGGTCTAAAGATATAGTTTTGACAAAAAACTTCCTTTCCTAAAAGGAAGAAAAAGGCTACAATTCGCTAGAGACAAAAGAAGAGAATAGATAATAGAAAAGGTAAAAAAGTGCTACAATCAAGATTAGGACTTAGAACATCAATGAAAAAGTGCAAGTCAAGAATCTGAAAGAGGTCTTGGTAAAGGAAAACATGCTCATCCTTAACCAATTTAGAATACATCTAAGAGAATGGTGAGCTAGGAGGATAAACATACCCACCAAGGATATCTTTAGGTTAATTAGAAAAAAACATGCCAGAGAGGAGATCACCTTAATAGTTAAAGATGATGGGATTACTATTAGTTCCAAGGAAGACTATGGAAAGCTTATGCTCAAGCATTTTTGGGGTTTCACTCATCTAGATCTAAATTGAATGAAATTGTTATGCAAGCCACGCATAAATGCTAGCAAGTTGGAGAAAGAGGTATTGTAAATTTTGAGAAGCTACAATTATAGGCACCTTTTACATTATCAAAACTTAAAGGTACTATAGATTCCATGACTGATACGGAAACCCCAAGGCCTAGATGGTCTTCCCATAAAGTCTAATAAGTATTTTTAGGAAAATGTTGGACCTTATCTTCTTGATGTGTTGCAAGAAAGTCTTATGTTTGGCTCTCTACCATCACACACAAATGGAGGCATCATCAAGATAATTCCTAAGGAGGCCCAAAGGAGCACTAAAAATTTGGAGATGTCTCACAATGCTCAACTATATCTACAAGGCTTTAGCTCTCAAAATTGGTAGCCAAATGAAAGCTTGGATTAATATCAAGTAGGAAGGTTTCATCAAAGGTAAACACATTTTGGAAGTTCTTGTGAATCTTTGGGATGGCTGCGAGTATGCCAAAGAGATGGGGCATGACATATGGTTCACGAATATTGACTTGGATAAGGCATATGATATAGGGTAGATTTGGACTTTCTTCTTCAACCCCTGATGGACATCAAAATGGGGTCTCAATTTATAGGCTTCATTAATATATTACTATTAATGCTTTAGTAGAAGTTGGATGTCAATGGTGAACTTAAAAAATATTTAAATTTGAAGAGATCAATAAGGTAAGGATGCCCCATTGCTCCTCTACATTTTGCCCTAAAATCAATGAAACTAGGATGCCTCATTGCTCCTCTATCTTTTGGCCTAACTAGAGATTCCCTTGGATGGCTCATAGATCATGAGATCAAGAATGGTGATATTAAACGCATAGAGATTCCTAGTGGATCACAATTGGTTAATCAAAAGTTTTAAGATGACACCGTGCTTACTCCTTGAAACACCAAAAATGAATTATTTGGTTTTATCTCCAAATAATGGTTGATCAAGTGCTTAAAGATGAGTATGTGATTACTCCTAGAAACACAAAAAATGATGTATTTGGTGTTATCAACTATTTGGAGACATTTTGTTTGGCCCCTAGATCTCTTATCAACCACACAAAGATGGCCTATTCTTCCATTCTAATAGACCATCATCCTTTACTAAAGTCCATAGCGAATAGTCTTCATAGTGCTTAGCATTGAAATTAGAATGAATTGAGTATGGGACTAGTATTTATACAAATTTAAAAAAGAGTGGAAAAGCTATTAAGCTAACGTGGCTAGGAGAAAGATGGTCCTCAATCGTAGCCAAGTTGGCTTGATAGCTTTTCTGCTTTTCACTATTACCAAAAAAGAGAGGGGCATAGGGTTTATTTATATTCAAGATATTTCTAACAAAATTTCTACAACATGGGTTGTTAAAGACATTCTCAACCTTAAAGTGATGCAGTTTTAGCTTCTATTGAGAAATGAACATGTTGCAAAAGGTAGTCTTTGTTATTTTAAAATATCTTGGATTAATGGTCCTATCATAGTCTTAGAAAATTGAAGGCAATATAATGGTTACAATTCTCTAGCTAAATTGATCTTATCCTAAGGATGATTGAACTAAATTGATCTTATCCTAAGGATTATTGAAGGCAATATATAAGGGTTACAATTCTCTACCTAAATTGATCTTATCCTAAGGATGATTGACCTAGATGCAACGTTATGTACTTGTTGATGCCTAACATTGTTATTGGGCTCTTCATTGGTTGCATATAGGACCAAATTCACCATTTCTTTGGGAAAAATGAGCCCAATGTATCTATAATGAATGTAACACAAGACTTCATATGTGCACGATGATGTAATTATTTTGTTTATAGATTATGGTACCCTAAGACATGTTGACAACAAAGACAACTTGATTTTATTTTTTGTAGCTACCTCCTTGACCACCTATACAAGGTTATTGGGATTCCTTCTAGAGAAAAAATGGTTTTTATTTGTACCTTTTCTTCAAGTACTTCTTGGTGGTAGATCTAGATTTAGGTACCTACTAGTGGCAGATCTAGTAAGGTACCTTTGCTTCAGACTTGTTGGTGTTGGGTCTAGCTATAACGTACATGCCATCGTGTAATATCCTTTCTATAATTTACAATCCATTCTTTTTCTCATGAATCGATAAATATGCTCTCCCTCAAATAGGCTTGACATGTTTCCCAGATCAAGGTTCCCTCCTTAATGTGCTCAATTTATGATGCTAAAGTTGCTATTGGAAGATATCACTGTGGGACTCCTACGTAAAGATATGGAAAAAGTTATTGGGTGGGATGCCTTTGTAAATTTTTCCGACCCACATCTATATCTTCTTATTTCACTCTTGTTGTTGATTCCTTTAAAGTTGGGAATGAGTGGGGATTACTCCATTTAACTTTGATTTTTTGGTCGTGGATTGCTTTATCCATTTTCCTTCATCTTATGCCTTGGGCTTTGCTTTGTTGTTGAAGATCTTCACTTTAAGGGTTTCAAGAGGTGTGGAAATAATGGAAAAGGGTTAGATGGATTGCTTCATCCATTTTTGCTTCATCTCATGGCTTGGACTTTGCTTTGTTTTTGAAGATATTCACTTTGAGTGTTCAAAGAGGTGTGATAATAATGAAAAAGGATTAGATGGGAGGCCCCAATTATGCCTAATGATACCTTTTCATAAAATAAAAATTTTTGGTTATGTTAATGCCAATATGGCCTATTGCTCACATCTGTGGGAGGGGAGCTTATAAGCTCCATCTGATGCTTTAAAATTAATGTGTGTATGCCTCACCGCACATAGATTAAAAGGAAAAGTATTTTTCTCAAAGTAATCGATAAACAGTATTTCTTTAATAGGCGTGATTTTTTTCTCATGCCAAGAGACTCTCCTAAATGTTCTATGTTGATGATGCTATCAAAACCTCCACTAGTAGATGTCACTCTAGGACTTGTGTAAAGCTCATGCAAAAATTGCTAGGCAGGATGTCTTTGTAGCTTTTGGCCTCCCATCTCTATGGTTTCTTGCTACACTCCTAATAGTTTATTCCTTTAGCCTTGAGACATACTAGGGGTTGGCCCATTTGTCTTGGAGTTCTCACCCTAGATCTCAATTCATTAGCTTTGCTTTATCCTATGCCTCGGCCTTCACTGTGTTGTTGAACATCTTCATTTTGGCAATTTTGCAAAGAGGTGGGGAAAGAAGGATCACATGGGAGGCCCCAATGGTATGTTTTCAGAATACATATTTTGTAGATCCATGTTGGTGCCAATATAGCCTAGTGCTCACATGTATGCGAGGTTAAATTTCTATCCCTAAGTAGGGATGCTTTGGAATTTAATGTGCAAATTTATGACCCCATATAGGTCAAAAGGACTAACCTATTCCATAACAAATTGTCCAAGAAGATATCTCATCTCCTTCAGACTTTGTTGCAAGACCAAAGCCTTCTTAGAAGTTTTATGTTTTGCACAAAGTGTTTGTCTTAGCATTCTATAGTGACAAGAGCATGCATCCAAAGCTTACTTACAATGTGACAATTGTGCCAAAAAAATATTTGTTACTTGTCAAAACCTTGGCCTAATTGTCTTATTAAAATATGAGAAAATTGAATGCAATATGATAGATACTATCTTGGTATTGCAAGTGGGAGTGCAGCCCTCCTTTTGAAGGCAAGTTTGTGCTGATAACATTGGTTCTTCTGGACCTGTATCGAAACATGGGCATAATGTCCCTCCTTTTCTAGGTGCTAGGTTGGATGGAGTTGATGAGAAATGGAAATAATTTCCCATCAGAGACTTTGGAAACACATGAGAAGATATTTGATTAGGGGAACCCTTTGATAGCAACAATGAATGCAATGGGGGACAACCAAGCAAGGGATACCAATCTAAAGATGATCTATTGTTTGGCTCTTTGGGTTAGGGAGTGCTTGTCTTGTAGTCAAAATTCTTTCATACATAGTACTTTGATTAATTATTTTTTATTGTAAGCCATTTGTGGGTTATGTTTCCTGTTGTATTGCGGTTTATGTTATGGAAGTATGGGAGCGCGATAGGTAGATTCTTTTTGTTATGGGAGTAAGGGAGTTCAATAGGTAGATTCTATTTCAAGTCACAATTGGTTTATGTGGGATGAATAACAATATGGAAAAACCTTTTTTTAGTTATTGTTTCTATAGAAATAACTTAGTAAAGAATTAAACACTATCATGACATGTATCCTTAATAGAGATGTTTTTTATTTTTTATGTCATGTAATTTGTATTTATAAGAGGAGTTAGTGAATTATTTGAGGCAACCATGGGATGATGGAATTTCTTACAAAACAAACAAATTTTTCAACTTTTTCAAACCATGAAATAAAACAAAACAACACAACTACACAAAATGAACTACGAACTAATTGTTTACACAAAATGAACTACGAATTAACTGTTTCTTCAAAGTTACATCATTAGCAAACAAATCTCGTCATAATAACTGTGTTGCATTGTTCCAAAGATTATCTCACCTGAACCTCCATACAAGCTGTCTGGATGGACCCCAATCCTTCACAAATGGTTCAAAATCATACATCCTTAGAGATTGCAAAAGGGAAAGTAACTAGTATTGAGAGATGGGCAAAATAAAGATTGATTTTCATGCATCAGCAACTACAATGCCTGAAAGTCAATCTTATTTGATCCTTTCTCAAAGAATCTCATTCAGTATCTCCTTCTAAGCTCCAAACACCTTGCATCATTCATGGCTCGCTCAGAACATTGATTGCCTTATCTTCTTGAATGAAATGATCTCAGATCTTGGGAGAATCTCATATGAGAGAGGAAGTGCTGAGATTTGAAGGAGAAGCATCCAAAATAGAGAAAGAAGAAGGTAGGTTGAATCTCATTCAAAAATCTTGAACATTTTGAAAGAATGAGTGTGCTAGAGAAGTGATGAAATTTTGGAGTGAGAGTCCATCCCATGAGAGGGAGAATAGAGAAAGAAGCTTCCCTCTCAAAAGCCAACAAAAATTTTGAAAAGAGAACTGAAGCAAAGAAAAATTCGAAATGGTACTCAAAAATGAGAGGGAAGCAAGAGGAATGAGAGAGAATGAAAGGAGTGTGGTAGTTGGATGGGAGGATTTGGTTTCAGGTCAAATGGTATAAGTTTGGTTGAGAAACTAGTTTTCTTAGTTTGGTTACAGTTAAAAAATGTGATGGGATAGTTGAGGTAGCAAGTGGGTGCTCTACCTCATTGTTTGGGCCATTGAATAAAGAAATGGAAAAGTCAAGCCACTTCCAATATTCTATTTCCCTCCACCAATCAATATTCTATTGGGTTTTATTCACCTTATTCTTCCATGTCACCGGTCCAAGGGCTACCTTACAAGGCCCTTTTTGAGTCAAAATTATATGTAATGGTAAATGTGATTAAGCCCATGAAGAGGGGGAGATAGTTACCTTCTAAACTTAGCACAAGGATCAATATTACAATATGTTCAAAGTCACTCAACGAGAGGCAAACAAAGTGTTCCAATTGTTAGAGAATTGTGTCACACCCCTCGTTTTGAGATGGATGAAGAAAGCCAAGCAAAGATGTGTAAGGCAAGCAACAACCATCAGTATCATCAGAACCATCAATAAAGATGAGTGGAGATTTGTCGTCCAACAAGTTTGACAAGCTCTCAACATAATCAATGGAGCACATTAAGGAGAAACTCTCAACATGCGAAACATTCCTAGCATATTGGAGGGAGAGCATAAATGCCAATTAGTTGTAAGATAGAGGAGAGCTAATAATATAACCCACTACTCATCAACTACTGGAATTGAGAGGGTAAAGTGTGTTAGTAAGGATTAGACTATCTTATTTTAAGGAGTACCAAGAAATGTCTTCGAGGCTTGGGTGAGTTTTATTAATGTCTATTCAATTGGTATGGTAGGTTTACTTTTTCCTGGCAATAAGAGGAGTGTAACCCGAAATAGGTTGTACTCATTCCACTGTCTCTAAGGAAAAACTTGACCACCCACTCCCCATTACATGAGATGGTAAAGAAAATTGGCGAGTTATGCATGAGGCGAGTAGCAGGTCAATAAATGTAAGGGAGGAGGGTCCCTTAGCATGCATTTAGATAACTAGTCGTACATTTAATAAAGGCCTACCTTGAAACTTTAAACTCTGATCATTAGACCCTAACCGCTCATTAGCAAGGATAAAGGGCCACCTAATAATAATCTATCCCCTCGGCCAACACTGCTAATTCAAACTCCATTAACCGTGTATTTGAAGCGTTTAGCACAAAATGTAAACAAACCATATCCATAAAATTAGCACGACACAAATGACGACAAGATCAACCAAGCCTTGAAAATGTAAATGGTTGCATCTTTCTGCCATCTGAGCATCACGGGATACGATGCAGTGAAGAGATATAAGACCTTTGCAGACAGAGAAATCTTTTGCAAGCAAGAAAGGAGAATTACTCAGCTTCTCTGCAAGATCTGCCGAGCAGGGAGTAGAATAATTCAAAGTGTGAGGAAAATCTATCCAGAGCAATGTAATAAGAGGACGAGATCAAGAAGCCTAGTTACAGCTCAGATAGTTTACATGAGCGTCTGTGAGCATGAAACAAAATCCACAAAAATATTATATAGCCTGCATCATTACACCTACATGTGACAAGGCAGCCTGTCCAAAATCTGTACAATTAGCCCTCAGCAATCCGCCCACAACTGTACACAATTACCTGCTGCCCATCATCGTCCTCGCAGGGTACTATAAACGACAAAGAATCGTGCCATAAGACAAAAGGAAAAAGAATGGCCTACTTCCATAGTAGTATATCTAGCTTCTGTGTGCTGAATTCAGCAGATGCTCAAGTTACAGATACTTTCATGCATGCCTTATGCTTCTGCTCTTAGCTTGGGTTCAGACGAATTTATTCTCTCCTTGAATCCGTAAGTTACATCCCCAGCAGCTTTTACTACCCTGTAAAATGCCCCGCTCACCCACATCCCTCCTGTTTGCACAAACTTGTTGTTCACAATGGCAGAGCCAGCACTTGTCATCCCCTGCTGAGCCAATACCAAGGCCGATCTAGTTCTCTCGCCTATGTGATACTTCTCGTTCACGGACTGCACATGCCTGTTCACAGTAGAAGCCCCAGCATTCAGTTTGTCCGTGAAACCGATCGTCTTCTTGAACGAGGCCACTCGGTTCGAAGCATTTGCAGTGAACTGGTGTTTGTCATCGAAGGATTTTGCTTTCCTCAAAGCATCTTTCCCCAAAACATAACCCTTGGAGATCATACTCGTAACCATATCCTGAGCCCTCGTAACTGCTTGACCCGGCTTAGATTGCTGAGCCTGCGATAGAGACCATTTGCATCATCGATCAGCACCAACTTTCCTTCATTTAACCCGAAAACGATTCCACAGTATAAAGAGAACTCAAAGTGACTTCGTAGAGAAAGGAGACAACATGCGGAAAGTTTAAAGGATTTGTTCGCAGATCTAGGCATACCACAGGTTGGACAGCTTCTTCCTCCCATCCAGCTTCCTGATCCAGCTCTTCCAAAGATAAAACGCTCACCGGTTGATCCACAATCGTCGCACCCTGATGCAACGACCACCGTAACGAGAGGATATAAGTAATGAGTGCGAAAACAAGTAGATCCGGGAGAAACAAGGAGATAAGAACTTGCACCACGGATGAGTACACAGAGGACAATGGCTACTGTAGACAACCTTGCATGGACCTGATAACAAACTTACAGAGAGGAGCACAGCGGTATCAAGTGCCTCAGCGTCTCTGAAAGTTACAAAAGCCACTTGAGCCCATTGCCCGTCGCTGCAGGCAAAGTGCAAAAGAACGCTTGTCAGAGGAAGCACGGCAAAAGAAACAAGGCAAAACGGAAGCTCTTGCAAAGAAGCTCTTGAGGTAAAACCTGCGCAAGTCAATGTGGTTGATATGCCCAGAGAAGGAGAAGAAATTTTGAATGTCACGCACGGTTGCTCGCGAGGAGACATTGTTAACCTGCACGGTGTAGCCTGGCATGGTGATGGGCTGGATCGGTTTCGGTTCCAAGAAGGCGCTACAACATTAAAGCCGAGAAAGAGAGATGATCCTGCAGAACAAAGACAGAGATGGTGGTTATTCATGAGGCACTTTCTGTAACATGAATCTAGCTCAAAAACTGCCTGAAGATGAGAGGACTGAGCTGCACATGTCCCCGGAGTAGATCTGCATCAGTGCAGACCGGCACCAACTTCCTTGCACTGATGTACCCACATCACTGTGCTCCCTTCACCTACTCCCATCATAATTTCAAGACGGCAAGAAGATGCAACAAAAATGCTCAAACCACACAGCTCACCTCTGGGGTCAAGTCCAGGAGCTGTGGAGTCATGTGCAGCTTGCAGAAAAGAGGAGCAAATGCAAGCTGCAGAAAGAGATGGGATCTTGGAAATGGGGAGCTAGCTGATAGGGGAGCTTGATAGGATGAAGAGTAGAGGAGGAAGAAGGGTAGTGCTGAAGGGCAGAGGAGATGAAGGACAAAGACTATGGCTATGGCAAATGGGTGGGGTGGGATTCAAATGGTAAAAGCCAGAGATGGGCTATTGAAATCCAAAGCTAATGAGAAAAGAAGACGACGACGAAGGATTATGGAAGGGACCCTCTTTGCTTTGCTTTGCTTTGCATTGCATTGCTTTGCATACCAAGAATCTTGCCATCTTTATTACTTATTCGAGCCTCCTATAGACGTTAGTAGTTACTTCTTTTTTCGAATTTCGTTGCCAGCATTTCTTAGAGCAGCTCCCCGCGTAGCTCCCGACGCTAGGGAGATTCCGAGACAACATGCGGCTCTGCGATCAATTTTGCATCCCTGCGTGTAGAAGAAAGCTTGATTTACATATTATCTGCATCCTCCAGTGGCTTCACAGCCTCCACTGTCCCCCTTTCCACCAATGGGAGAGGATCTTTCCTCCCAGCAGTCCAATGCTAGGCTGGAATCTGAGTTTTCAAGCTTTCTGGGATGCCAGGGAGCCCTCCTGCCAGTAGGGCTCCCCTAGAGCCACTAGCTCATGTAGGAGAGCCCTCTTAGGGCCTCTTCAAGGTCGCCGCCCCTAGCATCATTGCCCGTTAAAACTGACTGAAAAGGATTCGTGATCGTTTTCATACCAGTAGAATGGCATCCTATCGCCATCAATGCTCACAGCTCGACCTTGACGCTGCCAATCGCCTGCCTCCCTCCCTAGGTCCTTTCCTTAGAACCATCGTGTGATACCCAATGTTCGTTGAACTAAGAATTGGGTATCACTGTCACACCATAAGGGTGGATTTTGGAGAAGATGCATTTATGGCTCTTACATAAAGCACCACAATGGCTGGAGTGGATTTCCATTACATTTCATTGGCTAGAGTCGTCAAGAAAGTTGCTTCTCCAGGGGTGCCCCTCCTCTCACGGCAAGGCTCTACTTCCCTCTGACACGCAAACCAATTCACGTGTGATTTGGCAAATTTGTGAATTGGAGGACTCGTGTGACAAGGCTCTTACTGCTCCCAAGTTCCTTTCTCACAACCCATTCAATGTCTCAGCTTTTTCCTCACACCCTCCCCTATGGTCCCTCCCTTAGAATTATTGTAGCCTTTTGGCTCTCTCTTGGCCCTCGTCCTTATGCTTTGCTCACATCATGGGCTTTCCTAGCTTGCAACTTGTCGATTGCCGAACATAACCCCCTCCCATGATGTATATTATGTGCACATGATATCCCCACTTGAAATGAAAAGAGCAATCGTTATTTTATTTGCTAAGTCTAAGTCTGCTTTGTTGAGTCTCCATACCTATTGGAGTAAGCATAGGATTGTTTAAATTAGAGACACCAAGCTTGATTTTGCTCAAAGGAGGCCTATTCAGGTAACACCTAGTTTTGGGCAATGCATGATGTCAGAAGGGGCTGAACCTTTAGGTGCTAAACTTGCCAATGACCTCCTCATAAGAAGAGCATATGATAGCCCACAATGATGGAAGGGATTTTTTTATTTTTGCAGAAAACCAAAATTGTATTAAAGGCAACAAAAATTGAGGATACAAAATGGGGAGAAAAACAACCTCATGAGACACGCATGCAAAACAATTCTATGTATAACCAAAGAAATAGCATAAAGAGACTGATGTTTACTTGAGAGTTGAGCTCAGATCCAAGATAACTTCTTCCTGAAGTAGACATACACCATGGCACTTGTTGAAAACCATCGAATTTCTAAACTTTTAAAATGTGCCTAATCACTATTGCCCTTACCAATTGCCAACAACTAAAAATCGCATCATTCAACTTACCTTTGTCACTGCGAATAGCATTCTTCCAAGTCAGATGTATAACCACTAAGAATCGTTCCATTTACTAACTTTCCACACCATAAACCTCTGGTGACCAAACACTCCTAGAAAATATGCATGTGGGACTCTCTCCTCACCATACACAAAGGACACATAGGGGAGATTCTGGGATTCCATTTAGCCAATCTAGCGCTTATTGGTAATTTACAAGCAATTGCTGTCTAGAGTAACAAGTTGAGTTTGAAGGAATGGGTTGCCTTCCAAGCTCGCAATAACCTATAATCCCATCTTGACAAACTATCAAGAGGAGCATATGCATTCCATTGTTCCCTCACCATGAGTGCTACCCATTGCACACCATGGATCATGAAAACTTTAGAGGTGCATCACTACAGGGGCTTCCTGAAAGCATGGACAAATCCCTCAAAGAGAACAGGTGCCCTTGAGATTACGTTTAGCAGCTAACCCTCCTTGATTCTACCCAAAAGCAAGCATAACATCCTCATCTCCTTGTCACCAAGTTGAAATCGTCTTGAATTGCATCAATTGATTGCTAGTCACTAATCTTTGGATCCCATATATCCTGAAAAGTTTCGAGTTCTTTCCTAAAGAGTCTCTTAGCCATTCTCGGATGGCTTCGAATCAACAAGGGTTCTTGCTCAAAAGCCCAACTAGAAAGAACCATCTCTATGAAAGAACCTCGACCCTGCTGACCAGCAACATCAATTTACATTATTTTTCCACACTTGCGTCAGTCTAGAAAGGATTTCAAACGGCAGAATCCTAAGAGCAAACCTCTATCCAAACCAAGAAATCTTTCCCATGGTTGATTGCAACCCAATTTTACCATCCATTTGGAGCATAGGGCATCACACTTATTTGTCATTCTTTCCTATCTAAAACCTCCCTTACATTTAGTTATTACTACTCGATCCCCAAAGAAGGCATGTCACTAATCTATCCATAGAAATTTCCTCATTAAAACATTCAATTCTTTAAGACTACTTGATGGAAAGGAAAAGACGAGAGAACATGAATAACAGAAGTAAACAACATGCTGTGTTTTGCAATTGTGACTCTTCTAGCTTTTACCCATCCATTTCTCAAACTTTAACATTATTCTCTGCATACGCCGCTCGGATTTATCTTTAAGGAAGACCCCTACACCAACAGGGCAATCTAGATATCTGAGCATCTAACCTGATTAAATCAAAACTGCTAGCCTAATTAAGAATGTCATCCCATTAAAGCCACAAAGCAGTTGTCTTGGTTGTATTAACTTTTAAACAAAAAATCATTGCAAAATCATCAACACTTTGAGGAGATTCCTAACATTCTCTTCAGTTCCAAGCAATAAACTAGTGTTATCATCTGTAAAAAATTATGAACATAATTAGGATCCATCAGGAAGTGGCATGCCCTTAATTACTCCATCATCATGATCCAATTGGTAAAGTAACTGTTGTGTTACAATTGCGAGCAGTACGGAAGCTTATGGGCTTATGGAAGGGAAATATTGAAATGATTATTGAATACCAATCTAACTATAATTATACACTCTAAGTTGCCAACACACCTACTACATTCCCTCCAAACAAATGGATGCAAGCATGGGCATAGGTGTTAGATATCAATGCTCCACTCTCGTGTAACTACGCGAGAACCAGCTAACTCTACTTGTAAGCCCCCCCTATGAGGAGAAGGCATTTGAGTAGCTTGGATATCTGGCAGGTCTTGGTTTGGACACCAGATGGGGGCCATGTGTTGCCTGATGGCTGGACGGCTTCAGATAGAGTTGGCACACTGCCAACTAGGCTACATGCAAGTGCGGGAAGGCATCCCTTGACTGACCGCACTGAGGGTAGACAGAGCATTTCCCAGGGCAGCCCACTCTCGGGTTACGGGGCCCGTTTGGAGCCTCAGATGATCCCGGATGGCTCTGGGCTGAATGGAGTCCGTAGGTTAGTTGCTCTGTTTTGCGCACCGGTTCTATCGTATGGTCAGTGGCCTATTTCAGGACCGACCCCCGGTCGACCGTTTTGGGCGGACTGGGTCGGTCACCCAATTGAGCCTAACTGACTACAACTAGTGGCTATATAAGACCAAGCCCGTGAAGCCCATTTCATCACTGGCTACAGCAACCCTGATTCTTTAGCATCCAGCCTCCGTCTTCTACTGTTTTCACCATGTCATCGAAGCTTCTTTCACAGGAGCGCACGGTTGGGAGGCAGCGCCATCTATTGTATCAGTTCTACAGTAATCAAATTTTTAATTCTCCATACTATCTTATTTTCTCTCTTGCGTACAAGATCCTGTTATCTGTTGAGCACAGACGTATTATTTTCTTACATGGTATCAGAGCCTGGACTCTAGCAAGAAGATTTGGTAGTGTGTTTTCTATTTGCGAGCAAATTGTGAGAGATGGCCTAGCCCGCAAGACTGCGAATCCCACCGTTCGGCGAAAGCAGATTGTGAGAGATGGCCTAGCCTGCAAGACTGCGAATCCCACCGTTCGGCGAAAGCGGAAAGTTGGATGGCTCTAACTATCCACTCTAGAAGTTCAAGATGAAGACCATCCTAAATGCATACGAGCTTTGGGACACTGCTACCTGGGGATCCAACCAATGCAGGACAACAGATAGTACCAACTGCGGATGAGATTCTCACGTGGACAAGAAGAAATGGAGATGCACTGTGTTCTATTGTCTACAGTGTTAGTGATTCCGTCATGGCATTAATTCAACATGTCACCACAGCAGAGGAGGCATGGACGGTCTTGAAAAATCAGTACGAGACCACGAATCAGACGCGGATTCAGAATCTAGAGACTCAACTCACGAACGAGAAGTTTTTTGAGTCTGAAGCGGTAGAGAAGTTCATCAACAGGGTGAAGAATCTACGTGATCAGATGACTGCAATTGGCATCACCATCACCAGCGAGAATCTAGCACGAAGGTGCATACGGATTCTCCACCAAAGTATGACGGTCTTGTTATAGCGCTGAATACGCAGAACAAAAATTCGCCCCTCATTTTTGAGGATTTCAGCGCGATGCTTCTGGAGGAGGAGATGCGTCAAAAGACGAGGACTGGTGGAGAAGATTCGGCTTTCTGGACCGGATAAAAGAAAGGTTAGGGTAAGGACTCTAGTAACCCATCTTCTTCTTATGATAAAAAGAGAAAGAAGAAGATCAAGTGCTTCTATTGCAACAAGGCAAGGCATAGGTAGAATGAGTGTCGAAAGAAGATTGCAGACGAGCAGAACGGAGTAAAGAAAGAGTCCAGCAATAGTGCGTAGGCAGTACTAGTAGAGCTGTTTGTCGCAATTGACGAGATTTGCACGGAGGCAGTGTTCATGTACTTGCGGATGAATCGTGAATCATTGACAGTGGTGCATCACGCCACATGACCAGTCGGAAGGATTGGTATACCTCTCTATAGCCAGTAGGGAATGACATCCTAGTAGCAGTCGGCAATGATGCAAAATGTCCAACAAAAGGAAAAGGTATGATTGCTCTCAAGTTAGATGGAGTTGTAAAACAGTTGTTCGATGTTCTTTATGTGCCAGATATCAAGAGGAACTTGTTGTTCCTTTTTGCAATCACGGATCGGGACCTCAAAGTTCAATTTGATAAGAATGGTGCACAGATTCTGGATCTTCAAGGGAAGGTCATTGGTAAAGATACGCGGCGCAACAACATTTACGAACTCTTAGCTTTCAGTGCTCAAGCGGATGTGAAGAACACTAAGCTGTGGCATGAGAGGCTTGGTCATCTAAACCTTAGTTCTTTGAAGGAGATGCATAAAAGTGGAATGATTGCAGACCTACCAAAAATTTCAGATCTGCCCGATGTATGTGAAGCTTGCATGATGGGCAAGCAGCATCGGCATCCCTTTCCTAAAGAGGCCAGCAGGGCAAAGGCTCCTCTAGAGCTCGTTCACACGGACCTCTGCGGAAAGATGGAGACGGAAGCTTTGGGTGGTTCCTACTACTTCATGATGTTGATCGACGACTACAGTAGAAGGATATGGATATACTTCCTGAAGACTAAAGATGAGGCTTTTAGTAGGTTCAAGGAATGGCATGTAATGGTCGAGAAAGAAATGGGGAGGAAGGTGAAGAAGTTGAGATCAGACAAAGATGGAGAGTTCACATCAACTGAATTTGAAAGTTACTGCAAAAGTCACAGAATCAAGAGGCAGAAACCCCCACCACATACATCACAGCAAAATGGAGTAGTAGAATGCAAGATGCACGTCATCTGCGAAATGGGCCAGAGTATGATGAAAGGGAAAGATTTGCCAAAGGCTTTTTGGGCTGAAGCATATAACACTACAGTTTACATCCTGAATCGTAGCTACACGAAGGCTATGAACGCAATGACTCCACTGCAAGCCTTTTCTAGTAGAAACCTTCAGCTGCACATTTCAGAGTTTTTGGATGTGACTGTTTTGTGCATGTCCGTGATGCTACCCGGACCAAATGGGAACTGAAGAGCCGGAAGTGTATTTTCTTGGGCTACAGTGAAGAGGTGAAGGGTTACCATCTCTATAACCCTGTTACCAAGAAGGTAATTGTAAGTCGCGATGTGGTCTTCTCAGAACAGCCACATCAATTGGAGGAGGATGCTTCCTTCCCAGACAACCAGGACCAGGATATCCATCTAGTACCACCACCAACAGCAGACCGAACTCCCCCAATGGTGCTTGGGAGGATTCAAGACAAAGAAGATGAAGAAGAGCTTGCAGAACCACAATGGCAACGGCCATTCCCGAAGTGGGTAAAGCAGCTTTTGGATGGCAGAGAACCTCCAGTCATTGAGGAGGAACCATTCGAACACTGCCGGTCCAAGAGATTAGAGGAGCAAAGAAGGGCGCAGGAACACTTGGTCAACTATGCTTTGATGACAGAAGTGATCCATGCTGATGAACCCAAGTGTCTTGAAGAGGCATAGGGCGATGATAGGTGGATGGAGGCTATGTAGTTGGAGTATGGCTCCATAATGAAGAACAACACTTGGGACCTTGTGGATTGACCACCAAAATGCAAGGTAATCGGAACCAAGTGGGTGTACAAGACCAAGTACAAGTCCGACGGCACGTTAGATAAGTACAAGGCTCGGCTCATGGCAAAAGGATTTGCATAGGTACATGGTTTTGATTATCAAGATACTTTTCTCCCATAGCTCAACTAACCACAATTCGCAGTGTTTTGGCTTTAGCTACCCAGGGAAGTTGGCCCGTGTTTCAGATGGATGTGAAATCTGCCTTTCTGAATGGAGATCTCAAGGAGGAGATATACATGGAACAACCACCAGGTTTTGAGATCCCTAGTTCAGAAGGTAAAGTCTGCAAACTGAAGAAGGCACTTTACGGGCTAAAACAGGCCCCACAAGTGTGGTACCAGCGAATTGATGCCTACTTTCTGCAAAACGGGTTCAGGAGGAGCCCATTTGATGCAAATTTATATATCTTCAGAGGAGGCAGGTGTATGATCGTGGTCCTTTATGTGGATGACCTTGTCATAACAGGGAACCATGAAGAGAAGATCTCGCAGATGAAGCATTTGCTAGGAAGAGAGTTCGAAATGACAAACCTCGGACTGATGCATTTCTGTTTGGGGATTGAAGTTTAGCAAGAGCCGAAACAGATCTTCATTTCCACAGCTGAAGTATGCTGGAGAGATATTGAAGGCATTTGGCATGGCTGAGTGCAAGACAGTTGGTACACCTATGGAGGTTGACGTGAAGCTCTCAAACGAGGATTCATCACCACTAGTGGATGAAGCGAAGTACAGAAGGCTTGTGGGCAGCTTGATTTACCTGTGGAACACACGGCCGGACATCAGTTTTGCAATTGGAGTACTAAGCAGGTTTTCCAATAAGCCTCGCGTGAACCATTGGAGAGCAGGGATGCGGGTGTTGAAATACATCAAAGGCACACTTGATTATGGCATCACCTATATCAAGGGCAACATCTTGACCGGATTCTGTGACTCGGATTGGGCAGGAGACGTGGACAGCAGGAGATCAGTGACAAGGTATTGTTTCTCACTTGGATCTGGAGTTGTGTCATGGGTCAGTAAGAAGCAACCCACAGTTGCTCTTTCTTCTACCAAGACCGAGTACAAATCTGCATGCTTTGCTTCTTGCAAGGTAGTGTGGTTGAGGAGGATTTTAGGGGACATGGGTGCAGTGTAGAACAAGCCTACACAGTTATCATGTGACAATCAGAGTTGCATGGCAAATGCAAAGAACCCGGTGTTCCATGCTCGCATAAAACACATTGAGATTCAATATCACTTTGTATGCGAGCTCATCATGGATGGAGAGGTCAACTTGGTGTACTATCCGACTGTACTTGTCCGACTGTACTGTCCGACTACAGAGAATGCTGCGGACATCTTCACGAAGGCTCTTGGAAGAGACTTGCTGGAGAGGCATCTTCATCAACTTGGCATTGGGCCGAAAAAGTAAGTTCACTTGTGGGTGGACATTGAGGGGGGTGTTAGATATCAATGCTCCACTCTCGTGTAACTATGCAGGAACCAGCTAACTCTACTTGTAAGCCCCCCATATGAGGAGAAGGCATTTGAGTAGTTCGGTTATCCGGTAGGTCCTGGTTTGGACACCAGATGGGGGCCATGTGTGGCCTGATGGCTAGACGGCTTCAGATAGAGTTGGCACACCGCCAACTAGGCTACATACAAGTGCAGGAAGGCATCCGTTGACTGACTGCACTGAGGGTAGACGAAGCATTTCCCGGGGCAGCCCACTTGTGGGTTGCGGGGCCCGTTTGGAGCCTCAGATGATCCTTGATGGCTCTGGGCCAAACGGATACCGTAGGTTAGTTGCTCTGTTTTGCGCACTGGCTCTATCGTATGGGCAGTAGCCTATTTCGGGACCGACCCCCAGTTGACCGTTTTGGGCAGACTGGGTCAGTCACCCAATTGAGCCTAACCGATAATGACTGGTGGCTATATAAGAGCAAGCCTGTGAAGCCCATTTCATCACTGGCTATAGTAACCCTAATTCCTTAGCATCTAGCCTCTGTCTTCTACTGTTTCCAGCACGCCATCGAAGCTTCTTTCATAGGAGCGCACGGTTGGGAGGCAGCGCCATCTATTGTATCAGTTCTACAGTAATCAAATTTTTGATTCTCCATACTATCTTGTTTTCTCTCTTGCGTACAAGATCCTATTATCTGTTGAGCACAGACGTATTATTTTCTTACAATAGGGACCCTTAACTTGACGACATCAATTTGGGCCCTAAATTTTTAACCCCTTAAACTGAGTTGACATGGTGATAACAAGGAGGCTAAATGCCAGAGTGTGTTATACATTACATTGATACTTAGCCCACACTGCATTGATACTTAGCCCACAGGACAAGGAGGCTAAATGCCAATGTGGGTTATGTACTATATTGATACTTAGCCCACACTATTTGCCCTCACAATCTGCCTGCATGGTCATGCTAATATGTGGTATATTGCATGCAGTCAAGCTTTAAAGGGCATATTTATATAGGAGAGTATAGAAGAATGTTGTTCACCATTTTTCTAATCTCCACCTATATAAATATGGCAAGAGTGGGTTATGCACTACATCGATACTTGGCCCACACTAGTTGCCCTCACAATTTACTTGCATGATCATGCTCTTATGTGGTATATTGCATGGCAATCAAGCTTCAAAGGGCATTTTTATATAGGAGAGATTAGAAAAATGTTGTTCACCAAATGGCAAATGCACCATTTTCATAATTTCCAAACTAGACTCCTTCTCTAATCATGTCCTGTTGGAAGTGGTGATGCAAGCAAGTTGTTTGCCAATGCTACTCCTGATTATAAACATCATTAATTTAAACACAAATTCTCAAGCACGGGATGAACTCAAACAAGGTGGCTAACCTTGAATAGAATGCCTTATTACCTACCTACTCAAACAAGTTGTTTTTCAATGCTACTCTTGATTATAAACATCATTAATTTAAACACAAAATCTCAAGTGGTGTGTAGGCGATGAACTCAAACAAGGTGGCTAACCTTGAATAGAATGCCTTATTACCTACCTCTAGGTTTGGTAGAAAGATTTATAAGAGGCCCTCAAGTTGACTTTAAGGTTGCAGCCTTATTCATGTAATGAGCTAAACGTTCTAGCAAGCCCAGATTAGTAGGCCCATCTCATGCAATCGGCAATCTTGCTTTGATACTCTCAACATTAGTTATCACAATGAATGCTATATTCATCAGTTCTCCACCAATGCATGGTTTGAATGCAAGTTGTAGACAAGCATCTACTCGTTATATAGCTTATGTATTCTCTTACATTGTGCTTTAACTTAAGAGTGGGCACTAGTGATTCATGGGCGTCCTCTTAGTGTCAAATTGGGAGGAACCATGTGTCGTGGCATCATGTGACACATATTTTTCTAGGCCATTGCACCTATATTACTAGGTCAAGCTAGCCAAATGAAGGCCATTGTCACCACTCAACCGACCTTATGATTTGTGGTACGCTTGTTTGACTTTTATGGTGCTCATGTTGTGACTTTGACCGATAAGAGTCGGGTTTGTTTGACGATTTCTTTTTTCAAGCCACTAACTCATCTATGGTTTAAGGTGAAAAAACCAAATTCTTTATAGATTCTAGAATGAGGAATTTATAGATTCTAGAATGAGGGTTTGATTTTTATGGTGCTCATGTTGTGACTTTGACCATAAGAGTCTTGATTTGTTTGACCATTCCTTTTTTCAAGCCACTAACTGATCTATGGTTTAAGGTGAAACAACCAAATTCTTTATAGAGTCTAGAATTCGGAAATTTGAATTTGATATGAAGAAAACAAATTTGGAGGCCAAAAAAACGCGCATTGTTTTGGCAAATATGATAACAAATTATGTGAAAACCTCAAATGCTATCGCCAATTTATGAGTTTGAAGGTTTTTGAAATTTTCAGAGGGAGACAGTGAACAGGTCCAGTCTGTCTCTAGTCACATACGCGAAGGGTGTTGCAAGGATGGGCATGGAGGACCAGCTCATGACACACAACCTCCAACCTCTGCTGATGCTGATGATGCAATACCCATTTGCAAAGGTGCAAACAATAGCACCTTCATCAGCATCAACGGCCCGCGTTTGCAATGGCAACTCCACACCCCTTTCCAGCTGCATGCAACCTGCCCAGATCTCGCTCAGCTAATGGGTACCCCGCTCCTGTTGGCAACGTCTCCTTGGCGCTTTCAAAAAGCCTTAGCTCAAGCTTCGCTCAGGTGGGCACATGACAGCTGCTTCCCTTCACGCAGATCTGTAGCCTCTTTTTAAGCTTTGATGTTGAGCCCCACCGCTGCTGCTGCTTCATGGCGAAGTCGACTTTTTTTTACGACATCGAAGCCTCCATCTCCATGCCCATACAATAAGAATGCAGAATATGTTCCTGAATCTACATGGCTGGCTGATGCTAGTGATTTGCCTGGTGGACCGTGAGCCGTGAGGCGCTGGAAATTGCCCATCCACAATTCCAACGCACTGCGCAGGCATTTCGAGCCTGCGTTTGTCGGTGGCAGTTGTGAAAAGTGGAAGTGAAGAGCTCGCGTCGAATGTGCGCAACGACAGCGTTGCCTTTATGACAATTCCTGTACACTGAAAGTGGATTTCTGACGTGAATTCAAGGGCTCCAGCAGCCCATTAACGTATCGTGGCACGTCCTCCACAAAGAAGGTTTCACAAAGTAGCATGCCCATGATCAAAAAAACATTGAGTAATCACTTGAAAAGATTTCCCAAGGGGAACGATTAATGAGGGGGAAGGGGAGATTGCCTTGGAGAAATCTCCTACTCATCATAACAACTTTAACATCCGAGTACACACACTATGGAAGTTTGAGAATAGGAAATTAGAGTAGGAGGTGCATTGACAACTACTATATACAAGATTCAATAAGACTTTGAATTAGAAAAGCAAATGGAACTTACAACTCATTTGAAAGTCATCTAGTTAAAGATTTTTCAAGAGCAAGGGACATCTTGCCACTTTCATTGTCATAAATGAGCTTGAAACAATGAATTAATATGCTAGAATTAAGGGGCTTTAGGATAGATTAATTGATAGTGCCACTTTCATTATCACAATTGACCCTTGAAATGTATTAATATGCTACAATTAGGGGCTTCGGGATGGTCGCTTTGATGAATAGGTCTTTGGATAGTCAAGTTCACGTATATAGGGTATGTGAATATGTTACATACAAGGGGAAAACCCTGATTTGGGCAACATAAAATGTTTCATGTTCATCACAAACATCGAAGAAGGTGGAACTTCACGGAGGAGGGGTTTGATAGGTCGAATCCAAGAATCCTTCAACAAGGATCAGAGAAAGATGATTAGGAGAGACTTTGTTTGGTACATGGCCTGGCTGACTGTGTGAGGCTTAGAAGGTTTTACTTGGTCGAACAGGAGAAAGGGTTCACATTTCAGAGCTGGGAGGATCAACATAATATACGCATCAGAGGAAGGCTGGTGGATGAGGAGTCCATTTAAAGGAGAATGCGTGGCGGGTACCGAGTTGTCCGATCACGTGATTAAGTGGTCTTTAGTCTTCCACTTTAGTCTTCCACTGGTGCAATGCAGGCTATTAGATGTGCCTTTCAAGCTTAATAACAAACTTTTGAATTCAAAGTGGTTTTGTGCAGGAGTTTAAAAGAGACCAGTCTCATACTTGTGCTAACTCGAACTTAATTATTCGACAGATGCACTTGAAGCTAAAGAACTAGATCGTGAATACAGAAGGGAAAGGAGGGCTCTAGTGACCACTTTGATTGTGTGCTACAAGCACTACGGGCAGCATTGGTCATGGCCTCTATGAATCAATTTTTGGCAACCCTCTTGGTTGAGATTAAAGCAGCAATGCAAGCCTGGGAACTAGAGGAGGTTGAAAAGGCCAAAATCAAGGGCAAGCAACAGTGGCTAGAGGTTGGCGATTGCCATTCTAAAGTGTTTTTCCAATTGATCAAGTGAAAGCATAAGCTTGAAATGATTGTCTAAGTATTGGATTCACATATTACTAAGTTTTGGAAGGTTACTAGTACCTTTATGAAGGAACTGAGTACCATTATGGGTGAGGAGGCAACACAAGATGACCAATGGCGCACTTTCCGTGGGTCTCCATCATTGAATTACTAGTCTTACTACACTAAAGCTTGCCATTAATGATTAACGAACTCGATCAAGATGAGTCAAAATGTGAATTGAGAATTGCGACAGTGCTAGTCTTACCACAAAAAACATTTAGTCATTGTGAGTATAAGGACAACTCTAATCTATTGTCTTTTACTGCAGAAACATTTGATCGCCTCTCTGATTGAGACGCAGATACTATCGAGGAACTTGAAAAAGCTCTGAAGCTCATGAAGAATGACCGATCCCTTAGACTAGACGGGTTAACAGTGGAATTCTTTGGTGAGTTTTGGGACCTACTTGGGGGTGACTTGGTTGCAATGGCCAAGGAGACAGTCTCTAGAGGCTCCCTTACAGAGGACGTCAATGTTGGGGTAGTTAAGTTGTTCCCCAAGCAACAAAACATGATTAGGGTCGATGATTGGAGACCAATCATGATGTTGAATGTCTCTATAAGGCCATACCTAAAGTTTTGGTGATTCGAGTTAGGGAAGTATATGCATAAAGAAGGTCTTCAAGCATAGATTGAGCTATGCCTTGCCAAGAGTGAGCTAGCAAGACTAGAACACATAAAATACTCATCAGCTAGACTGTATACCAGAAGATGGTGGGCAGGCAAATGAGATAGACCAACCAAAAAAACGTTCAAGATCATTCACAAGAAAAGAGCTATTGAGGAAATCCCCTTTTTGGAAGTCAGTGAAAATAGATGGGCACAGTCAAACACTAAAAACAATGATTTTATTTGCAGTCACTTTAAGACCATGCTATCTAGCATTATGCAATCAAATGATGAAGTGGTACGAGTGAGAAACAGATGCAAGGTTGCAAGACAAGGAGTAGTCAATGGTCTAGATCTTCAGAGTTTGAGGCCCCTCTCTCTCTGAAGGAACTCAAGGAAGCTGTGCTGTTCGGAGAAGACAATCTTCCTATTGAGTTTTACAAATATTTGTGCGATTGAGTTGGCCCCTGACAAGGAGCAGAATGGTTTTGTTAAAGGTCAATAAATTTTTGAAAACATCCTGAACATGACCACTGCTATGGATTATGCGTGTAGATCTGGTCAAAGAGCTATATTTTTTGGGTTTGATCTCAATAAGGCTTATGACCGAGCTTGTTGGGATTTCTTGTTGGAGGTCTTGAGTAGACTAGGATTTGGTTCTAGGTTTGCAAGATTGTCTCTTGTTTATTTGGGCATGCTTCGGCGATATTGTGCCATAATGGAGGTGTCATTGGGCAATTCGAGTTGAGGTGATCTGTCAGGCAAGGGTGTCCCCTTGCCCCCCTCTTGTTTGCTGTAAGGACAATTCCCTTTATTAATATGCTCCATACAATGATTAATGCAAGGTCCTTACATGGGCTGACCCTTCCATCTAGAGTGCAATTCCATTCACAATTGTTTGTAGATGATATCTTGGTAGCCTCATGGGAAGAGCCAGGGAGGGTTTCAACACTAATTCATATTTTAGAAAAGTTCTATTTTGCATCTGGGTCCATTTGCAGCTGGGGTCAAACCTTTGCAGTCCGCTCGGACTCTGGTCCCTCACCGAATTGGTTAAAGCATTTGGTTGTTATGCTTATTAGAAGGGGTGAGATAGTCTGCTATCTCGGAGTGCCAATTGGTCTAGGGGTGTCTTGTTGCAAGTGCTTTGATTGGGTTATGGAGAAGCTTAAATCCAAGCTTCGTGCATGTTTATCATTAGGGTGGAATGCAAGAGCTATTATCCTAACAAGATGTGTTAGCAGCATCAACCACCTATAATGCTACCTTCTAGCATTTCAGGAAGTCTTATTGGATGGAGGTGGAAAGGCTTTTCCAATCTTTTCTATGGGCCGAAGAGGGAGGACATAGAAAACTGCATAAATCCTGTGGGAGCCTCTCTCGAGCCTCTCAAGATGCCTAAAACAGAGGGGGGTCTAGGATTCCGTGATATCTATACTAAGAATGTGGCGCTTATTAATAAATGGTTACCAAAGCTCTTCATCATGGGCTGCTATCATGAAGTGGTTCCTAGAGAAGGCCAAGGGCATCAAAGTAGGGAATTGGCCATTCCTTATGTGGTATGATAAGCTTATGTCAGAATTTCCTATTCACATTGCAGGCTTTGATGTAATCGCTGAACTTGTCACATGGAAGGTTAAGCTCTCATGGAAAGGCCAAAGGGGAGTGAGAGGAGATGTGAGCCTGTCAAAAGGTATTTGGTGGAGTAGAGCTATGTGGTCGAATGGGGAGGCTTTCATGCTTCATGATTTTCCCAAGGCAAGACAATTGTTCAAACAGGGTATCAAGCCTTTGGCTAATATTTGGAACTTGGCTCAAGCTGATTGGCAGTCGGTTGAGTCCTTGTGGGTACACTTTGCATTAATGGATGGTGAAGTTGATATGCTGCATGCAATGATTGATTGCATTCCTAAAGGTTGGCCCTCTAATTGTCTATTGTCATTTGATAGAAAGTCTACCAATGGAAGCTAGCCAAAACTTGCCTCAATAAGGTATCTGCTAGGGAAACTTACAGGCACATGTTCAATGCTGCTCCACTATTTGCTAAGTTAAAACAAGAGATGGGGTCTACATAGAGCCACAGCTTGGTGGAGGAAGAGACTGCAGGGCATATGGAACCGTTGTGTTGGGGATAAAGCCAAATTGCTTCTTTGGAAATTGCCCTTTCAATGGTGGCTGCCTCTGTTAGAGGGAAACTTGCTAAGTGGATCTTGGTGAATCCTGAATGCCCTATTTGTGGGAGGTCAGTTAAATTGGTGAGCCACCTTGGCTTTGCTTAGTGGTACATGCTGTTTGACAAAGGGTGGAGGGGGCTATTTGCAAAGCTAGCCTCATGTCTAAGTTTTACATTGGCAAGCATGGGCAGCTTTCACTATTGGGTGATATTGCAAGCCTGCCTTCTACTTTGGTTGCTTGTTGGGCCTTTGTTAGGGCGCATGTCTATCTGGTTGTGTGGGATGTGCATAATCAACTAGTTTTTAGGCAGAGTATTTCTCTAGTTTACTGAGAATCAACTATTGTAGCTAGTGTCAAAGCTAACCTAGAATTCTCAGCTACTTAATTAGTTCAAAGATGACTTGGTTAGTTGCAACCTATAAAAAATAGCTGGTTTTCTTCTTTCCTTAGCTTAGTCTAGCTGCGTACAGTGTAGGTCTAGGGCTTCAGGCCCACTTTGGGCCACATTTTGTAGATTGGGCACTTTTGAGGCCTCGCTCTCCTCTTTAATATATCCGGATTTTATTTTCTATTTTTTTGAAAACATGAAGAAGGTACACAATTCATGAAGCCACAAAGTGTGTCTCCTTCCCACACAGTTGGGCTATGTTGTTGCCCACATTTCAACATGGTATCCAAGTTTTTTGTGCTTGTGAACATGAGCATGCCTCCTTATTTCATTCTAAAGGGAATCTTGCTTTTACTATAGCCTCTTGAAATGCTAGTTATTTTTAAAATGTAAGTGACCCCACTCCCTTTAGTATGCTAGTATTGTTTCAATTTATTTGTGTTATGTGTGGGGAGACTCTAACAGTCTTAGCAAGATCTTTCTTGTGCCAACTCTCAACTTATGTAGGAAAGTATGTCACAATGTGTCACTTGTGAGTTTTTTGTGGGGGTGTGAATGTTTGGGCCGAAGAGGGCTCGAAACGAGTGCCCTCTCTCATTTTCTACAATTTTGGGTTATTTCTAGGTGGAGACTCTATTGAAAAACTTGTTCCAACGTGGAACACAAAAACTTGCTAATTGAGGGCTCAAAAAGTAGTCCAGTACCTAGCCACAACCTAGGAGATTTCATCAAGGCTTTGAAAGATCATGATTACATAGTTGCCCTCCTATAATAGGCCTTTCAGGGTCTCATTGGAGGTTATACTCTATTACAAAACAAAGTTGCTTAGAGAAGCTTGTAGCAAGGTCACTCTGATATAAGAAACTCAAAAGAGCTTCGATTGAGTACATAGGTGCATGCATTGATGAAGAGTTCATCAAGTAAATCTAGCTTGCAATCAACACATCTAACAAAAGAGTAGGAAATACAAAAAGCATATTGTTCAAAGGCATGAAAAATAGGAGTTGATAAGATCCATAAAGGTGGCCTAGAAGGCCCTAAACAAGCTTAATGAGATGAAGCTTTTAGAAGGTCTCAATAAGAATGGCTAGAGTATAGAGGTAATACTCTATTATAAAACAAAGTTGTTTAAAGCGGCTTTTAGCAAGGTCAATCTAATACAAGCAGCACAAAAGAGCTTTGATGGAGTACATAGGTGCATACATTGGTGAATAGTTCAACAAATAAAGCTAGCTTGCAATCAGCACATCTAAGAAAACACTAGGAAATACAAGTTTTTTGGTCACTTGTTGGAAATGTTGCACAATTACTAAGGTCATGTGTTGCATGCTACAATCAGATAACTTTAGTAGAGATGAGTAGGATTCATATTCACTTAGTAGAACTGTGTTAGATGGCTAGGCTAATGGGATGACAGCACCATCAAACTCCACTACATTTGAAGTCGAATCATCCATTATGCACACAAACTTTCAATGGCTACACTTCAGTGATCTATCTTGCACACAAATGAGGGACTCAGAGGGTAATCTTGATAGCTTAATGAATGGTGCCACCAAGTATAGGGTGTCTTCTTTCACAAGTGGATGAGTACTTTCCCTAGTGGATTTACCTCCACTTGGCCCCCTCCCTCGCTCATTGAGCAAGAGGTCTTTGTCCCTTGAGGGGTTTATTTCTGCCACTAGGTCAAGTAAATGTTCCATGCTACTTCCTCTCGTTGATGAGGATTGTTAGCTGGAACATCTAGGGACTTGTGGCATCCCTCATTGCTGCCGCACAGACAGTAGCAAAACTGATTCGAAATCAGCTTCATCCAGGCGTTACTCCTGGCTCCATTGATGTCTTATTCATTCAGGAGCACAAACTAGATGCCAAAGATTGCACAAACTTAGGTAAATTACTTTTAGGCCACACTTTTTGGTCACCTGCTTTGGGCGCTAGGGGAGGTACATGCATTTTAGTTTTGGGCTCTTTTCTCCCCTTGGTTGTTTGGACATTGAGTTATCCTCCCCTCTAGAGCCCAGTGGATTCTTCTCTTGATTGGGTCAGACTCCAGTTTGGAATACAATAATTCATGATACAAGTTCCAAGGATGTGCCAAAAGGAAGTTATAACCGCTTATGCCCCTAACAATAGAGGGGATCATGTTCTATTCTGGAAGGAGTTCCTCTCTTGGGCCCCCATTGTAGATTTTTGGGTCATTGGAGGAGACTTTAACATGTTGGAGTTACCCTTAGATTAAAAAGGAGGTAGAGAGGGTGGCATCCACTCTTTGGAGAGGGCAATTTTGGATGCCTTCCTCTTCAATTTTAGTGGCAAAGATGCTTGGTTTGATGATGCCTTTCACACTCAATCACAGTCACTCTTAGGTTTGGAGAGTTAGAAATATTTTGATTTCACATTTCCTTAAAGGTACTTAGTTTTGGAGAATTAGGAATATTTTGATTTCACATTTCCTTAAAAGTACTTAGGTTTGAAGAATTAGGAATATTTTGAAAATCCATCTCTTGCCTAACCAATTTGATAATATCATAAAGAACACTTATTTCATTAATTTTGGACTCATATGTCTACATTTGGACTATTTCTTTAAATCCTTCCCAAATGAAAAGTTTACTTAATGAAAATGTCATTTGAGAATCAAAAGTTTACTTTCTAGCACCATCATTTCCACATAGTACATTTAAGAACATCTCTCTACAATGTTGCACTAATAATGTAAAAACTACTATTAAATCCTAATTTTGTATTTCTTGCTTTTAAGAACCGTATTCTTAAATTAAAAAATCCCTTGACTTATTAGTTTAAATCCATGGAAAACCATGCTCTTGAAGATTCACAAAATTTAAAAAACGTATATATAAGAGACCTGCAAGACTATTTTTACTTTCAACACAGAAAACTATAACACTCTTGAATATTCAAGAAATTAAAATGTTTATATAGACATAAGACCCTCTTTAGTACTCTAAAAAATAGCAATAGCTATGCTTGCAATTTTACATTATCATAAGTTTACAAGAAATATTGCTCTAGATGAGTCTTTGTACAAATGATCTGCCGTGGCCTTTTCAATAATTTATTTTTGCCTTTACAGTGAGTTAAGTACAAATGGGTGATCCAAACATGAAAGGACTTGCCGTGGCCTTTTCAATAATTTAATTCTTCCTTTATAGCTACTTAAGTAAAGTTGGGTGATCCAAACATTTGCTTGTTCGAATGTCCTTTTCTGTTGTCATAGAAATGAGTGATCCAAACATTTGCTTGTTCTTCGAATGTCCTTTCTGTCATCACTTGTCGCTTGAGTGCCATCTTCATTCACTCTCATTTGACCACCACCACCACCTTCAGTCTTTCTCGATATTTGAATGGCGTTATCATGGGCATTCTTCATTTGCACTATCTCCTTCTACTTCCTTTTTGGTGAGCATCTTTATGAACTCTGTAATGTGTGAAATAATTGGTTGCGGTAATTTTATTTTTTCTTCTACATCATACCCCATGTGCTTCTTTGTTTTCTTCATCCTCGATTTCCAAGATACTATGATTGCCTTTGTGGAAAGCTTTGAAATTACATCATGGTTTGGGACCCATTCATTTTTCAAACAATTACTCTACAATGTATTGTTATCTTGGTTTGCCTTCCTACCCCTTGGCTCATACCATACCGTTGTGAATGTTGTAGCTCTCCCTTGGTCATCCATGCTCACATCCACTACTTTTGCAACCCAAAACTTCACGTTCTCATGTTTAGCATCCGATGGTCGAACTGCAACAAAACAATGGACGTCTTTCTATTTGTGGCATAAACTCTCTCTTCTTGGTTCCACAATATGGACGTGGGAGCAGCGATTCAAACTCATTCTCAAAGAGACCACATGCTGGGCGCAAGTCATTACCAACATTTGGCCAAAATAAAGGCCGTTCTCCCTTAATATCATCTTCTCGCATTTTTGCAAGGTCCTTTATCAATTAGTAGGTCTTGTTAATTACAACAGTAGTGTGTTCCTTCCAAGAGGGCTTCCAATCAGAAAATCTTTGGAGCATTTCCTCTTTGTATGTAATAAAAGCTTTTAAGTCTTCTATTTCACCTTTGGATTTCTCATTGAATTCTTTTATGGGAGCCCATGTTAGATGCATTTCTTTGCTTAGAATTGAAGTTAAGAGAGAGTAAGGTTCTTCAGGTTCCCATTTTGTATCAAGAGAATGATGTTGCCACTGCATCACTAGTTTTTTACCCTTTAAGAAAAAGCAAAAATAGTGTGGAGCACCATGACTGTGAGAAAATAATACAACATCTGTGCTCAACAGATAACAGGATCTCGCACGCAAGAGAGAAAACAAGATAGTATGGAGAATCAAAAATTTGATTACTATAGAACTAATACAATAGATGGCGTTGCCTCCCAACCGTGCGCTCCTGTGAAAGAAGCTTCGATGGCGTGCTAGAAACAGTAGAAGACGGAGGCTAGATGCTAAGGAATTAGGGTTGCTGTAGCCAGTGATGAAATGGGCTTCACAGGCTTGCTCTTATATAGCCACCAGTCGTAGTCGATTAGGCTCAATTGGATGGCCGACCAGTCCGCCCAAAATGGTCGACTGGGGGTCGGTCCTGAATATGGCCACCGACCATACGATAGAACCGGTGCGCAAAACAGAGCAACTAACCTACAGTTGCCGTTCGGCCTAGAGGCATTTGGGATCATCTGAGGCTCCAAATGGGCCCCGCAACTCGAGAGTGGGCTGCCCCGGGAAATGCTCTATCTACCCTCAGTGCGGTCAGTCAAGGGATGCCTTCCCACACTTGCATGTAGCCTAGTTGGCGATGTGTCAACTTTATCTGAAGCCGCCCAGCCATCAGGCCACACATGGCCCCCATCTGGTGTCCAAACCAGGACCTACTGGATAACCAAGCTACTCAAATGCCTTCTCCTCATATGGGGGGCTTACAAGTAGAGTTAGCTGGTTCCCGCGTAGTTACACAAGAGTGGAGCATTGATATCTAACACCCCCCCTCAATGTCCACCCGCAAGTGAACTTACTTTTTCAGCCCAATGCCAAGTCAATGAAGATGCCTCTCTAGCAAGTCTCTTCCAAGAGCCTTTGTGAAGATGTCGGCAGCATTCTCTATAGTTGGACAGTACACCAAGTTGACCTCTCCATCCATGATGAATCTCAATGTGTTTTGTGAGAGCGTGGAACACTAGGTTCTTTGCAATCGCCATGTAACTCTGATTGTCACATGATAACTGTGTAGGCTTGTTCTGCACTGCACCCATGTCCCCCAAAATCCTCCTCAACCACACTGCCTCGCAAGAAGCAAAGCATGCAGATTTGTACTCGGCCTCGGTAGAAGAAAGAGCAACTGTGGGTTGCTTCTTGTTGACCCATGATACACTTCACATACATCGAGTAGATCTAAAATTTTTGGTAGGTATAAATCATTCCACTTTTATGCATCTCCTTCAAAGAACTAAGGTTTAGATGACTAAACCTCTCATGCCATAGCTTAGTGTTCTTCACATCCACTCGAGCACTGAAAGCTGAGAGTTCGTAAATGTTGTTGCACCGTGTACCTTTACCAATGACCTTTCCTTGAAGATCCAGGATATGTGCACCATTCTTATCGAATTGAACTTTGAGGTTCTGATCCGTGATCGCAGAAACGGACAACAAGTTCCTCTTGATATCTGGCAGTTTTACAACTCCATCTGACTTGAGAGCAATCGTACCTTTTCCTTTTGCTGGACATTTTGCATCATTGCCGACTGCTACCAGGATGTCATTCCCTACTGGCTGTAGAGAGGTATGTTTAGAGTACCAAAAGATACCCCAAAAAGATGAAGAGAAAGACACATTCATTCATGAGGAAGAAGGAAGATACATAGGCTCAAAAAAGCTTTATTTCATTATGCAATGACATCCATCAAAAAGATACATCCATCAAAGATACGTGAGGAAGTTACCATGCATAAGGACACACCCCTTCATATCTCAAGTGTAAATGCATGTAATAGTGAGTACTCTTTAGCCTTAGTGTAGTGCCTATATCCCCTGTTAACACTGGCACACCCGGTGGTTACTATTTTTCCAAAATAGTAGACTCGAACCCACAGTATTATTTCTAGTTTCAGTCTAATGCAATTTAGTAGACCCTCTTCATGATGCAACATCTCATCAATCCAAGACTATGCTGGAAAATAGAGAAAAGAGCTTGGTGCAGCACCAAGGTTTAGACTACTTCCAAACACAATTGTCCTCTAAATTACAAAAGATAGAAATTATTGTGCAATAAAGAAAAAACTAAGACATAGTGCATAATATCCCATTGTGCACAAATACAGTGTAAGTGCACTTATTCATGTGAAATTACAGTGCCACCATTTTTTATCAAAATGCCAGTGCTGGGAACCCATAAAATATAATGTCATCCATACATACTCATAAAGAATAAAAACATAGAACCATGAATGTATAAGAATGTCCACACTCCACTGGCATAGAGTAGACATGGCATAGGCATAGCACTACCCATAGAATATGTCAATGATGCTTCAACATCTACATCAAAATCATGCACTGACTCAAAGAGAACCAATGTTGCATCATAATGAAAATATGCATCAATCTGCATTTTGTTAAGCTTTTCTTCCAACATTTCCTTCTCTTTCAATTCCAAATCAACCTGTAATTGCAGTCTTTCAAATTTTGCCTTAATGCTTTCCATTTCCAAAGATATCGCATCTTCTTCCCTGCAAATGAAACATTTGATAGGGCCTTTGTATGACAGTAACTAATCTCTGTTGAATTTCCTGCCATATGTTCTGCCCTGTTGTTATCATCTCACTCATCATGGTATTAAAAAACTCGTCTGACACAAAAATTCCATCTACTTCCACATTTTCTGTCATAGAATTCTTCAGTTGTCTTTCCATTGTACTGAGAACTCTTAATCTTTCCTGTAACACATTGCAACTGGTTTGCAATGCTATGTTATTATTTGACAAAACATTCAGTTCTGTCATGAACCTGTTTTTATCTTCATCCAACCACTGTTTTAATGTAGATGATTTCAACTAAGCATTAGCCAATTGTTTCTTGACATCTTGAATTTCATCATCTTTGGCCTGTATTCCACTCTCTTTCCTGTTTGATACTGTTTGCCTGATCTTGTTACTACCAACACAGTAACCTGTTCTTTCAAAACTCCTTCCTTCTGTGTACAGTGTGCACAATCACATTGCACATGCATAACACTAAAGTCTTTCTACTGTTGCTCCTTAATTTCAGATGTAGATGCCACATCTTGTTCTTCTATTAGAACAACATTTGCTTGTGGAGGTCTACTTTGTTGATGTGTATTCTGAGCTGTCTGTCTTTGATTATCATTGAATCTAACAATAGGAATACCCCTTTCATTCCTATGTTTACACCAAAGAGGACACTTTGGACCTTGCCTATGATTCAACTGCCCACAATAAGTACATGGAACATCATTCATATTACATCCTCCCTGTGGTGGTGGTGGACCCCAGTTATTCCTTGGTTGGAATCTCCTTGATGGTCCTCCCCTGTCCCTGTTTCTATTAGGAGCAACTAGATTAGCTACTGGTTGATTAACTCTAGGTGCAGTTTGTCCTGGATTTGCCCTATTGTTGGGATTATACCAACAATAACTATCTGTATGGCCTGTCTTTTGACAAATATGATAGAATGGTCTTTCTTTCTGTTGTGGTAAAGACATGCCCATGTTCTTCAATGTGGCAACTATCTACTTATTTAAGTCAGTAGCTCCCTCATTTTCTTTCTCTTTCTTTTTCCTGTCCCTCTTTTCCTTCTCCTTACTTTTTCTTTTCTCCTTCTTTGCTTTCTTCTTCTTTTTCTTCTTTTTATCCTTTGCATCTAAATCATCTGCTTCATTGTCTGAGTCTGAGTCAGATGAGCTATCATCACTCCCCTCTGAATCTGTATCAGAGTCTGACTCAAATCTAATTCCGAGTCACTATCATGTCTGTGTTTGTGTTTCTTTCTTGAAGAGCTAGAGCCAGCTGTACCAAGCCTCTTTTCTGCTCTTCTTACTGCTGCCACAAAATCAATAAACCCTCCTACACCTGCATGAATATCAGTGCTTGCCATAGTAGTCCTTAATGCCATTCTCAAGCCTTTACAGAAATATTCACCCAACATTTCATTTGTGGGTCTTTCATTTACTGCCAGCCTCCTATTGATATCCAGGAACTTCTCAGCAAAGTCATCTACTAATAGGGATCTCTGCTTCATTTTTTTGATCTTTTTCAAAATATCATTTGGGGTCTTCTCCTTTCTAAATCTAGAAAAGAAAGCTGTCTGTAGTACTGCTGTATCTGGAAAATGTGCTACTCCATAGTGTTGGTACCAATTCATAGCTTTTCCCTCTAGTGTGGCAGCAAGTGTGGCAGCAAATTGCTGCTTCTTCACATCCTCACCATACAGTCCTACTAGGCCACTTGCCTCCCATTTTGTGCCAAACTAGGCTACATGGGCATCAGGGTCATCCTTTTTGGATTTGCCCTTGAATGTGGCAAATTTTACCTTCAGGTTTGCTGGATTTGGTGGGTTAGCCATTGGTCCTGGTTGTGGTATTGGTGGTTGTTGCTGCTGTGTTCCTATTTGCTGCTGCGTTCCTGTTTGCTGCTACCAAGCTGCAAAATCTAGTTTCCTTTTTGATGGTTCTTGTAAGAAACTATCAATAGAATCAAGAGATCCTAGCTCCTCATTTCCTCTACTTGTGCCTGTCTCATCTGTCTGTGCTTCTTGATCACTCAAATTCCCTGTTTCCAGATTGCCTACCTGTGTTGTACTGTCCTTGCCTCTTTGATCCTGTCTTTTCTTTCTTTCCTTTTCCTTCTTTGCTTCTAATCTTGTATAGTAGATGCCTAATCCTTCTCCTCTATACTCCCCAGACATGCACCATTCAATTTTGATGCACAATGTATTTGCATCTCACACAGGTTCTTTTGGTCTTGCACTTTTTGCACTTGTAAAACTGATAATAGTACCAGTTCTAGAGACACCCCTTAGATATAGATGGAGCCTGATTAAAGCCAAATGGTAAGATAGGCTTAAATCTTTTTACCTATTTCTGCCACACTTTCTGTCTTATCACCCTGATAACATCCAAAGGTAATTCTTCAAAATGGGTCTCCAGAAACTTTTGTGCATATGCCTCCTGCTCTTCCTGTTCTGTTGTCCAATGTTTAAACTCTTCACAAAGAACAGAAGCAAATGCTTGATCTTCTTCTTCTTTTGTTGTCCAATTGGCAAGATTTTGTTAACTGGAATACAGAACCAGAAAAATGCGAAGAATTCGCAGTGACACTTTGCAAATTGCAATGAACCTTCCTCAAAAGGTTTTAGATCCATTGTGCTAATATTGGATTAGTGGTCGCGACACCTGCTGCTGCACTATGAAAATGTCAATCGGCCTCTGCTCGCAGGCATGGCCAGCAACCGTGAGAACCTCACCCATATGCTGCCTTGAATAATCCACTTTAGATGGAGCCCAATGAAAGAACTAAAGAATTTCCAAAGATTCGGTAGATGGAAATCGTCTTCATCTTCTAAAAGAACACCATCGTTGCATGATCTCTTCCTTCTTGAGATCTGATCTTCCTTCTCCACAGAGTAGACTATGTTCAATGGAATTCTACATCAGAAAATGTGGTATCTCTCTCCTGAAATTGGATCTATGCATCTTTGCAATCTTTGTCCACCACGGAATCAAACAGAATGTTGCTTCCTGTAGCACATCTCAATCAATTACTGCTAAAAGTTCTGTGCCCAATAGTATATTTGCAGGATCACCAAGTGTTTAGAGTACCAAAAGATACCCCAAAAAGATGAAGAGAAAGACACATTCATTCATGAGGAAGAAGGAAGATACACAGGCTCAAAAAAGCTTCATTTCATTATGCAATGACATCCATCAAAAAGATACATCCATCAAAGATATGTGAGGAAGTTACCATGCATATGGACACACCCCTTCACATCTCAAGTGTAAATGCACTTAATAGTGAGTACTCTTTAGCCTTAGTGTAGTGCCTATATCCCCTGTTAACAAGGTATACCAATCCTTCTGACTAGTCATGTGGCGCGATGCACCACTGTCAATGATCTAAGGTTCATCCGCAAGTACATGAACTGCCTCCATGCAAGTCTCCTCAATTGCTATGAACAACTCTATAGGTGCTGCCTGCGGGCTGTTGTTGGACTCTTTCTTTACTCCGTTCTTCTCATTTGCAATCTTCTTTTGGCACTCATTCTGCTTATGCCCTACCTTGTTGCAATAGAAGCACTTGATCTTCTTTTTTCTCATTTTATCATAAGAAGAAGATGGGTTACCAGAGTCCTTACCCTTACCTTTCTTTGATCCGGTCTAGAAAGCCGAATCTTCTCTAGTCCTCATCTTTTGATGCATCTCCTCCTCCAGAAGCATCGCACTGAAAACCTCAAAGTTGAGGGGCGGATTTTTGTTCTGCATATTCAGCACCATAACAAGACCGTCGTACTTTGGTGGGAGAATCCGTATGCACCTTCGTGCTAGATTCTTGCTGGTGATGGTGATGCCAATCATAGTCATCTAATCGCATAGATTCTTTACCCTGGTGATGAACTTCTCTGCAGCTTCAGACTCAGATAACTTCTTGTTCACGAGTTGAGTCTCCGGATTCTGAATCCATGTCTGATTCATGGTCTCGTACTGATTTTTAAAGACCGTCCATGCCTCCTCCGTTGTGGTGACATGTTGAATTAACGCCATGATGAAATCACTAACACTGCAGACAATAGAACACATCACATCTGCATGACCCAATCCACCCAAAACGGTCGACTGGGGGTCAGTCCCGAAATAGGCCACCGACCATACGATAGAACTGGTGCGCAAAACAGAGCAACTAACCTACGGTGTCCGTTCAGCCTAGAGCCATCCGAGATCATCTGAGGCTCCAAACGGGCCTCACAACCCGAGAGTGGACTGCCCCGGGAAATGCTCCATCTACCCTCAGTGTGGTCAATCAAGGGATGCCTTCCCACACTTGCATATAGCCTAGTTGGCGGTGTTCCAACTCTATCTGAAGTCGTCCAGCCATCAGGCCACACATGGCCCCCATCTAGTGTCCAAACCAGGACCTACCGGATAACCGAGCTACTCAAATGCCTTTTTCTCATATGGGGGGCTTAAAGTAGAGTTAGCTAGTTCCCGCGTAGTTACATGAGAGTGGAGCATTGATATCTAACAATAACCTATCAAGGCATCACCACCTTTTTGTATAAAAGGTAGAATAAAGCTCTTCCAATCATACATCCTTTCAACCATTGAGCATACTGTTCCTTCCTTGTGGCCACCAACTTGCCTCCCACATTTTCTTATCAAGTCATCCATCGTCTCCATGTCCTTGTGCTTTAGTTCTCTTGAGACCATGCTAAATACCTGATCGATATCCTCATGTGTGTACCCAACCAACAAAAGCCCCAACTTCAACCTCATTGAAGATTCTATGAGCGATTAGCATTGAGAAAAATGCAAAGAAGGGTACATTCTTATTCTCTCATCTGCAATTGTCTTCATGTACTCTCAAAGTTGTTGGTAGGCGACCTTTTTCTGTATGTATATTGTGAATTGCCTTCATAACGGATGTTACAACTTGATTGCTATCATGTAGATGCAAGGAATCAATCCATATGTCTGCAAAAAACTTAAATCTATGCACTAACACTCCACATAGATGTGTCTTTAAAAAGTATTTTCCTTGTAGCTTAGGTGGAGTGTTAACGAATTGAGATAATGTTGTATTTTGATCCGTACCATCTACAATAATGCACATGTAATCATTTGGATGAGAAATAGCTTTCTCCTTCCAAAATGCATATTTTATTCTAGGATGTCGAACAGGTCCATGATGAAATTCTCTCTTTTTTTGTATGCTTCTTTTTGTTCTAGAGATGTTGCACTCTCAAGCGCTCACTTTAGATCATCACAGTCATTGCACTTTGACATTTTTTGCCTCTTTGGGACTTTAACATGTCCAAAGCTTTTTTTCCAAAGAGTATACAAAGTATGAAAAGATGCCGCAGCATGCCCTCTTTTCCTCTATGTTTCTCCAATAAAGATAAATACTTCTTTTTTAGTCAAACCTATCAGAAGATGCATTTCTAATAGATGGGGTTGCGGTAAAGCATTTTCATGAATGTAGTCTTTCAAAATTGCTGTTGCTGCCGCAACCATTGAGGCTCTTGTTTTGGACCTTCTTATGTTTCTGTGAATGTTAAATTTTACTCCATACTTTGCTTTATTAGCCAAATTCCAATATGTGCCATGTGATAATCCTGTAATAATGCAATATGCATTATTGCAAATACTTTTTCCATTTATAAGAGGCCTTATTTGTTGTCTTGAACTTCACCTTCTCTTATCGTTTACAAGAAAGCAAGACAGTTTCGTGAGTATGTATTCATTTCTTCTACTCCCTTTCCTTTGCCAGACATGTTCTCTACAACCCTTGATGTCATGTAAGTTAATGGATTGCGTACATCTACGCTTACTGTAGATCGCATTGATTTTAGCATAACATCTTCATTCATTACTCTTATTCTCTTTGGTTGCTTTTTTGGATCTGCCTAGACTCACTTTCGTTTCATGCATCTGTATGTCTGTTTTAGGACCTTTGGTACATCCTTATTTGGATTTGTGTAGTTCTCCTTGTAAGATTTATTTGTCACTGTTTTCATGGGATGTTGCATTCTTGATATTATTACTTTGATAGTCAAATATTGAATAGTCCTTTGTTGATCTCATCCCTACTTTTGATACGTTTGTAGAACCATTTGTAACATTAACTGTTTCACAGTCAAAGTCAAATACCGAATAGTTCTTTGTTGATCTCATCCCTACTTTTGATACAATCATAAAACCATTTGTCACACAGTGGCGATAGAGTGTCCAGAATGATCTTCAAACTCATCTATTCCTGAGAGAACATCAGTCATTGATGCACTTTCTATGGATTTCATAACTCCATAGTCTTGAAACTCCTCTACTCCTGAGAGAACATATATCATTGTGCATGATTTTCATAATTCCATAGTTACTTGGTTTGACTCCAAGAACTTTATCAGTATCCATGAAGCCATCCATGCTTAATAAGATATTACTTTTGACATCTTTGCCTAAGTTCTCTATGTGCATGAAGTCATCCACTTCGGATAAGGCATCACTTGTGAAATCTTTTTCTTTCTTGGTACCAATGAACTCATCGACTTCTGATAAGATGTCAGTGCTATAGTTGAGTGCATTGGAATCATCCATCTTTGAAGGAATAGAGCTTGGTACATTGGCATATTCTTTCAATTCTTTGATGTTGTAGTATACATTATGTTTATACCACATGCCAAGTCTTTCCAATCTTTAAAAATTTCATGTTCCATCTCAAATCCTTACCTATCGCATAGTAGGGACCATCCAATGAGATTGAGTTATCATCCATACCATCATCAATAACTTTTTGAATTCTCATCTGCGCAAATGCCCAGTGTTCCACTTGTTCAAATCCCAAGACTTGACCTTCTTCTACGTTCTTATTTGCAAATGATAACATTTGTAAAATATCTCCCACTCTAAATCTTGTAAAATATTTGCACTTTGTATTCCTGATAACATGTGTTGGGTAAGTCTCATTCGTGTCCCATGCAATAAATGCTTTGTTAGAAGTATTATAGGGCATAACATCTCCAAGGATTTCCATATCCCCACACTTATACTTTAGCTCAACACATGCATTACGAATCTTTGATACGATAACCGCCACCTTATCTTCACCAAGTCTTCTAAAGTGACAAAAAGAATTTGGATCACTTTCATGGATTGTAGCAAATGCAACTACTTCTCTTTTGTAACATAGAATCACCTCCATCCTCGGGATAAAATTTGTAGCCATCTCCTTTGTGAGTTTCCTTTGCAAACAAGCTATAATAACCATTATAAAGAACATTAGTCTCTTTTCAATAATCTACTTTATTAATTATTTAGAAATCTAGAACTTGTTTAGAAAATATGGGAGGTCTTATTTAGAAATCCATGTTTTCAATAAAGGATTTAGGATTTAGTAATTAGCAATTTGCTAAACCCAAATCCTCTAAACCCTACCCCTTAAACTAAACCCTAAATCCTAAATCCTTAACCCAAACACTCTAAACCCTAATTCTTGCTCTTTAAACCCTAAACCCTAATCTTTGCTCCCTAAACCTTAAACCCTAAATCCTAAATCCTAACCCCTAACCTCTAACCCCAAAACCTTAACTCCTAATATTGGCCCTCAAAACCATATATCCTAAATCCTAAATTCTAATCCCTTAACCCTTAATCCCTAATCCCTAATCCATAAACCTTAAATCCTAAACCCTAAACCCTAAAGCTTAAACCATAAATCCTAAACCCTAACCCCTAATCCCTAAACCCTAATTCTAGCCCTCGAAACCATAAACCCTAAACCCTAAATCTTAACCCCTAATCCCTAAACCATAAACCCTAAATCCTAAACCCTAAATCTTAAACCCTAACCCCTAATCCCTAAACCCTAAATCCTAATCCTAGCCCTCAAAACCCTAAATTCTATACCCTAACCCCTAATCCTTAAACCCTAAACCCTAACCCCTAACCCCTAAACCCTAAATCCTAAACCCTAAACCCCTAAATACTAATCTATAAACCCTAACCCCTAATCCTTAATCCCAAAAGCCTAGACCTAAACCCTTAAACCCTAAACCCTAAATCTTAATCCTAGACCTCTGAACCCTAAACCCTAACTCCTTAACCTTAAACCCTTATCTTGGCGCTCTAAACCTAAACCCCTAAACCCTAACCGCTAACCCCTAAACCCTAAATCCTAATCCCTAAACCTTAAACCCTAATCTTGGTCCTAAACCCTAACCCATAAACCCTAACCCCTAATCCCTAAACCATAAACCCTAATCTTGACCCTCTAAACCCTAAATCCTAACCCATAAAAACTAACCCCTAATCCTTAAACCCTAAACCCTAACTCCCAAACCCTAAGCCATAAACCGTAAACCCTAACCGCCAAACCTTAAACCCTAAACCCAAACCCCCAAACCCTAAACCCTAAACCCTATGAATGATTTAAGTAATATTGTTCATTTAAGTAATAGTTTTAATTAGGATTGATAAGTGGGAGTGGAAGTGAAAGTAGGAATGTGCCTCAAGGATAAGTTTAAGTCAAAAGTTCAATGCTGGCATGGAATGTGCATGGGTGGAATGCAACAACGTTGATAACCAACCCCATGTGCTTTTGGCAAGCACTATCTTCATTGCTTTAAGATGACATTTTAAGAAATTGCATTAGGCAGTGATTGATTGGTTGCCAATGCATTTTTTGTCTATGAAAGAAGGGGTTTCGACATAAGATGCATTACATCCTATGAGATGCCCGAAAAATCCCTAAGCTTCAATGTGGTTTGGGCCTTCAGATGTGGGCCCCTACAATGCTTTACTATTGACCAAGGGGATACCCACGATGTTTGATTGCTAGGCCTCATGGGTAGTTACTAGGTTCGGATGGGTTATTGAAGCTGGGAGGAGAACAAGCAATTGGGTAGTTAGACATTCATGGACTAGTATGATAGGATCTTCACCCTATTTTGTTGAAGGTGGTAGGTTTAGACCTAGTTATGGGTCTAATAAATTCTTCGAAGTTTCTTGGTCCTTCTTACATTGGAAAGAAAATGTTGGCTACATGGGGATGCCAAAGGAATCAAGACATAGAATACAAAGAATTTATCTACCTTATATGAATAAAATGGATGCTTCATAATGAGTCATAAATTTGGTTTTATTGATTTATATCATTCCATTTAAATAGATGTATAAGGATGATGGGGGTGGCCCCAATGGAAGAGAGAGAGAGAGAGAGAGAGAGAGAGAGAGAAGGGGGGGGTTGTGGTATTGTATAAAAGAGTTGATACTAGACCCCTAATTGTTATCTCATGGATAATTCTTGTGACATAATTTTCACCAAAATTGAAATAAGGCTATGCAAGAACATTGACCTTATGAAAGAGATAGTACTACCAGTGCAAGAGCCTCCTTGTTTGTTAAGAGATAAAATATTGGAAGTGGAGAAAGAGGTTGAATTTTTTCTAATTTATCATGAGACAATATATGTCCCTCCAAGATCATGTTAACAGGTTGTGCACTCATGGTCCTCAAATTGGAGAAGGAAAATATGTCTTCCCACCAAGATAGCTGGTTATAGTTTCTTACCATGTGTTGAGGATGGTGTAAATTGCACCATACCTTAAGGACATTAGGGGAAAACCCTAACCCTATCATGATTATGTTCAATACAACTTATTGTACTCTCTCTCTCTCTCTCTCTCTTGTACTAATACAATACTATCTATTTCTTTACAATACTAATATAGTAGAGCACTAATATTACTAATTAAGTTTCTATAGTAGAGTATTAATGTAGTACTAATATAGTGCAATCTACTACTATTGTAGTTCTATATGTTTCTCTATTACAACTAGTCTAATTGTTAGAACTAAGGTGGTATTGTTAGTTTAATACTAAACTTTTTTCTTGTAGAAATGGAATGCAGTTGGATTTCGTGTTACTCAAGCTACAGAGAAGTCTGGGAGTGTATGTGTCCAAGATGAAAATTTGCAAACTCCTAGCATACCATTTTGAATCCCAACATCAACAAAGAGTAGCATGGATCCGCACAATCCTTTTGTGGTAAACCCACCAATGATGTCATGGAAGATGGCAATCTCATGTCTAGTGAGAACCCTGTGGAGGACGACCCCATGGAGGATGTAAATATTCCAGGTGTTACCTTGGTTTTTGTAAGAGGGGGTGAGGAGGATAGTGATGATGAGGTAGTGGAAAAGGGTAAGAAGGCAGAAGAAAGAAATTGAGAGAGAGTCTGCAAAGGGGGGTTCAAACCCAAAAGATGGAGAGGGAGGGGATGAAGGTATGATGTGTCTTTGGATTTCTTTCTTTTTCTATGTGTTTTTTCTATTACATTACATATGGACTAAACATAACTGATGAACTTGTACTTTGTTATATGTTTCTCAAAAGATGTGGTTGCTACCTCAATGAAGGGAGGAGTAGAACCGAAAAAAAGAAGTCTGTAAGATCCTTGTATAGCAGGTAAGAAGATAAAAGATAAAAAGGATATGTGGTTATATTTGTATGTGCTTAATTTCAATTGTATATGATGTTTTTAATTAAAAAGATTGTATCTAATGTATGCTAACTGGATTTTAATTAACACTACAAACATGGGAAACCAAGTTGACTCAGTAGATAGTTTTGAAGAGGAAGTACAGATGTTGGATGCCATTGCAGACCAAGCTTTGAAGCTTTTGGATAAGGATGGTTTAGTTAAGGACATCCTAGAAGGGATGATGGAAAGCGGGAGACACAGAGAGAGAGAGAGAGAGAGAGAGAGAGAGAGAGAGAGAGAGAGAGAAGGGGGGTGTGGTGTGGTATTGTATAAAAGAGTTGATACTAGACCCCTAATTGTTATCTCATAGATAATTCTTGTGACATAATTTTCACCAAAACTAAAAATAAAGCTATGCAAGAACATTGACCTTATGAAAGAGATAGTACTACCAGTGCAAGAGCCTACTTGTTTGTTAAGAGAGAAAATATTGGAAAGTGGAGAAAGAGGTTGAATTTTTTCTATCATGAGACAATATATGTCCCTCCAAGATCATGTTAACAGGTTGTGTGCTCGTGGTCCTCAAATAGGAGAAAGAAAATATGTCTTCCCAGTAAGATAGCTAGTTATAGTTTCTTGCCATGTGTTGAGGATGGTGTAAATTGCACCATACCTTAAGGACATTAGGGGAAAACCCTAACCCTAAACCTAAGGCATTCTTAGGTATATATTCATGATTATGTTCAATACAACTTATTGTACTCTCTCTCTCTCTCTCTCTCTCTCTCTCTCTCTCATACTAATACAATACTATCTATTTCTTTATAATGCTAATACAATAGAGCACTAATATTACTAATTTAGTTTCTATAGTAGAGTATTAATGTAATACTAATATAGTGCAATTTGCTACTATTGTAGTTCTATATGTTTCTCTATTACAACTAGTCTAATTGTTAGAACTAAGGTAGTATTATTAGTTAGGGGTTAGGTTTTAGGGTTTGGGGGTTTGGGTTTAAGGTTTGGGGATTGGGGGTTTAGGGTTTGGGCATTAGGGGTTTGGGCATTAGGGTTTAGGGGTTAGGGTTTTGGGTTTAAGGGTTAGGGTTTAGGGTTTAAAAGGCCAAGATTAGGGTTTAGGTTTTAAGGGTTAGGATTTGGGGTTAGGGTTTAGGGATTAGGGTTTGGGGTTTAGGGTTTAGGGTTTAGGGTTAAGGGTTTGGGGGTTAGGGTTTAGGATTTGGAGGTTCGGGTTAGTGTTTAGGATCTAGGGTTTGGGGGTTTTGGTTTAGGGTTTAGGGTTTGGGGGTTAGGGTTTATGGTTTAGAATTTGGGGGTTTTGCATTAGGGTGTAGGGTTTAGGGTTTAGGAGTCAAGGTTTTGGGTTTTGGATTTAGGGTTTAGGGTTTAATGGTTTGGTTTTAGGTTTTGGCAGTTAGGGTTTTGGTTTTAGGGATAAGGGCTTAGGGTTTAGGGTTTGGGATTTAGGGTTTATTGTTTAGTGGTTAGGGTTTAGGGTTTGGGGGTTTTTATGGTTTATGGTTTGTAGCAGTGAATTTTCTTTTTTTTTTAATAATTTTTTATAAGTCAAATTTAATTTTGTTGAGATTTTAACTTCTTATTAATGTGAATGTTAAATTCTTATGAGTTGTAAGTAAATTAGTTTTTGTAAATAAAAATATTGTCTCATTTTTTAAATTGTTTGTCTCAATTGTAATTGTCTTTTTTAAACTCGTGACCTAAGCATATTAAAAAGAACAATGGAAAAGAAATTATTTCTTGCTTTTATTTGCTTTAACGGTTGGTGTAATCTAGATTAGCATAGATTAGTTTATCCTTAAAGGAGAGAACTCCCAAAAACCAATCAAAGCCATGCTCAAAATTTCCCATCTAGTTCCTAATTAGAGTCAGTCCATTTGTTCACATGCTGTTTTGCACTCACAAGAACGCTACCATTTAAGCAACGATCAAGGTTTTAAAACTTTCAAGATGATTGGAAGTTGTATCAATGGGGCAAGGCAGATTACAGTTGTATTAGTTGTGGGAGTGGATAGAGCAGATTATATTTATACCAGTTGTGGGAGTTGATAGAGTATATTATACTTGTATCAAATAGACTTTAGATTTGTATCCGATTATACTTTATTTCATTTTACACTATCCACGAGTTCATTGTAAATCCTTTTTTTTTGTCCCCACATTTATGCATGTATCTGAGCCTTGTAAAGCCTTTTAAGCTATTCCCAAAGCATGAAATCGACACTTATACCATTGGGGAAAATGAAAACTTGAGGTGTATCAATGGGGCTGATTGTACTTTTGATTTATCAAAGTAATTGTAGTTTTCATGCAAAAGCATTATATTATTTATACCTAAAATTTTTGTTATGCTTTAATATAGGATGGATCTTGAGGCTACAACATTTGTCAATGGTATGATATTGAAGTACAATGGAAGAGTTTATGTCCCAAAGGACTTCACAAACTAGATTGTTTTTGACACCATAAAGAAAGCATGGTCCTTGGTACTAAGCAAAGGCAATCTCATTCTAGTGATGACAAAGAGAGAGTTGGAGAAAGATGAGTAGGCATCGGATGTATCTTTCTCAAGGAGTAATTTGATTCAAGGGGGCACCTTACTAGGTATAAAAATTGAAAAATACAACAATACAATGATGATTTACACAAAGTCAAGAATGAGCAATAGATTGTTTCTTCTTTCAAAGAAAGATGCAATGCACTTTGTGATGCTGCCTCCAAAAGCACCTAGATTTCCTAAATTGGTGCTTGCATTGGATATCCTCCAACATGTGTGGGACGAATTTTCCATTGAGGAAGCAAGAAAAATGCAATCAAAGATAATCCTTGAATACTTTCAGGGTACGGTGCCATTGAACAAGGTTCAACTTCATTCGAGGGACCTAAAGTACAAGGATCCACACATGAGACACCTAAGGTGCAAGAATCCACACATGAGAAAGGAAGGGATGAGACACACCATGTAGACCTGGTTCAAGGTAATACAAATAAGAGAGGAACTAAAGTGGATGAGACAGAACATGTAGCATTGGGGATGACGGTCTTGTGCACGTGGATGCTTACAAGGGATCTACATTTGAGATAGGAATTGAATTGGCTGAGACATGACATGCATCATATGAGACGGGACATGTACATGCATCTCTCGTTCATGGTATTACTCACTTAGATGGTGAAATGCATGAAGTTGATGGGATAATAGAACAAGTGCAGCCCTTAACTATACTTGAAGTGGAGGCAATAGAAGAAGAAGTAGGGTGATTTAGAGTGATTCAAATAGAGCCCCTAAAAAATAAACCCTGACATCAAATGCAAAAGGCGAGTACTTTATGAGCTATAGTTCCAAGTCCTATGATAGCTATATGTACTCGAAATGGAGTTCGATCATCTACACAGAAAGGGCGAAGAAGAGAAGAGGAAGAATACGAAGAGGATGCGGAGGTTCTTGAAATGGACTTAGATTTAGAAGTAGAAATGTTGTCAATGAAGAACCTAAATCTTCACTTGAATGAGACAGTGATAGATGAGGATCTAGGATACATATGGGGCCAGAAGACTTATATTGTACATGCTTTAATGGTGGTGAAAGCAAGCATCTTCACCAAGAGCAGGACCTTAGATACAGACTATGCTGATTAATGGGAAAAAACCAGTTGTCTCAAATTTGGTAATCCGTCCAAGGGCATATTGGCCAGTCAAAGGAGATTCTAGTCAATCCATCCCTCTTGAGCAGCCTCGAGATTTTGGGATAGAATTCACTAAGTTCCTCAAAAAACAAGTTCCCTCACTTCAAGAAGGATAAAGTTCAGTGAATGATCCAGAACAAAATATAAAGGATGCCAAGAGAAATTTCTTAGCTCAATGTACATTTGAGGCAATACATGGCTAGCACTATGCTTATGCTTGTAATGAGCATTATAGAGGGCCATACAACAAAGGAGAAATTACTTATGACACCTTTGTGAATGTGCCTCAATTCACTACTATTCTACAAGCATTTGTATCTTCAAGAATGAGAAAAATTATTTGATTAAGTCCAAAAAACTTAATCATGACATTCATGCACTACAAAAGATCACTTCCACTTCAGAGATGTTGGCAAAAGCTAGGACCATATGGAGAACTTTTAATTCTCTTGTGACCTCTCCAAAGAACTGCTACTAAAGTGGAAGAGGAAAATCTTGTTGACTTCTACACATGCTTGAGTACAATTGTACCAAGGGGAAAATAGGAAAGGACAGAGGTGATGACAAGCTTTAAGACAATAAGGGATATGTATCAAGACTACCCAAGCATACTTTTCTGTAGTGATGAAGTTTTTGATCAGATAAAAAAAGTATGTCTTGCATGTGAGAAGGGAGATGTCACATATGAGGCTCCGTCATTTATTAAAGACAAGGTAAAGAAGAATGAGAAAAAAGAGATGATGGCTCAGATGTGGAGGCTTGTAAGAAACTTGCCAGACAAATACGCAAGTCTTGCTGGCAAAGAAATTAATGTCCAAAGAATGGTTTTTTGGCAAAAGGAATAAAGATCATTGCATGGAAGATTGCATCATCCAGCAAGTCAAGTGTGATGCAGTAAAGAGTGCGATTGAATATTTGATGGCAGAAAAAAAAATTCCAATCAGTCAATGTAAAATTGATCATAATATTGTGAAGCAGATGGCATTAGCTTTACCGTCGGCTAAACAGAAGGCTTGGGTGCACAAATGGGTGAAGGTAAAAGAGGATGGGTCTCAAGTTACTCCTTCTATGGTGAATGACATTTCGGAAAATGTGCATGCATATGCACAAAAAATCATCAATGAGCACACTCTTAGAAAAGCAAAAACTTTGAACAAAGGCTTTTTATTCATACATGAGATAATTTCAGAGTCTAAAAAGAGTGTAGAGTGCAAGGGAGTTTCATTGAATGAGTTCTTGTCTAATGACACCGCTTGGGAGAGGCCTCAGCTTTTCTTTGTCTATGAAATATCACCTGATGATATTCGTCAACTCCTTGATAGAATGTTACATACCACCATTGGTAGAGTGGGGCAATGTAACATCGTCATATTTGTTTACAAAGAAGACAAGGAAAAAATGTTTGCTACCCTAGAAAAACAATATGGCAATGATCTTAAGATTTACAATGGTATATACTCAAGAAAGAGGGACAAGAGAGAATGCCATCTCAAGATACAGAGTCTTGAAACCTTTTTCTTATGCATGAAGAGCCCTTACAATGATCACTCCTTATACAGAATAGCATAAGAGGGAATGCAAAGAGATTGCAACTAATGCTAGAAGAGCATGAAGCTCCAAGTCTCCTCCATCATAACGCCAATCACTATGAAAAGCCAGCAAAAAGTGTTGATCTTTTAATTAGTATGATGGAATTTTTGCTGCCGCTCGGATGGGAAGTCACATTGTGTCGAATGGGACATTTGTTTGAAGTGATTATAAGAAAAGGACACCCTATAAATATTATTAAGAGCCCTGCTTTCTTTGAATACCTTGATACCGTGGCTGCTCTCACAATGAAGTATGATAAAAAAAGGTCCAATCTCACATGAAGAGGATACTGACATAGAGATGGCCATGTATGATCAGAACAAGAAAGAGGATGAAAATGCTAAAAGCTCTGGATATGATAGTGAGGACACCAAGGACCTAGAGATTTGTAGTGGGCATAACAACCAAGGAGAAAGGACCTAATGATGAGTCAACCCACCAAACCAAGGACACTTCCAATGCTCTTAACAAAGGACCCATTTGAGCAAGTTTTATTAGCCTTGATAGATACAAAGTAAAGTCATCTTCCCTTCTAGCAAGGGAGGTATGAATCATTGCAAATGCAATGGGTGGTACCCACTATGAATGGCAATAAAGAGTTATGTATATACAGTGGGTACTACCCACCATGAATACAGTGGTAGTACACAACCATCGATGTGAGCAGACAGAGAGGCATGTATATACAGTTCTAGCTTCCTAGAAGCTAGGGTCATCCTTCCAACATAGGTAACTCATGTGTATTGACAAGGGGTACTTGTATTCGAAGCCATTTTGGGCTACATAATGGAAGACTACTTTGAGTTCTAGTCATTACCATCTTTCCTTCCCTCTCTCTTTAGTTCTTCATTTCCTTCTGAGTTGTTTCTTTCACCCTTGACCCTCCCCACACTATGCATTTGCTCCCAGCAAAAAGGATTTGCTCAATGAGGGAAACGCTCTTTTGGCCATCTAGAAAAGGCAATCACCCCACATACTCAAATGAATGAAGGGCCCGAAATGAATTGATTGGACCTGTCATAGTACCACCACAATCTAGCATTAACATCTGGCAATTCTCCTAGGGAATGCAAAAACCATTGCACTAGTGAATCGAGTGGAGTACAAGTGAATCAACTTTTAATGATTGGTAGAGTCGATGGATGCAAGAATAAGATGTCAACTCAGATACCAACAACAAAGAGAGGAGTGGATGGCTAGACTTAAAGCCAAAACAAGAAGGCTCAGGACCATTGTCAAAGAATATGAAGCCTTGATCGAGGAAATTGTGCAAGCTAATGAAACTAGCATCAATGCCAAACAAGGAGAGGATGAAGGGAGTCACCAAGAGAGTTGAAGAAAATAACCTCTAGTGAAATAGAGTGAGCTTTGTCAAGGGCAAGTGAGCAAATCCTCAGAGTCGATGGATGCAAGAACAAGATGTCAACTCAGATACCAACAACAAAGAGAGGAGTGGATGGCTAGACTTAAAGCCAAAACAAGAAGGCTCAGGACCATTGTCAAAGAATATGAATCCTTGATTGAGGAAATTGTGCAAGCTAATGAAACTAGCATCAATGCCAAACAAGGAGAGGATGAAGGGAGTCACCAAGAGAGTTGAAGAAAATAACCTCTAGTGAAATAGAGTGAGCTTTGTCAAGGGCAAGTGAGCAAATCCTCACCACCATCATAAGGAAGAAGACCAAATCAAGAAGAGATGGGTAGAAACAGAGGTGATAGAGACTAGTTTGGCTAAGATGGGATGACTAGGATTGAGACAAAGACAACCCACTAGTAAGTTTGCCAGTGAGTCCACACTAAGGGGATAATGGAGTAAGAAAACCAAATATAGGAATGAAGTTTTAAAACTTTGATGGAAACAAGGGAGAGAATCCTTGGTCTCCTGTGAAGAATTGTTGAGAATGGTGGCAATCCTTTGAGTTATTCCTAATAAAGCTAGTACTTCCCACCACTTTTGCAATCCTTCAAGGATGCTTTTGCTTGCATGTGCCTCTCCACCAATTGTCTCCCATTTCCCAACACTTAGTAGCTAGGTGAAAAGCACTTTGTTTTGGTGTTTTGAGAGAGGAATGAGATGAGAAAAAGAGGAAAGTGAGAGAGAGGAAGGTGGGTAGTCAATTAGAGTTAGTTTTTGATGTTTTTTTTTTAAATGAAAAAGACCTATTAAGTATGAAAGAAACCCGCATGAGCAAGCTCGAAGCAAAAATACATCATGTTGGTCATGAGAACAAACATTCTAGAAGAGTAAATAAAAATTCAAAATGAGCTCACGAGAAACCAAGGTTGAGGCTAAAAATGCAATGCCACCTCAACCTTGATGTAGTCTCTAAGAAAAAGGGCCATAAGGAATATAACCCTCCTTGCAGAGGCTACCCAAGAGGAACCCTACATGCTCACCCAAATGGCCATCAAAGTGTGAATATTATCACGCACCTCCCTGCATCCCTTACCCCGCCTCTTTTAGCTGTCTCTCCACCCCTTTCATCCCCCTCCTCACCTCCCTACCCTTGCCCCTAACCTCACCTCTTTTAGCCCCCTTCCTTGCCTCTCTACCCCTACCCCCTCCCCTTGCCTCTCTCAGCCCCCTTCCCACCTCCCTACCCCCTCCCCTACGTCACCCCTCCTTGCTCCCCCTACCCAGCTCCCTCAGCCCCCTCCCCTCCCCACCTCTTCTACCCTTGCCCCTACCTTTCCTTCCCTGCCTCCCTTTCCTCCTCCCTTAACCCCCCCCTGGCATCTCCTACCTCTGCCCCTCCCCCCTAATTTTATTTGTTGGCTAGTGCCAAAAGAGAACCTTAGATTTTTTGATGGTGTGGAGTGTCTACCAATGCTAGGCTACCAAAAATGAAATTGCTACTTGGTGTTAGTACAGTTCGGCTCTGAGGAGGCCTTTATGTAACATGAAGAGACCTCTTTTTCCTATGGTCTTTTAATAAGAAGGAGCCTCTTTTTGCAATGCTCATTTTGAAGGTTATGAAAATTGTGTGTGTGTGTGTGTGTGTGTGTGTGAGAGAGAGAGAGAGAGAGAGAGAGAGAGAGAGAACAAAAGGTAAGTGGACCCTGACTCATTAATGTAGCATCCCAATGCTAGAACAAGAAAAAAAATTATCTTTAAAACAAATTTGGAGCCATTAAAGGAAAGCTTAAAATACATATTACAGGGAGACTTCTACTATTAACCAGAGTTACAATATGGCATACTATAAAAGTTATATAAAAATTAAGCTCAAATCAAGGACCAAATTAGACATATTGGAGGGAAAATTCTAACAGGAGGTAAAAGGAAGCTAAGTAATGCCTAAATTAGGTTTAAAATTTTGAGTTACAGGAGTGCACAGATTCTAGAAAGACATATACATTTTATTAGACATATTAGAGTGACTGCCCATGTAGGCAACTATCTTGCTACAGCGACTTGAAAGTGACAATGTACTTATGCCTTATAGTAGATCTATGGTTCTCCTACAAAGAATCCTACATACTGGTTAGTGAACAAAGTTGGCAATGAATTCTAAGTAGTGGATAGTGAAGAAGCTTCAAACTACAGTGTATACAGAGCTCTATATAAGAGAGGATCGAGGGAATCAAAGTAGGGAACTCCACCATACGTCGGCAAGTGGAGCTAAGACTACTAAGAGATTAAAATGGCATCGATTAGCTGTGTGCAATAGTTTGAACCCTCCAATGTGTGAGTGTGTGGTTGTAGGAGCAAGTAAAAAACCTCTAACGTAGATAAGAGCATGCTACTATATCTAAGCATGCATAAACTCATTGTCACAAATACAGCAAACAAATTGCCCGCTAGCAACCACCGTAGGGCTTCGTAACATTTAAAAGGTGTGCAATATTCGTGCTATGACTACTAACAACCACTGATTACTACGCACAAAGTCTAAGCTAGGGCTAAGGGAAGTTTGCATCGAATAGCACATGGGAAGAAGCGTACCTAGACTCAGTCACCAAAGCCGACCCAAAATACTTATTGTATGAGACTAATAATCACAGGACACCCTTGTAGTGAGACAGCATACAGTATCCAATGTATGCTCTACATGATAAAGGCTTCCAAACATGCTTATGTTGTGGAGTAGAAGTGTGCCCTCTACACCCTAGTCACCATGCTAAGTGAGTTTGTAGGCTAGCATATGGCTAGAGCTAGTATATTGCTAGTCCAGGCTGCATCCAAAGCATTAGAGCTCAAGGATCACAAGACTACATCTAAGCGACAATCGATGGAGCTAGCAAAGGGAACCACACACGCAGATCACTATAAAGGCCATGCAACGAAGGGATGTGTAGCACCAAAGATCTGTCTAAAAATTCATGTAGCAAGATCTAGCAAGCCTATGCCTAAGAAGGCTACGTTACCTCCGCATCTGTATAATTGTGTAAACATGAAGAACTTTGGCCATGCAAAAGCAACCGTACCTAATAGGCTGCCATAGTGTCATTTGAACCAGGGAAGCGTGATGCGATGCTCAACATGTCAAGGATCTGGTGGAGGAGAGGAGTATGCCAAGCAACAAAGCTTTTTTCTTTCAAGAGTAGTATCTAGCCAGGTAGAGACAGAGCATCTCACTACTGCAGTCCATTTATCAGAAGTAGACTAGGATGGAGAAGCTTGCAAACAGCGAGAGACCAAGTAGATGGTAGGGAGAGTGTGCCACCGCAATAAGACGGTGTTTCAATAACGAGACAAAGAGCAGGTAACCAACTTGTCCCCATTTTCGGTAGAGCTCCACCAAAAGACATTAATGCCAAATCTTATCACCTACTAATCCAAATTTATCATGATCGAATTATTCGAATCACACTATGTCATTCTGGTAGTACCATTAGCATTTGGTTGCTTCATATATAAACATTAAAAGACCATACTAAAAGAGTCAAGGCATTAGATTAGAAATACAGAGCAAGCACCTACCAAACAATTGTATATACGATAGCGTACACATAGCATGACATTTAATTATGAGTTTAGAATACATGTTGTAGAATTGTGAAGCATAGTACCAAGAGAGGAGGTCATCATAATATGTTGTAATCTCAGATATCCATGGCGAGTCCCCAAGGAAAATTGCAGTAGTTGAATTGAAACCGTGGATAACTTTTGATACATATGAAGTCCACCATATAGGTAGAGATACCATAATGATTTGATTGAATAAGTGTTCATGAGTTCAATCTCATAGATTTATTAAAATTGAAGATCGACACCCAAATTACGTAATGAAAACACACCATTCAACCATAGAATGTCACTGAACATCAGAAAGAAACAATTCATACTAAACCAAAGCAGATGTAACAAATTCTCCTTGCATAAGTCATGTAGAAGGCACCCCTTCATCATGTATGACCTCTCAGTAGATCATTCTTCCCCCAAATTAGTGGTACCCTGCATTAACCATAGAATGCACACCATGCAGTAAGTGTGCATGTGAGTCATCAGTATGCGTATTACAGAATAAAGGGCAACAAGCATTGTATAAATGAATTATTTAGGTATTAGTAGGAAGTACAAGTGTGATGATAATGTGTGTGTATGTGTGTGAGAGTGTGTGCATGTGAGTGTATGTGTGTGGGTGCGTGCGTGCGTGTGTGTGTGTGTGTGTTAGTAAGTGTGAGTGTGTATAAGCGTGTGTGAAAGTGTGTGCATGTGTGCATGTGTATGTGAGGGTACATATAGAAGTGTGTGTGTGTGTGTGTGTGTGTGTGAGAGAGAGAGAGAGAGAGAGAGAGAGAGAGAGAGAGAGAGAGAGAGAGAGAGAGAGAGAGAGAGAGAGCATGTACAAACTCTTTAGCTTGGCTATCTATGTAGACATATTTCCTTCCACAAAGATTGAAGACCAGCCTTTGGAGAGTCTAACAGGAACATTTCAATCTTTCCACTCAACAATTGGGGAGTAATTGTTTCCACGGCATAGTTTGGTCTCTGTAGTCAATTTAGCAGTTTTTTTAATAATGCATGTTATTACGTGCCTCGAAGATGTCGAGCATTTGGAAGCATTCGTCCGCTACCTATTCCGACTTTTGATAGTATAGAATTGCCCAATGCTAATCCATTCACCATAGAGAAATTTATGATGAAGATGTGAAAAGGTATTCAAGCATCCATGAAATTCACTTTTTGTTCTAAGTCTATTGGTGTGAGTTGGTTCATGCCCTCTTCAGTGTTTTTCCATTTCTTCAAATCAATCTTCATTCATAGGACAAAAATGATGTGGGTTTGTAGACAAATGGCACGACAGCTCTTGGATAATCTACTCTATCCTAGTTGGGATATTAAGGATTGTATTCAAAAGGGGGATCACATTAGATGTGTAGTTTTCACAGAAACACTAGTGACAAGGTACCAAGATTTGTGAGGGAGTTGTTACATGAGGTATGCATACAAGTGTTGGAAGAATAACCACAATACTTGGATTGCTTTGGATTATGTTGTAGAAGAGACAACAGAGGTGTAGATTTCTATGCCACACGGTGTGATTGAGTGTCTTGAATTCCCATTGCTACGAGCCTCATGAGAGAATAAGTAATGTGAATGGCCCCTGATTTGATTCCTTCTCGGGTTAAGGGATGCAAAATTGCATGACCATCTACTCACCTTGAACCCCACATCATTTGAGTTGTTTAGCAAGACAGTTATACTCTTGGATGACAATATGAAGGATAAGGACCAACTTATTAAGTCCCCTATCTCTCCGTCAGAAGTGTCTCATGCCAGCAAAGCGATTGGCCCAGGAGAAAACAAGGAGACAACCCCTATGCCTAAGGGGAAAACATAGATGAGGTGGCCAGCAATATCTCCAATAGAGTGGCCCTACAACTCAAGGGAGGATTAGTAAGAAATGGTCCCAGCAACCATCACATGTTTCCTAGAAGGGATAACATGTAGTATGGGATGTGTATGAGAAACCACCCTATGAATGAGTGCCCATGCCTTAGGGCCCAATGTTCTAGATTGGGGAATCATGAGACCTCTCAGTGTTGTTTTTTGAGGATCAACCCCCTGTCGATGTATAAGCAAAGGCAACCCCTGGCCTTAACTACCCCACCTAACCAGTTCAACCAAGGTCAACTTGCTCTACAAGGAGCCCCTCCTGCTAATCAAGAGAAATACAAGGCCCAAAATCTCCCATTGCCACCACCGGTTCTAGGCCTTCAACCCCCACCACCTCGGATCACCCCCATGAACCAAGTAGCTATTGAAGAAACCCCGAGCGAGTGGGCCAAATCAGACTATGCCCCACCAATAGGTGACTTTGTCCCATACAAAGGGTCCTCATACCAACCAGGCCAGATAAGTCACTATGTCCTTGAGGATGAACAGTATGTTCCAGTGTACCAAGCGGCTCTCACCCTCAATGGGCTAGGGACATGAATACCTTAATGCAAAGGTAGGCCATACAATGCTGTACATGCTAAGTCCCCCATTGGTGAATGTCCCTACAAGAATAAAGTCTATTTTTTGGAATGACCTTCGCCATGGCATTAATGGCAACGGGCATCTCACCATGTCTTGCAAGAGAAGCAGACATAGGTTGTGAGACAGGAAAGCTAAAAAGATAAGACAAAGAGCTCTATTGACATTCATAGGAAAGGTCTTGAGAAGGCAGATACACAAGTGCTAATATGTATAATTTAATGTATGTTTTAGTTTTTAAATTCAATTCATACTTTAAATTAATCTAATTAATATGTTTTGTTGGATTTCTCATATTGCAAGAGAGGTCGACAATTTTGGAATGCAGAAGGGAGGCACAAGGCAACATTTTGGAAAAGACGGCTCCCTTGCCGACTACATGGGGTTTTCTCAAAGGCACACAATTGTATCCATGCATGCAAAGTAAGATGAACTAATAAAGTGTAGGGCACTATCAAAATTGCCATACTTTGCACCATTATCACATGTAAATGAAGCAATTTTGGTGCATCTAGAAGTAGCGCTTGGATGTTTTGGGCAAAAGGTCTCTGGAAGGATCTTGGGCAAAAGGTCTCTGGAAGGACCTTGGTGTAGCAATTGACATTATGGATGCTTCACTACTCGCTCACAAGGCTTTGCGGTCCAACGATCTTACCAGCTCAAAGACAAGCTTCAGTTCAACATAGGCTGGAAGAAGCAAAAAAATAGCATAAGGATTGAATATACTTGTAGAGATAGAGTTGTATGCTACAATGTACATTTGAGTTGTGTAACAAATGATAAAAAGGTTAGAGTTGGATACTTCCATCAATATGAATACAAACACTTTTTATGTTACATTATTTGCATTTTCCAAAGCATTAATTTTTCTTGTCATTCCATAAATTCATATTTAGAAGAATTACAAAAATTTTGGACTCAAAAAGGGGCCCTTTGGAGAATTACTAAAATATTAGAGGCTTGGATAAGGGAATATGGTATCCATGAAGGAGATTATGCCATGTGGACTTCTCTGTAACAGAGGCTCCCCAAATCTAGAGAAAATTTTTGTTTTTTTTCAAAATACCCCAAAAAACGTCATTGGGCTTCACAATAAAAAGTTATTTTTGACAGGTTTGCCCTGACCATGTCAGGCCTCCTTGTTTACCTCCCATGGCAAACTATCCCCTAGCTAGAACTATGCTCATGTTTTCTATTTGGTTCAACCCTTTGGCCCAAACTTTAACTTCTTAACCAGATCTCTCCCTATTCTCTCTCTTCCAAAACATTTCAAACATTCATTCCCGCCACTTTCTAGTAGCTGGTTTCAAAATATCTTCATTCCTCTCTTGATTAGTCATTCTCTCTCCTCTTTGCTCACGTTTTTCTTTCACATTCAGAAATCTCTTAGAGAAACTTCTGCCCATTCTCTATTCATCCCTCTTCTCTTCCATTCATTCTCTACTTATTTCACTCTCTATGAGAAACCAAAGTTGCAACCTAAATTTGCTTGGAAGGATTGAGAAAAATGGGTGTTCTCTGATTTTGGTTCTTTCCATACCTTTTTGGAGTATAGAGAGTCAACTCCTAAAGTTGCAACCTAAATCTCCTTGGAAGGAGTGAGAAAAATGGGTGTTCTATCATTTTCGCTCTTTCTCGACCTTTTTGGAGTATAGAGAGTCAACTCCAGAAGAAGGAACACATACTTTCTATAAGTGATAAAGTGATTTCGCCTTGAAAGTTTTGTTTGTATTAAGTAGATACATTTTTGTATCACACTTTATCTATATGTTTGTTAGAAAAGACAGGGAAGAGGGGGAGATTGAGGTAGTGACAAAATATGAAGAGGGGAGAGGAGAAGAGTGGAGATGAGGAGAGAGGGCACAGCTAGAGAGCACACCACAAATGACTAACTGTACACTAGAATTAGTTGAAAAAATAGAATATATACAAACCCTTTTAGGGTTAGGGTTAGGGGAGCTAACCCTTTCCTTTATAGCACTCTATAAGGTTAGTGCTATGCACATATGATCACGTGATGGTGCTATGCACACATGATCACATGATGTTGAGCGTGAACTCTCAACACCTTCCCTCAAGATCAACATCATGAAGTAGGCCTTCCCTCAAGATGATGATTCTGGGGAATCGAAGAAGGACTGAGCATTACATTCCATCACACCCCTTTAATGGGAATGTCCTTCCTCTGCATCAAACCAAGAGCTAGTCGGTGTTTCTCGAATAGCTCTTTACCGAGTGGTTTGGTAAAGATATCTGCAACATTTTCCTTGCTATCACAATGCTGCAGTGTGATGTCACCAAGTAACACTCTTTCTCTGATGAAGTGCTCTCTGACATCAATGTGCTTTGTCTTGGAGTGATATACTGGATTTTTGGCCAACGATTGATTATCACAGTATATTGTTGTTGGCTTTGACTCATCAAAGTAATCGGTTTCTGACAATAGTCTTCTGAGCCATATAGCTTCACATGCACCTGTAGTGAGTGCTCTATATTCTGCTTCAGTCGAAGACAAAGAAACAATTGGCTGTTTGTTTGACAACCATGATATAGCACCTTGACCAAGGAAAAATGCATATCCCTGTGTCGATCTCCTGGTCTCATGATCTCCAGCATAGTCACTGTCACAGTATCCATGCAACCGTGGATGACTTCCTCTGTATTCTATCCCAAATTGTCTTGTACCTCTGATGTATCTCAAGACTCTTTTGGCTGCATTCCAGTGAGACTGTTTTGGATTTGCCATAAACTGTGCTAGTGAGCTTACTGCATAACAAATATCTGGCCGTGTGATTGTCAGATATATAAGAGATCCAATGAGTTGCCTGTAGTATCTGTCATTGACTGTAGGCTTTTCTGAATCTTTAGTAAGTTTCAAACTCTGTTCCATGGGAGTGGCTGCAATCTTGCAATCTGCCATATGAAACTTCTTCAGGAGACTGTCAACATATTTGAGCTGACTCATGAATGTGCTATCGGAATCTCTCCAGAACTCAATTCCAAGACAATAGTGCATAAGTCCAAGATCTTTCATGTCGAACTCTGCAGATAAGTCTTGTTTTAATTTTCTGATGAAGCTATCCTTGCTTCCGGTCACAATCAGATCATCTACGTACAAAAGTGCAATAGTAATATCTTCCCCTTGAACTTTGTAGTAGAGAGTATGATCTGCATTGGACTTCATGTATCCCAGATCAGCAAAATATTTGTCAATTCTGCTGTACCAACTTCTGGGTGCTTGCTTTAAGCATAGAGACTTTTCTTGAGATGGCAAACCTTGTTCTCTTTTCCTGGTTCAACATAACCGGCTGGTTGTTGCATGTAGACATCCTCGTCTAGATAACCATTGAGAAATGCATTCTTGACATCGAGCTGATACACATTCCATTTACTGAGTGTCGCTAGTGATATCAAGAACCGTATGGAATCCATCTTTGCTACTGGAGCATAAGTCTCATCATAATCTTGGCCATATTGTTGTGCAAATCCTTTTGCAACTAATCTGGCTTTGTATCTCTGAATACTGCCATCTGGATTGTACTTCACTTTGTATACCCATTTGTTGGCTATGGCCTTCTTGCCTGGTGGAAGGTCGCATAATTCCCAAGTGTTATTTTTATACAAAGCATCCATTTCTTCATTCATTGCAGTTTGCCATTCTGGCTTGTCTACTACGTCTTCGAAGTACACTAGCTCTTCTGTAGCCATGATGGTAGTCATAAGAGCATAGTTGGTGGTTTCCACCTGAATTGCTTTGCCTTTCTGAGCATATGTCAATCTGGCTGGTGGTCTGCTTTCCCTAGTAGACCGTCTGAGCTGCTGTGGCACTGATTGGGGTGTTGCTAGCAATTCTTGCTCTTCTTCATCAACCTGTTCTGTAGGTGACTGTGAAGTCGATGCTTCTATCTCCTGTGTAGGTGAGGTTTTCCATTCTGATTCCTCATCGAAGATTACATCTCTGGAGATAATGACTTTGCGGTTGATGGGATCATACAATTTGTATGCTTTGCTTTCTTCACTGTAGCCAACCATGATGCATTTGCGTGACTTCGCATCCAATTTCCTGCGATGATCATCATGTATGTGGGCATATGCTATGCAACCAAATATGCAGAGATGCCCAATGCGTGGCTTGTGTCCAGTGAATGCTTCATAAGGAGTCATACCTTGTATTGGTTCGGTAGGAAGCCGATTAAGCAAGTAGTTAGCTGTAGCTATTGCTTCTGCCCAATACTGATTCGGAAGATGCTTTTCACTAAGCATTGCTCTAGCACTGTCTACTAAAGTCCCATTCTTCCTTTCAGCTCTTGCATTTTGCTGAGGAGTATCTGCACATGTGAATTGTCTTCGAATGCCGTGAGTTTTGCAAAAGTTCATGAATGCTGAAGACATGTATTCACCTCCTCTGTCTGATCTCATGACCTTGATCTTTCTGCCTGTTTGGTTTTCTACCATGGCTTTGAATTCTTGAAATCTGGCAAACACTTCAGATTTCTCTTTCAGAAAGTAGACCCAACAATATCTGCTGTAGTCGTCGATGAAGGTCAAGTAATAAAGTGAACCATTGATGCTGCAGGTCTGGGCATAACCCCATACATCTGTATGAATTAAATCAAGAATACCTCGTGCACGAGAGGTACTTCTGACAAAGTTGGTTCGCTTTTGTTTGCCGAAGCAGCATGCTTCACAAACCTTTCTAAGAAACTGTAGCTTCGGAATCCCAATTGCCATATTTTGATTCCTGAGATCTAACAAGTACTTGAAGTTGACATGACCATATCTCTTGTGCCATTTTGCAGATAGTGGCATCTGTTGCATTTGAGCTGACATGGCATGCTTATCTGGTACTGTAGCTAGCATCCTGTATAAGCGTCCTTCCTTGACAGCTTTTGCTACTAGCTGACCTCTTTTGGATTTGTCTCTGATAGTGCATTCATCACCGTCGAAGATGACTTTGTAGTTGTGTTCCGTCATTTGACCTACTGACAAAAGGTTCTTGCTGAGCTTCGGAACATAGAGCACATCTTTGACTAATCCTTTTGTACCAATGAAATTGTTCATAGGGATAACACCTGTCCCTTGAACCGGATTCGGTGTATTGTTTGCTGTGTAGATGACATTCTTTTGACCTTCTAATGGCTTCATTTCTGTGAACCATTCCTGATGATTTGTCATATGAGATGATGCACCGCTGTCGATGTACCAAGGATCCTGTTCCACTTGGTCGACTTGATAGCTGAAATCCTCTTTGGGATTGAAATCAGTGTCTAGGTGCATTGTATCAGTCTGATGCAATTCCTCACTTGCAAGAAACATATTTCCATGTTCATTTGCAAAATGACTGTGACTAGAATGTCCACCACGATGATTTCCTCTTCCTCGGGAATTCCCTCGATTACTGCTGGATTGACCGCCTTGGTCATACTGCTTCTTGCGGCAATCTCTTTCATAGTGTCCAAACTTGTGACAATAGTTGCATTGAATGTTTGACGCATTGGTGGATGCATTCCCTCGTCCTTGGAATCTTCCTCGGTTGGAATGATTTCCTCTTTGCTGATTTTGATGTTGCTGAGGATGCTGCTGATGCTGATGCTGATGCTGATTCTGACTTTGATTTTGTTGATGATGATGACCACTTTTCTGATATGATCTACCTCTGTTTCTGCCTTTGCCTCTGCTTCTGTCTGAAGCTGTGAATGCCTGATCATTAGAATGACCTTTACGTGCTTGAATGGCCTGAGTCCTGAGTTCTTCACCAAGTAGAACTGACTGAAGTTCTTCCAGTGTTGGAATTTGCCGTTGGATGGCAATACTCTGGACTAGATTCTCATATCCTTCTCCTAGTCCATTCAGGATTACTTGAACCATTTCTGCGAGATTCATAGTCTCTCCTGCTGCTGCAAGTTGATTGTTGTAGTCTTTGATGCGGAGTACATAAGCATGACCGGTTTCACTGCTGTTGCGGAAACTCTGGTTGATTTGGTTTCTCAGGGTGAGAATCCTGGATGTGTTCTTGGACTCGTAGAGAGCTGCGAACATATCCCATGCTTCTTTTGATGTCTTGACTGTGTTGAGCTGTCCTAGCATGACATCTTGCACATTCTGCTTGATCAGGTGATAGGCATACTTATCTTTCTTATCCCATTCTGCTTGAGCTCGGGCAATGGCAGGATCTGCTATTGGTGCGGAAACTGTTTGTGTAGATGTAGATCCCGTTGCTAGTGCTGTGACAACAGATGGAGTAGAGCTACTGGTGGCTGGATCGGCCAATGGTCTAGGTATGGATCCATCGACATACTCCCATTTGTCCTAAAGCACAAGAATGGTCTCCATTCGGTATTTCCATGTGCCGTAATTGGAGTTGTCTAACTTAGCAGATGCCTCCAGATTGAGGTTGCTAGTCGACATGGTGCAAACAATGTACTCAAAAGTGTCCTGAAAAAACTCTGTATGAATCAACTGCAAATACACTGAAGATGCCAAGTGAAATCTCTGTACCGTCGGTGAAGATAGAACTGCAGTAAATAAGATCTGACCTGTGTTACAAGGCTTGTGGCAATGATGCCGGGAATAGCCAAGAGGCTTTACAAGGCTGAAAAAATGATGTGCACGATGCCGTGAGATAGCCAAATAGGCTTTACAATGGTGGCATGTGTGTGTGAAATCAAGTGCTATCTGCCCACTGAATCAATCTGCAATGCCTCTGAACTCTGAAGTCTACTCACTGAACTAATGAACGTAAGGTTTCAGGTAATGTAATGATGTGAAATCGGATGTGAGCGTATGGACTGACTCCGAGTAGGTACTAGTCGGGAATTTCGGGCATGGCTTAGATTGGCAACTTGGGGAATTCAAAGCGTCCCCTCTATGGCGATCTAGTCTACTCTGATCTAGATCTAAACTAACCGTCGATCGATGAAAGAGCAGCAAATAATTCCTTTTCCTTTGTTCTTTTTAAGTGCTGGGTCAGATGCGTCGATGTAGAGGCAAATGTGCGTGAAGAAAGTGGTTTTGTCGACGAGGCTCAAATGTGAGTGTAACTTGCATCGAAATGTGCGCGTGATGTAACGAGCGCGTAGAGCACAAAAAATCGAGCGACTTTCCTTTTTGGAGCACCCTCAAATTCTTCCTGGATCAAGAGATATGACTTGATCTAGGTGGAGGGGCAAAAGGAGTGCAAATGGTGCTCAATGATGATGTGTCACTATGAGTCACATGCAGTGATGATGTGGCACTGTGCTTGGCAAGAGGTGTGCCAGTGAAGCTCTGTGCTGAGGTGGCAGGAGTGTGCACATGCAGTGTGTGCACAGTGTGCCTGGAAAGGGACTGTGCCTGCAGGGGTCAGTGCTGACTGGACTGCTGAGGTGGCAGTGCTGAGGTGTCACTGATGACGTGGCCTGATGACGTGGCACTGATGATGTGGCACTGATGACATGGCATAGGTGACATGGCCTGATGACGTGGCAGATGATGTGGCAGTGATGACGTGGCAGTGCTGACGTGGCTGATGACGTGGCACAGGTGATGTGGTTGATGACGTGGCACAGGTGACGTGGCATAGGTGACGTGGTTGATGATGTGGCACAGGATAAGATGATGACGTGGCAGATGCTGGAGCCTGCTGACGTGGCCAGATAAGATGTCGTTGCCACGTGTCGATAGGAGGCCTACCGGAATCTTATGAAGATGCTGACGGAATCTTCAAGATTCCATCTCCCTGCGGATTTGTGGGCGTCGCTATTTGCGTGCTTGGAGAGGCGTGGTGCGACGAGCTTGTTGCGAGGCGTGAGGCTCCGGCCGCGGGGCGTGCAAGGCGACGTAGAGTCGTAGAGCTGTCTACCTCCCATCGGCTGTCGAGAGCGCCTTGGAGGGCTATGCGCCTGCTGGCTATGGTGGCTTGGCGACGGCGATCAGAGCTCTGGTGGCTTGATGTTGTAGAAGGCCGCGTTGAGTGCGCTGTCGAAGGCGCTGTTGTGAGAGGCTAGAGGCGCTGTCGAACTAGTCGTTGGA